>NC_142031.1:15109572-15415708 GCF_982192425.1 Myodes glareolus
AACAGGGAAGAGTGTCTTCAGCCACTGGAGGGGAAGAAAGGATTAAGCCCCATCCATTACAGCAACCAGGCAGAAAGTGTACACCAGGTACTCCCTGAGGTCGGTGAGGTTCTGGGATTTTCTCCGCTAATGGTGGTCTTCCAGTGGAACCCAGAAATGAGGCCATTAGCTCTTTTTCAACAAAAAAAAAAAAGAGAAAAAATTAAGCCAAGGCACAGAGGATGTAAAGAGGAGGAGGAATTAAGAGATTAAAATTCCCTGTGCTCCTACAATCTGGTCCCTCAGGCAAGGGGGACAGATGGGACACACAGTCAGGACCAGACCCTACAAATTGTTCCTCGAAACCTCACAACTGAGCCAGGCATCTCTGTCTAGGCGCCAAGTTCCCCTGGGAAATATGGACAGGATGGAGAAGGAAACTTTCACAAAGACCTCATTTCTGAAAAAATAACCCACACCCTTAGCATCTACTGAGAGCTTCCATTGTTGCATTAAGAACCACCTAGAAGGTTGGGAAAGCACACTCCTGGTCACTTCCTGGGATGACTGGCATGACCCTCCCTGCGGGTCTGGCAGGATGAAGCATAGAAGAGGGGAGCTAGTGGGCATTTAGTCATCCTTGAGAGAACGCTTCTGCTGCAGCAGACAGCAGCAGTCTCTAGCTCCTTCGGCCTTTGAACTTGGATGTGGGGTGCCCAAGCCTTTGTCCTCAAACTGGTCCTTCTCTGTCTGAGTAGCTGTGGGGTCCCCAGCTCTCCTGCAGACCACTATAGCAGGACTATTCAACCTCAGGCCCAGAAGACTCATCTAATTAATGCCCTCTTACCATTTTGTACATATATTCTACAGCTCTGTTTGGGTCCTCTGGGAAGTGGTACCCAATCCAGGGTCTTCCCCTCATCATCTCCAGCCCCTACACCAGGCTCACACTGAGGACTGTGGAAGACACAACTGGACATGGATCAAATGGTGCTAGGGCAGCTTCTCAGGCCACAGAGCAGAGGGACAGGGTGGACACTGTGCCCAGAACACTGGCGGGGACACTCAGAAAGGACAGGCCCAGAGACCCAGAGCTGAGCCTCTGCCCCAGGGCCCCAGCTGCCTATCCTTCTAGTCTATGTTCCCATCTTTCTTCATGCCATCCACAGCTGGCCCCACTCCCACACTTCTGTCCTTTAACATAAAAGGAAACAGCCCTATCTTCCCAACTGCTGGAAAACTGACCACTCCCTAAGATCCGTCCTTCAGTGGCAAACCCTCAGGAAGCTTGGCCCTTTGTCCTGCTCCAGCACCACCACTCTGAAGCTTGCACCCTTGCCTGAGATCTGGGTGCCTCGGAGCTGGCCACTTGGATTTTCTGGAGAACAGTTTGGAACCTCACATTCAAACTGATCCTCGGTGAGCAGCGAGGGCTCAGGCCTGAGCCCTGGACACGGACAATGGTGTCAAAGGCCCCTGCCTGGGGCTCACCACGGGATAGGGGTGTACTAGACAGAGCTATGCTCAGCAGCACAAAGTGTGTCCCAAGTGTGGCAGTGCAAAGGTGGCCACAGCACACTGGCTCGGGAGCACTGAGGCCTGTAAGCCTTGTTTGCTGCCGTGGGAAGAGCTGAGGAGCAGTTTTAGGAAAGTTGGGTTTCCCACAGGGACGGTTCCCACAGGGGCTGGCACTGTGGGCTCCAGGGTAGACGGTCCTTGAAACACAAACATTGAAAAGTACGGGCTGGGAGGTGGCTCAGTTGTTAAGTGCTTGCACACAAGGATGAGACCCCAAGAACCTACATGAAAAAGAAAAAGCCAAATGCCTTAGTTACTTTTCTATTGCTGCACTAAAGATACCGTGACCAAGGCAATTTAGAAGAGAAAGCACTTAATTTGCATCAGGGGGTAGTGGAGTCCGTGGCCATCATGGTAGGATTATGGCATCAGGGAGACAGACATGGCACTGGGGCAGTAGCTGAGACAATAACCACAAGGCAGAGAGAGCTAACTGGGAATGTCATGGGCTCCCGAAACCTCAAAGCCTGCTCCCAGTGACACACCTCCTCCAACAAGGCCACACCTCCTAACCCTTCCCAAACAGTTCCACCAACTGGCAATCAGTCAATCAGATATACAAGTCTATGGGGGCCATTCTCATTCACACCTCCACACTGGGCATGGTGGCATGTGCTTGTAGACAGGACAGGCAGATCCTTGGGGCTCTGGACTCAAGGCCCATAAGAGACTACTTCTCACTATTGTTTGTGAGAAACAGCACCTAATGCTGTTCTCTGGCCTCCACATGCCTATACACATGTGTGTAGGTACAGTTGCACATACACGTGACCCATATGTAAAAGAATACATACACACAGGCACAGATTTACATCATCCCTGGTGGTTTCAGAGGTGTGTGAATTTGTAATGATTGGCATTTATTGAGCAGCTGCTATGTGCATTTTTACCATACTGTCTTACAACATAGATTCTTGTTAAGCTATGAACCTTCTGTCTAGTTCCCCCCGCCCCCTCAGAAGTCAGGCCATGCCTCCCCACAGCACTCTCAGCACAGAGCATTGGTCAGCAAACCTGTTATAACCTAGAAGATTCCCTCTTCCTACAGTTGGAGGCCCAGGTCCCCTGATACACAGGCCTAAAACAACCTTGAATTATAACTTCGCTTTTATCTAATGCCCTTCTGCCCTGGACTCCTGGTGCATCCCCTAGGTAGCACAGTGGAGAGTGTGTCCCCCTCTGCACACCCCAGAGAACAAGGAGCTCTCTTGTTCCGAAGAAGTGAAGGCGTGTTCTCTTGCAGCCCTGGTGTGTTTGCTATCTGTGGTGGCTGTCTCTCTTAAGGAAGCTCCTCCTAGGACCCATGGGCCCCCTCCAGGGCCCCATCATGGCTGTCTATGCAAACCATGCTGAGACTGTCCCCACACCTCTTCCTGAGGAGTAGTTCTTTGCAGTTCCTACCAAGCCTGTGCCATCTTCTATTTCTTCAGCCCTCAAACGCCAACATTTGCAACCATGGCTCCCACTTCAGAGGTGGACAACTGTAGGCTCAAGGACAAGTTGGCTCAAGGTCACCCATCATGAAGAGACAATGAATTTCCCCGACTGAGTTCCTGGGCCCTTCCTTCAGCGAACCTCCGAAATCAAGAAGGGACATTGATTTCACCCAAGGGAAGTTTATTCATAAGCAACAAAGAAGGACCCACGATGCCCAGCTTTCCATTAGAACATAGAAGACCAGATCTGTGCTTCCCGGGGAACTGGATGTGAAACGCAGAAGCACAAAACAGCCAGGGAATATGCTGGACCCCACTGCCGGCCTCAGCCACCAGCCTTGAGCCTGCTGGAAGGCATGGGCCACAGCCTGCAGGTGCTCACTGTGACCACCAGATGGCAGCGGTAAGCTTATAAATCAGATTGTCCATGGCGTCCCATGGACACCTAGGGTGGCTTCTTCCATAAAAGAGCGGCAGCTCCTGACTGGCGAAACAATGCAGAAGGGAAGAGCACAGTCTGGGTATTTACAAGCGCCAGGTGGGTAAAAATGTCCAAACAACAGGAATGGCATAGGAACAGCAGCAGCAGGCTGGGGTCTCTGCCACTGAGGGCGGTGGGCGAGGTTAGTTCTTCCTCATGGTGTAGCCCTGGATCATGCTATTGAAGTAAGCTGGAGTGTTGCGCTCTGGGTAAAAAAGAATCATGTAACACTTGGGGCCAAAGTATCCCAAGCTGATGGCCAGGAAGTTGAGCACAGTGACCAGGAGGTCCATGATGGTGACCAGCACGCCATCATGGACAGACATGAAAGTGCAGAGGGAGATGGAGGAGGTGAAGGAGAAGGTCATGCTAAGAGTGATGAACTTAGCCTCATTGTAGTTGGTGGGCAATTCCTTACCCATGTAAGCAAAGCTGAATCCCATCACCGACAGCAGCATGTCCATGCTGGTGTTGAACAGCAACCCGTTGCGGTAATTAGGGTGGCAGGTGAGGATCATGATGTTAGGGTCTTCAGGGTCAGTCCGACCAATGGGGTTGATGGTGGTGGTCAGCATGTTGCTCGCCACCAGGGCCACCTTGATGGCCGTGATGGAGGCCACAAAGACATACGGCCCACGGTAACGCACCCAGAAGCCATAGGCCCGCGGCAGGCGTCTGGCCATCTTGAAGACGCACACGATCTGGAAGGAGCGCACCGCAATGCAGGACAGGCAGATGGAGAAGCAGACAGTGAAGAAAGCCTGGCGGCAGAGACATGTGAGGACCGTGGGCGGTCCCACATACACAGGCACCATCAGAAACGCCAGCAGCAGCGGCACCAGCATCAGGAAGCACATGGCGCCCCCGGCGGAGCGCACCATGGGTGTCTGGAAATGTCTCCAGAAGACCAGCAGGATGGCCAGCGTGCTGAAGAAGCCCAGGGCGGCCAGCATGGTCACCACGATGGTGGGCACCTCGTTCCACTCCAGGAAGGACAGCCGCCGCTTGAAGCAAGCAATGTCGTTCTTGTGGGACCACATGGAACCCGGGCATGGCAAACAGTTAAACTCGTCTGCAAGAACCCACAGCATCTCCGGTCAACCGGTCCCCCACCTGAGAGCCCATGTCCTCTGGGCCTGGGCTCTGAGCCAGAGAAAGACTAAATGGACTCCTATTGCAATGGCTGAGTAATGCCCACCCCACCACCTGCAGCCTCTCTGTTAAGATATCGCCCCCTAGTGGGAGAGGCCTAAAACCACATCCTCAAGGACCTCATTCAGTTAGCATTTTGGGTGTGGGGGTGTGTGTGCCTACATTGGACATGTGAGTGTGTGTGCGTGCGTGCACACGTGTGTGTGTATGTATGTGTATGTACACATCAGTATACACGTTGGAAGACATTGGTATTATTCCTCAAATGTCATTCTCTCTCTCTCTCTCTCTCTCTCTCTCTCTCTCTCTCTCTCTCTCTCTCTCTCTCATTGAGACTAGGTCTCTCACTTGCCTGGAACTCAGTAAGTCAGCTAAACTGACTGGCCAGTGAGCCCCAGGGATCCACTTGTCTCAACCTCCCCAGCACTGACTCCATGAGCATCAGGCCTGCCTCTGTTTCATGTGGATTCCGGGGATCAAACCCATGCCCTTGTATATACAAGGTAAGCCCTTTATCAACCATCTGTCCCCAGCCCCATTGAGCGGCAGACATTGTGGCAGGTACCAGAGGTGGAGAGCTCTAAAGACCGGTCAAGCCGGGTCCCTCTCTTCATGCCACTGACAACTGTGACAGACAGGCCAGCAGATGCCTTCAACGAACCTGATCGTCACTTTGCTGGGGTCCTGCGTGTTGCTGGGCACACAGCAAGTGTCTTTATTCAAAGGTGAAATCCTCAATTAATTCTTGGTCAATGAGGTCAGGAGAAAGCCTTCCACTCAGCCCTGAACTGGGCTACACTACTGTGAAGTTAAACACAGGAGTCGGCGGTGTTCTAGAGTCTTCCAAGCAAGAATTTAGTCAACGGGACTGGGGAGATGGCTCAGTGGGTAAAGTGCTTGGCACACAGTGTGAGGACTGATCCCAGAGTACCACACAGAAACCTGTTCCTGGGCTTTTGTTTCATGGGAAACCACAAGAGGCCCCAGGCCTGGTCTCTGGCCACTGAATACTCACATTCCCTGGGAAGGCCCCAGAGACCCTGGCAAAGGGAAGGGACCCCTGAGAACTCCAGGACAGAGTAGAGGTGCTGAGCCATGTACAGAACCCGACGTCTGCTGAGGAAGGGCTGAGCAGGAGCGGTGGGAGCTGTACCTGCAGAGAGGTTGAGGTAGGTGCCCGCTGGGCAGTCCATACACTCAAAGCAGCAGGGGTGGAGACCCACGGGCTTTTTCCTTTGCCCAGGCTGGCAGCTCTTGGAACACATGGACACTGGGATCTGGAGGAGGAAGACAAGAGACAATGGGTCCTCTTTCCTCATCCTCTGGGAAGCCACCTAGCAGGATGCTCCTCAGGAGAGGGGAGCCTGGCCCTGTCTGAACAGCTGTTAGAACTGGGTCTTTGCAGGACTCTCTTGGTTTCATCTGTCTGTGACCTAATCCAAGCCACCACCCTCTGGTAAAGCACCCAAGGGTTAAGACAGAGACTTCTTGGGGATGTAGACAAGATCGAGCGCACCCCTGGGAGTGCTGGCAGCCATCTTATCGATAGCAGAGGATACCATGGCCAAAGGAAAACCAGATCTTAGTGGGGAAGACATGAAAGATCTCGAGAGATTCTGGATTCATCCTTGCCGGGACCGTCACCATCTATTCCGCTACCATGCTTTCCTATCAAGACTTCCACTTGCATGTCCTTCTGAAGAGCGGGGTCTCAGGGGAACTCGAACACAGGGGCAGTGTCCATGCCTATTGTCCCTACTGCAGGAGAGCTCAGCACAGAAAGGTCATTAAGTGTGAGCTGAATGGGTGAATTATACACAAAGGGAACAGGAGGAGGGAGGATGAGGAAGAGGAAGTGGCTGAGTCTGAATGAGGGGAGCCCTGTGTAGCCAGAGCATGGCAGAGGGAGGAAAGAGTGAACTACCTCAGGCACCACAGCTCTGGGGTGAGCCATTGTGACCAAGGAAAACTGTCTCTTATGAGCATACACAAGAAGGACCCAGGGCTCGGACCAGGGAACCACAGAAGGACCCCCCTCAACACCAGAGCCCGTCTCTTTTGACCCTGTCTCTTTGGACCTCTTTCAAGTCTGAGGTCTCTGTCTTCATGACCCCCTACACCCAGGTCCTTGTTGTACCCAGCCATCAGTTGACATTTCTAGATAACTTGTCGCCCTCCCTAGCACTTCAGAGAAAACCTTTAGTGATTCTCAGCAGCCAAAAGTAAACATCCGTGGACTGAGAAGATGCCTCAACTAGGAAAGGAGCCGGCAGCCAAGTCAGTCGACCTGAACCCATGTAAAGGTGGAAGGTGAGAAATGACTTCACAAAGTTGTCCTTTGACCTCCGTGTGTGCACTGTGGCATGCTTGCCAACACGCATCATCATCATCATCAATGTAAAAGAATTAAACATCTAATCCACTGCTAGGTTCCTGGTGCCTTATGTGGAGTTCTCTACCAGGAATATGAGCATGCGCTGTGCAGGTGCACAGGCCTCAGTGTGCGAGTGCCTGCTTGCATGTGTGCGTGTGTCACACACACACACACACACACACGTCCTTTATCTGGAGCCATAGCCCACCACTCATTGCCAGGTCTCCTGTCCCACCTCTGACCTCAAGATGTCCTACCAGCTCCTGAGTGACCAGATCGGCCCTGCCTTGCACCCCTGGGACCGACTTCATCATGTTTTCCACCCGCCCATCCATGCACTCACACATGGAGGGTAGCCCTGGAGAAATCACTCCATTGGTTGTGTGCTTCCCACAAAAGTACAAGGCCCAGGGTTCCATCCCCAGTGACCATGTCAAAAGCCAGGCGTAGTAGCTCCTGCCTGTACTGCCAGTGTTGGGTAGTTGCAGACAGGAGAAGCTGGGGGGGCTTGCTGCCTAGCCAACCTAGCTAAATTGGCAAATTCTAGGCCTCAGTCAGAGACCCTGTCTAAAAGAAGAAGGGCAGCTGCAGAGGTTAAAATCTGGCCTCCACGTGTACATGCTAACATATGTACCAGCACACATATGCATGCATGCCTGCACACACACAAACTTGGGGCAGGAATTGATGCCAACACTGGAGGACAGCATTGAAGATGAGCATTTTTATGAATAAGATGGACAGTTTTAAATACCTCGGAGAGTGCTAAAGCAAAAAGGGCTCTATAGGAGAGCGTCAACGGGGCTTTGAGAGAAACTGGAGCGGGCTGGCTTCCAGCTTGACCACAGAGAGCCTGGAGTCCTCACAGTGACAAGACAGAAGAGCCAACTGAGAACCAGCAACTCAGATCCCCAGGAAACTGGATCATGGGGCCAAGCCCAGCCTCCAAAGCTGCAGTGGGGGGCATGAAGAGGGTATCCAGGAGCACATAGAGCATTTCACCTACTAGTAGCAGAAATATCCCCACAGAGGAATCAATAAGAAAACTCACTGAGCGATGGTCTGACTGACTGATGACTGAGGCTGAATTTTTACCCACTCGATTAAAAATTCAATCTATAAATAAATAAAATAAAAGATGAATCTCTGGAGGAACCCAATGAGACCCCCAAAAAGGAGCATGAAGGACATGTAAGCCTTTGGCACAGGAACCACAGATGCTGCGAGTATAAACACATATGCCCCTAACAAGAGAGACTCCAAATACATAAAGCAAGAACTGAAGGAAAGCATGATAGCTGTAGTATTCAAAAATAACAGGTGGACATGGCAACATCAGACTTTCAGTCACTGCAGAGAATTAAACAGAGGATCCACAATGAAGTGGTAAAGTTGACCAGTACGATAAAATAGCACACTCTACCAGGATGCTCTGCCCAGCAGCAACAGAGCGCCGCACCTTCCCGAGTGTGCATGGCCATCTCCCAGGACAGACGCTAGGCAGGCTTGACGATGGTGCATGCGTTAATCAAATTAAAAAGACTGAAATCATGGCAGACATATTCTCCAGGCACAGAAGAAGGGGCTGGAGAGACTGCTTGCAGATCACCGCTGGAGCACCATTTTCCTGTCACCTTCCAAGGACTCGAACTGTGCCCCAAGGGAGAGAAATGGGCAGCAGGATTGGCCACAGGTTGCTCTGTGGATCACTAAGCCCTGTATTTGCAGGGCCCACGTGACCGAGTGCCTAGAAGCTCCAGGTGGACCTCTTACACCACAACCCCACGGCAGAGAGTGAAAGGCATGGCCCAGTAGCTGAAGCGGGTTGCTGGCTGCATGAGATTGTCCCGCTGGAGCCTGGAAGGCCCCAGAGCCTTTGGGATATTGGGCAGCCCTGTCTGGGCAAAGGGGGCATTTGATGGGTAAGTGACAGGTGGCAACCATCTTTCACTTCCACCTCTGGCTGACTGCTTGGGAGTGATGGTAGGCCTCAATCCTACGGTCCCCAGCCCTCAGCTGCCTTGTTGTAAATGGACCTTGGCGGTTATCGCCAAGACAGAGACACGGGACTGTTCTTGGGTGCCCAGCAGTCTACCCTGCGTGCCCCAGCTTCTTGTTATAACCCAAACCCCCTCCTCCTGTGACCTTCTCGTTTACTGCGGGAGGACTTCAGAGGAAACAGATGGTTTGCCATGGTCTGTTTCCCCACTAAGTACCAGAATCCCACCCCCACCCCTCTAAGACCTTGACTCTTACAATCTAGTGCAACAGTTTTCAACCTGGAGGTATGATGCTTTGGGGATCACCTAAGACCACCAGAAAACACAGATATCTACATTATGATTCATAACAGTAGCAAAATTGTAGTTATGAAGTAGCAATGAAATAATTTCATGGTTGGGGGTCACCATAACATAAGGAACTGTATTAAAGGATCACAGCGTTAGGAAGACTGAGAACCACTGCTCTTGTGACTTGAGGTCCTTTCTTATTTGTTTGTTTGCTTCTGTACTCAGTGGTGATCAAACCCAGGGTCTTTGGCATGCTGAACAGGAGCTCTACCAGCTAGCCATACCCTTCTCCTGCTTTTCCTCTCCCCTCCTTCCTTCTTCATTTCCCTTGCCTCCCTCCCTTCGTCTTTCCTTCCTTCTTTTCTTTCTTCCTTGTTGACTGGGCCTCTAACCCAAGCTGGTTTCAAACACATTATGTAACCAAGAATGAAACTGAATATCTGATCCTTCTGCCTCCACCTTCTGAGTTTGCTGGGTTCAAACCCAGGGTTTCATGCATGCTGGGCAATGTCAACCAGCTGAGCTACATACATCTCCAGTCCTCTTTGGTTGTCCTAGAGTCTCGCTACGTAGCCTCAGTCCCCGTGATGGGCAATCCTAACAACTTGGTGAAACATAGACTTCGCAGGAAACACCTCTGGGTGTGATTGAGAGGGCGTCTCTAGAAAGTTTTAGCAGAGGAGGGGAGATCCAACCTGGGTGTGGGCACTACCGTCCCAGGGGCTGGGGGCCCCGGACTGAATAAAAAGGAGGACGTGACTGAGCACCAGCATCCAGTCTCTCTCTCCTTCCTGTCTGTGGATGCACTGTGATCAGCCACCCTGGGCTCCTGCTGCCTTTCCTTCCCTACCGCGACGGACTGTATCCTCAAACCTCCAGCGGAAATAAACATTTCATTCTTTAAGATGCTTCTTATCAGTTATTTGCTGGCAGCTGCAAGGAACATGCCTAATCC
Source organism: Myodes glareolus (assembly GCF_982192425.1). Lineage (NCBI taxonomy): Eukaryota > Metazoa > Chordata > Mammalia > Rodentia > Cricetidae > Myodes > Myodes glareolus. The sequence goes on from NC_142031.1 coordinate 15,119,819, forward strand.
CATCACCTCAGGCTAACATAGGAGTCGCATGCACTTCATCGCTGGGCTGTGAGCAGAGCCCCCCCCCCAGTCCCCCATCTCCTGGAGCCAGCACACCTTACACTCCATAATTCTCAGCTGGCAAAGAAGGACGTGACCCCAGACCCTGCCCCTCAAATGGAGGCCCCACCGGCTATTGCTGATGCATCTTTGAGGGCCCTTCTTGACAAGTCCCCAGGCACTACCCTCCAAGCTGACCGTGTCGTTGGGAGTGTGCCAGGACACATTATTGATGTAGGTCAGCTTCTTCTGGGTGGGGGAGTAGGAGGCAATGCTTTCGAAGGGATTCTGGCCGTCGTCCCACCGCCACTGGATGACGTTCAAGAGCATGGGCATGTCCCCGTGGTCGTCGAAGAAGAGACGGTTGCCTAGGAGGGTGAAGTTGACGTTCCAGATCTCCCTGAGTAGCTGGAAGGATCAGAAAGGTCATCAGAGACAGGAGCAGACATTTGAGAGCCTGTCAGCCGTGCATCAGCCTTCACACCTGCCAAATGTGAGCATCGGGAAAGCGGCAGTTGGCAGGTGGTGGGTCTCTGGAGCCTGATGTGCCTGGAGCTAGCCCTCAGGTCTGCCGCTCTCTGGGACGCTTTGCCCAACCTCTCTGGACTCCATTTCCTTTTCTGAAAAATGGAGGCAGAAGGACCCTGTCTTCTGAGTCCTGGAGTCACATTAGGAACTTAGAATGGGGGCTAGAGAGACGGCTCAGCAGTTAAGAGCATTGAATATTCTTCCAAGGACCTGGGTTCAATTTCCAGCGCCCATATTGCTGCTCACAACCACCTGTAACTCCAGTTCCAGGGGGTCTAGCGCCCTCTTCTGGCCTCCACAGGCACTTCACATATGTGGTGCACAGATTAACACATGGGCACACACTCATAAAAAGAAAAATATTAAGAAAAAAAATCTTAGAACAGTAATAGGGAATACTAACTTTCTCCCTTCCCCCTTCCTAGAAGTCACCTGGGGCGTCCCTCAGAGGTCCTCTCAATAGAAAATGTCAGCTGGAATTTCCCCTGCACCCAGTCCTTCCTGCTGCCCCACACCACAAGGTCAGCTCTTTCTGACTCCATCTCCCCAAACGGGTGCTAGCTAGAATGTGCTCTGAGCAGAGCAGCCCGGAGCTGAATTGCAGTCCTAGCTCTGCCCTTAGTTGGCTTGGTGACTTTGGATCCCTGGGACTGAGATCCCTCAGTCTTTCTAAGTGTGAAAGATCAACCACAAGGATGCACCCTATGGGCACCAGGCGATCAGTGCAGCACCGCTCCGAACAATGATGAGGGCTACCAAGGTCTCAGCACTTAAGAGTCAAATCGAGCTGGCAGCCGAATGCCTTTCAAAGAACTTCACGGTTCAAACCTTAAGTACTTAGAGCAGTGGGCCTAGGTTCTGAGGCTATGCAGTGGGGAGACATGGCTGAAATAGAGCGAAGCTGTGTGGGTATATCCTTGTGGGGGCGTGTATATGTATCGCGTATTCCACAGAGTTCAGAGGAGGACACCAAGTGTCCACCTTACTCCCTTGAGAGAGAGTCTCTCACTGAACCTGGAGCTCAGTTGGCAGCTAGCAACCCCAGCAATCCTTCCATCTCTACCCTCCCCAGCACTGGAGTTATGGGCACACACAGCCAAGCCCAGCTTTTCACATGGGTTCTGGGGATTTGAAATCAGACCTTTGTGCTTGTTGGACATCTGGAGGTAGGGGAATGCATTGTGCTTGGACCCTGAGTCCCTGAGCATGGCAATGGTGGAGCCAGTGCCTGCAAGGTTAGGCCCTTACCTTCCATGGGTAGACCGTTGTCTTGGTGCAGCCGACCTGGTCGCATTGCAGGAATTTGTGCAGGGCGTGGGCCACCGCGTAGACGGCTGAGTAAACACCATAGACCACACGCTCCCCCGAAAGGATAAGAGTGTTGTTGTAGGACTCGGTGACATTCAAGCAGGCATCACAGTCCTGGTTGCAGGTGGCCCGTGGGTTGGTCTTGTTGGGCATGGGATTCTCTGGCTTGGTATAGCGCAGTCGGAATTTGCTGAAGCCAGGGATGGACACCTTCTGGATGGTGATGCCCAGGAAGGTGCCCGTGTGACGCAGATCTGTGAGGTTGTGCAGAACTGGGTCAATAGACCAGGACTCGGAAGCGATCCACACAAGGTCCGTGATGTTCCACCGCAGCACTTCCTTGAAGAAGATGTTCAGGGCCAGCTCTGGCGAGAACACCACCACAACACGCGCTGTGGTCCACCGCAGCTTCTCAAGGATACTGTTCAGTTGGTTCTGATCCTCGGGCCCCAAGACCTGACTGGGTTCGGGTACGGGAATGACCTCCTGGAAGGCAATGCAGATTTCCCCCGTGCTGATGAGACGCTGGGTCAACAGCTGGCCATTCTCCCGGCCGTAGTCATCGTTGCTCGCCAGGACCACAATCCAGTTCCAGTGGAAGTGGGCCATCAGCTTCACCATGGCCTCGATGTGATGGCTGGCACTGGGCACCGTGCGCAGCATAGCAGGGAAGCGCCGCTTGTCCCGCAGCTTGTCGGAGATGGCACTGTACGTGATCTGCCAGAGAGGCGTCAGAGGAGCTGACATCGCCACCCTGATGACGTATGGGGACACATAAGTGCCCAGGGCTGTGTTTACATTGCCATCACCGTGGCCATCTTAGTAAATATGAGACCCTACCATACACCATGACTTGCCTGGGTGACTCACATCAGTCTCCTCATCACCTGCTGCTGCTGCTGACGGGGCACCTACTGTGGGTCACACCCTGGCTAGGTGGTACACATCTGTCTCCTTCCCACCACTTAGAAATCCTGACCAAGCTCCAACCACACATCCTGAGCACGGTTTTTCTCCTGGCAGCAGCGTCCCAGCCTCTCTATTGGCCACCTGTCCTCCTAGACCGCCACATAAGGCTTAGTTCTCGGTCCCCGGTTACTCCATCTCCTCTGCTGTGACCTCAGTCTCAGTGCACCGGACATGCAGGCTCCCAGCCTCGTTTCTCTCCCTCCACCACCCCCTCCCTCCTCACAAGTCTCATTGAGCCTCTTGTACAAACACTGTTTCAAGTCAGTGACCCCATTATCCAGCTTTGGCCCCAGATTCCCTCCTGAACCTCAGGTATGGAGTTGGGAATGTTCGCCTCCCATCTCAAACTTGACCTAGGGAATCTGTCCCTTCGAGTTTTCAGGCCAAAAGCTTTGGTGACATCCTTGACCTTCTGCACATACCACACACTCATGAGCCAGGCCTTTCAGCTGTCTCTTGAGGGTGCCCATTCAGACCCATCACCGACCTCCCCACTCCATCCCAGCCACCATCCTCATGGCCTCTTGCCTTCCTCTCCTCCTTCTTTCCTCCAGGTTCTGGCTCGGCTCTCCCTGCTCTTGCCATTGCACCTGCCAACCCTTCTTCCTGGAACGTTCCCTCCACCCCCTACCCCATGCTTGCACAACTCCCCTGAGCCCTTGAGCCTCTGTCCTGCAGTCAGCAAGCCCATCTGATCACCAGGCTGAAACGTCCAGTTCTCTCAAGCCTGCTTCAGTCTTCACCCAAAACATTCTACCTTCACCCCAGCTACTCCACCTCCACACCCCCACCCCCACCCCACCCCACCCCCTGGCTCCTCCACCTCCACTCCTGGCTACTCTACCTACACCCCAGCTACTCCACCCCCGGCTACTCCACCTCCAGCTACTCCACCTCTACCCCCAACTACTCCACCCCAGCTACTCTACTTCCGGCTACTCTAATTCCACCCCGGCTATTCCACCTCCACCCCCGGCTCCTCCACCTCCACCTCAGCTATTCCACCTCTGGCTACTCCACCTCTACTCCCCGGCTACTCCACCCCCCTCCGGCTCCTCCACCTCCACCCCAGCATTTCTAACACACTCCATCACTCACTTATCCACACATGTTGGCTGTGTCTTCCCTTAGGAGACAGACTGCACGTAGGCAGGGATTGTGCTCAGTTGCCAGGTGTTTACTCAGCACCTGCAACCATCCCTGGCACACAGTAGGTGACCAAGAAACAGTTGTTCCATGAATAAAGGGATGAGCTCAGTCCTGGACCAGACACTGCACATCAACATGTTAGCACATACTTAGCACCTACTATGTGTCTGATCCTGCTCTTGGTACTTTACAAGGTAAGGGCTGCAGTAGCAGTTCCAATACTTGTGCCAGCCTACTGTGTACCAGTCTGATCTTCAGTTAATATTCTACAGCTCTGCTGGACTGGGCTCTTTCACCCGTGTGGCTGGTGACAGATTAACAGCGGTCAGAGCTTTGTTAAGATGTGACTGAGAAGGAAAAGACATTTGCTGCCCAGCCTACGGATGAGTTCACTCTTCCAAGATCTGCTAGGTAGAAGGAGAGAACCAGCTTCCACAGACTGTTCCCTGCTCTCTACACCTGCCTTGACATGTGTGTGCGTTCTCTCCCCATAAGTAAAAAAATGTAATTCAAAACAATTTAAAAGATGCCAGGCATGGCAGTGCATTCCTTTAATCCCAGCACTCGGCTGGCAGAGGTAGGCAGATCTCTGTGAGTTCAAGGCTAGGCTGATCTACAGAGGGAGTTCTAGGACAGTCAGGGCTATGTAGAGAGACCACACCCCCCACATTTAAAAGGCAATAGAAATCAAATCAGCCTATCAGCACTTTTTTGTGTGTGCACAATGTGGGCACATGTGTTTATACACACACATGTATATGTGTGAGCATGTGTGTATAGATTCATATGCCCACATGTGGAGGCCAGAAGCTAACATTAAACATCTTCCTCAATCATTGTCCACTCTACTTTGGAGATAAGGTCTGTCAGTGAACCTGGAACTCACCAGCTTGACAAAACTTGCCCATTCAGTGAGCTCAGGGAATCCTGTCTCCACCCATCCTCAGCTCCCAGTGCTGGTCCTGGCTTTTTATGCAGATGTTCAAGATCCAAACTCCAGATCTTGTACAACAAAGACTCTACCAAAAGAGCCCTGTCCCCAGGCCTGGGTGGCACTCCTTGAGGGCCTACTGTGAGTCAGGGCTTGTGCTGGGAAACTGAGCATGCTCTTTAGTTCTCATCCCTGAGAAAGATGCAGTTTGTGGTAATGACAGCAGTGCAGACCTCTTACTGTGTGCTAAAAACTCCTTCAGGTTGACCACTTCAACCCACAGACAGTCCTGAATGGAGCTTTATCAGCCCACTTTACAGATGGGGAAACTGAGGTCAGAGGGGTGAAGAGACTCCCAGTATGTCAGCCTGCCTCCTAAGCTTGAACTGCTGTCTGCCCCTGCTCATATTCCTACCATGGCTGACAGGGATGAGCGTCTCACCCTCTGGACAGTCGCCCTCTGGTCCTCCCCAGCCACATCTCCCAGGAATCACCTGTGGTATGAGGAAATGGGAGAGGATGTTGGACACGGTGATGGCAGATTCAGAGTTGTCTGGGCCTATGACAGCCACCACGTGGGGCATATAGGAGCTGTAGTCTTCGCGGATGGGGAAGAAGTCGTCCTCCTGCGCCAGGAAGTAGAGCCCAGGATGGATGTTGTTGGAGAGGTAGCACACGTCCACCATCTCGTAGCCAAGCAGTATGCCTGGCAGGAGACTGCTGCAGTTGTTGATCTCCTCCACGGCGAAGCGCATGGCCTGCATGAGGTTGTAGCCCAGCACCTTCAGTTCGAACCTGCAGGGCCACACAGTGTGAGGGAGGGGCAGGGCCGCAGGGAGGGGAGGGGCTCACACTGTGAGGGAGGGGCAGGGCCACAGGGAGGGGAAGGGATAAGACAAACCTTTGCCCCACTCCCTCACATGGGAAAGCTTGACAAGGAGCATTATAGAAGATTCTAGCATTTACCATATCCTGTCACCACTGTCCCTGTGACCACACTGTGAGCCCTGTGATCTCTATCATTGTTCACCCACACCCACAAGGATCTCCTCCATCATTGCCATCCTCCCCACTGTCACCATCATCTCTCCCTATCCCAGCCCTCACTGCTACTGTATCTTTGTAAGCATCACTGATAACGGCATCACCATCACCAGCAACATCACTATCACCACCAACAACAGCAACAGCACCGTTGCTACCACCAGGACCACCACACACCATTACCATCACCAACAATGGCACCATCACCACCACTGCTATTATCCCTACCATATGCCTTCACTACTGCTATGCCCATATCAACAGCAGTACCATCATCAATAACACCATTACCACACTACTACCACTATTTCTACCACTATAGTATCCCTAACATCAACAGTCTCTATCACCACCACCATCACCACCATCAGCACCACTACCACCATCACTACCATATTCCGTCACTACCACTACACCACTATTACCACCAATATTACCATCATTACCACAATCACCATCACTACCATTACATCATCACCACAATGGCTCTCATCAGTACCATCATCACCAGCATAAGTACCATTATTATAACTGTTAACAGTCACTATCAAAACCACCAATGCCATCAACACCACCATCAAACAACACAATAACCATCACCATCACCATCACCATTACCACTACTATCGCCACCTCCCTCACCATCACCACCATCGTCCCTATACCCATTTAACTGCACCATTATGGCTGCAGTCAGCGTTATTAGTGTCATTGTCATGTCTCTGCCACTGGTACTGTTGATCATTACAAACCTCGCCATCATCTCCACAGGCATCAGAAAACCTAGCACCACGCTTATTGCCGTCCCTGGACCACCCCATCACCAGCCTCAAGCCCAAAGTATCTTCTTCATTGTCATCTAAATGAGGAATTCCCATGGGCAACCCTTAGCCAGCCTTTCCTCTCTGCCTCCATCTTCCCCATCTCCCAGTATCTTCCACCTCCTGGGCAAGGTCAGGATAGCTCCAGTGTGCACTCAATCTCTAAGTGGTGCTGTCACCCCAAACGGCTCACAGAGATGGGAGGAGAAGGTTCTCCAAGCCTGGAAGCACTCCCTGTCTCCCCAGCCACAACCTTGAAAACTGCAAAGCACTTCTCAGTGTCTGATGTCTGAACTGGATACCCAAACACCACGTTCTGCCTGGTTCTGCCTTGCCTGGCATCTAGACAAGGCTTTTGACATGGTCTTCCTAGGGCTCCAACATGGAGCTGAGGATGGCTTTGGTGGTGACCCTGTGAGCTTTAACATCCTGTCTTAGCAGGGATGGAACATAGGGGCAATCTAGGGTTCAGGGTTACAAACACAACTGCTTCAAATTTCAGCCGCACAAATCCTGCAGGGGGAGGGGGTGGGAGGCACAGGAGACCAGCAGGCTGGCTCCAGGACTAGGGGGTTAGCAATGAATGAGGAGAAGCATCCCAGGCCCTGGCTTGGCCTTCTGAGGACTATGTTTTCCCCGGCCCTGACTCCATGCCTCGTCCCCACCACAACTTGTAGCTTTGTACGGGGACTCACTCGTTGCACCTCGGCACCTGCAGGTAGCTGAGGTGGGAGATGCTCTTCACGTTGGCATGGAGGGAAAAGAGGCCACCCAGGAGGTAGTCCCCAGCCAGGTGGAAGTCGGAGTTCTCTATCAGCTCAACTGGCTTTGTCAGAGCGTAGAGCAGAAGCAGCAGGTGGAGTGTCCTTGCTCGGGGCCCCATGACAGCGAAGTGACAGCTTTAGATGCCACTACCGCAGTGCAGGGCCTGTCACTCCACAGCGAGGCATTTGCACAGACATTTACATAGTGACGATCCTGCCTGGGGACAGGTGGGCAGCCTTAAAGGTTCTGGGGAAGAACAGAGGCTAGACCAGGATGTAGTTCTGGGGCCCAGCGGGGCCTGCGTGTCCTGGAAAGACAAGGTGTCTTCACGATGTGGTCACACCCAGCCTTCTGCCTGAGCTCATACCTGTGTGGACACTGGCTGTGAAGACGACAGCCAGCCGTGGTGGACATGCAAAGCACATAGGGAAGTTAGAAGGGATGGCCGTGGGCACAGGGAGGCCAATCTGGCCCATTGGTTTTGTGCCCCCCTTAGCACACAAAGAGAAGAAATAGGCATACCAGTAGACATGCAACCCAGAGCTGCCCCCACCACGCATACCCAATGGATAGAAGGGAACAGGATAGGGACTCCTGGCCATCCAAGTTCCTTCCCCCACCGCCTTCCACTCTGTACCCTCATGACCTTTATACCTTTTCTTGTCTCTTCAATTCTGGCCTCTGAACCTACCCTCCTCCTGAACACATGGGGCTCTGAGCTAGCTTAGGATGCAGGGAGTGTGGGCCTTCCTCAAGGCAGGCTCCGTAGCCAGTCTACCTTGTTGGGACACTGGGCGGGGAGTGCTGGGGAGGTCTGCACTGGGTCCCCACAGGCTGGGCCTCCACAGCTCCTCATTCAGTATCATGGGATGTTAGAAGGCATCTCAAGAGTGGGTGGGCATAGTGGTACAGGGCTAGCATCTAACACTCAGGAATTGGAGCCTTTTCTCTACAGGGCGCTGGTTAGTTACTTGTCAACTTGACACCAGCTCAAGTCATCTGGGAAGAGGGACCTTGACTATGGAAGCCCCTCCATCACACTGACCTGGGGACAGATCACTAGAGGGGGCTTCTTGATTCATGGTAGATGAATCTACCATGAACTCATGGTAGATTCATGAATTCTACATTCTCATTCATGAGCCCTGAGTGAGGGCTCAGCTCACTGTGGGAGGTGCTACCCCATGGTATGAGAGAGCAAAGTGAGCAAGCCCTGGGGAGCAAGCCCATAACAGCCTCTGCTTCAGCTCCCGCTCCCAAGGTTACCGCCCCAACTCCCCTCCATGGTGCAGTACAGCCTATATGTGGAAAAGAACTGTTACCTCCGCAATTTGCTCTCGGTCCATATTTTATCACAGCAACAGAAGCTAGTTAGGACAGAGTTTGAGGCTAGCCTGGGCTACCAGAGACCGGGGGTGGGGAAGATCCTAAAAAAATCTGAAGAGGCTCTGTAGATGTGGGATGCTCTCTGCAAGGGGATGAGAGCATCACTCTCCCCTCACCACGCTGATGAGCAGGACCATGGGGCCCATCCATAGGTCCCCGTCCCCACTGAGTGTGCAGCCTCCAGGATAGATACTGAGGCTGAATGGTCCTCATTCGCCAAGTGTCCCGCTCTGTGGGCTGCCACCCCAGAACTTTCTCTCTTAAATGTTTCATCTGGTCCCCAGCTGAGAACCTGAAGGGTCGGGGCTGGGAATCCACCAGGCAGCCAAGACAAGAAGCTGTAGTGGTGTCCCATGGCTTAACATCCAGGGATGGAAACTAAAGCTTGGGCCATCATTTCCTCTTGTACTGGTACCCCGCCACCTACGTGTCCTTCAGTGTCCCCAGCAGGGACATGGGTGGGATAGGATACACTTTATGCACTGCTATGAAGGGTGAGATCAAAATGATTTTTTCCAATTTATCATGTGCACAACATGCCAGGGTGAGTGGATGGAGGTCAGAGGGCAAGCTGCAGGAGGGGGTTCTTGCCATCTATCATCAGACTCAAGTCGTTAAGCTTGGAAGCCAGTGCCTTCACCCTGAGTCACCTTGCCAGCCCAAGGCTAAATTCTCTAAAGCCCTCAGTCTAGCACCAGGCACGCGGCCTCAGCTCTAGACCAGCCTGGCCTTGAATCTCCGCACACTGGGAGGACAGCGACACTGGGGCCGGTGACACTGGGCCGATGAAGAGCTAAGGGAATGAAGACAGGACTGGACAAAGGGAGCAGGTGTGTACCCTGCCGCTTCCTCTGCCCCATCCTGCTGAAGCTCCGGGTCAGCGTCCAGCAGATGGTCCCTCATTTCCTTAGAACACACGCTTGAGCGAGTACATGCAGCAGGGGTGGCAGGGACGTCCGGCCACAGTCAAATGGCACCTGTTCAGACTCAGGGCTGTGGCTGGGGCCCTGGCCACAGCAGGCAAATGAAGGGGCTCTGCGGGGGACCGCAGACATGGGGACTGACAGCATCGACCGTGCAAAGCCTCAGGAACGCAAGTGCAAACGGAGAGCATGGCCTTGAGAGCCAGCCAAGACTGCAACCCTAAGGGAACCATGGCGGCTTTGAGTCCTTGCAGTAAAAAAGGAGACATCATGGGAGGGTCACATAGTGACAGTGACAGAGAAGCCCAGAAGCCAGTGACCTCAGTGCTTGCCTGTCAGGTGCCAGAGTCCAGGGTTCATCTCCAGAACTGTAAAAGTTACTCAGTATGCCCTGGAGTGATCGGCACCATTCACTCAGAAACATAAACGGAGCTAGAGATGCCATCCTTCCCTTCTACGAGTCATAGCCAGTGCATCCATGTTGCTACCACCTAGAAGGAAACTACTGTGACCAATTAGCTTGAGCCCAGAGCTTTGGACATGGGCAGGGACCATCACTGGCTCCTTCCTCCAGCAGGAATCAGTGGTGGCTCCAAGGATTAGTGGAGCAGGTCTCCCCAAGAAGCACATCACCAGGTGTGGATGCACATCACCAGGTGTGGATGCGGGAGTACAGCAGAGACATAGCTAGGCTCACATCCCAGAAATACCACCCTCCTGATGTGGTGGTTTGAAAGAAAAAGGTCCCCAAAGGGAGCGGCACTACTAGGAGATGTGGCCTTATTGGGGGAATTGTGTCACTGTGGGATGGTCTTTGAGGTATCCTATACTCAAGCTACTCCCAGTGAGACAGACCACTTCCTGCTGCCTGCAAGATGTAGGCCTTTTAGCTACTTCTCCAGCCCCATATCTGCCCACACACTATCATGTCCCAGCATGATGATAATGGACTGAACCTCTGAAACTGTAAGTGAGTCACCACAACTAAATGTTCTCTTTGTAAGAGTCTCTGTGGTCATGGTGTCTCTTTACAGCAATAGAAACCCTAACTAAGACAGCCAAGAAGTACTCTGTCAGCTCTGCCTCAGTTTCCCCTTCAGTAAAATAGGTATTTTCTAGTGGAACTGAGAGTACAGAGACACAGGGAGTCCTTGATGTGTGTATTAGCCAAGGTTCTGCAGGGACACAGACTCCATGGGATGCAGAAAGGGAAACGGGGGGGGGGGGAAAGATGGGTGTGATGAGACAGATGGAGGGAGGGTGGGAAGGCCAGGGAAGAACTGTCTCCAGAGAGCAGTCTGCTGGCAAATTCCCCACCTGGGCGAGCTCATCCACTGTTGTATTTTAATATTCAACTAATCAGACAAGATCCATTCACACTACGAAAAAATCTGCTGTTTCCTACAGTAAGGCATAGAGACACACAAAACCCAGCCCTCGGGAGGCTGAGACATCCGGATTTGAGGCAGTCTGGGTTACACAGCAAGACCATGTCTCAAAACAAACATGCTGGGGCTGGAAAGATGGCTCATTGGTTAGAGTGCTGTCAGACACCTAGAGTTTGGGTCTGAGCACACACACTGCACAGCTCACAAATGCCTGCAACACCAGCCCCAACTGTTTCAATCCTCCCCTTCTGGCCTCTGTGAAAAACCAGTACACACGTGTGTACATACAAACACACAAACACACAATAAAATTTTTAAAAGCCCACTTATTTAAATCTTACTCTCATCCAAAAGATACCTTCACAGAAACTTTGACAATGGTTGACCAGGTCTCTGGGGACTGTGGTCCAGCAAAACTGATACACAAAATGAAGCACCACAGCACACAGCGGTGGTGGTGAAACAGTGTGCAAACAGGTGACATGTCTGATCACGTGTCTTACGCTATCCAGAACCCACATGGATTAGCTCACTTGATCCTCTGTGTACATGGGGAATCATCGCCATTTTAGAGCTGGAGAGATGGAAGGCTGGGGAATTTGCATAGTGTTTTGGCAATGACATTGGTGGGAGAGAGAAAGCCATGCTCTAAACCCAGAGTTCAGATCAGGCTCTGGAGTCACTATTTCCTCTAGCAGGGACTCCCCAGCCTCAGAGCCCACTCATCCCACCAAGGTCATCGAATGCACCGTATGACCAGACACTGGCAATACACTAGATTTGGAAAGAGAAGCTAACCAGCCCCTCATCTCCCTTCACAACCACCACAACTTTGACTTGGTAGCTGGTGTTTTTCTGGGTGGCTGTAAATGTGCCCCACCCTCTCTCTGTATAGAACCAGCAGAACTGGGAACACTGCAGCCCAGCCCTGTTCCCTGGGAGACAGCACAGACCCTGAAAGGAAGAGCTCAGAGCAGGCCTGGTACTGGTACCTGCCCCTGAGTGTAGACTGTGGTGACCTGGAGTGGTCCTGGGGGACAGCCACACCAGCTCTATGTGGACCCCTTGAAGGGAAAGGCTCTCAACATCATCCGGGACTCAAGTAGGAACTCACCCTAGCCACCCCTGGGCTGGCTGCTCTGACAAGGGTATAAAATGGAGGCCCACATCAAGGCTTCCCAGATGACCACCACTCCCAGCAGATGGCCAGGAGGGATGAGGGCTCAGGGACACCCAGGTGACCTAGAGGAAGGCACATGGGTCTAAGGCATATGGCTGGGCACAAGTGCCTGCAGAAGGATCTAGAAGACCAAGGGGCAAAACCAGCTGGCACCCCTTTGCCTCCTGACTGAGGTTCTATCTCACTGAATATGTGGAAGGGCCAAGGCCAAGGTCGGGAGTCTGAGTGATGAGGATGCACCAAAGCGATCTCCTTTCCCCAGAGGATCCCGAGAGTGTCTCTCTGTCCCGAGAGTCTCTGAGCCACCAGGCCTGGGATGAGAGGAGAGAAGCAGACAGGTGGAGAACCTGCCAGGCACCAGGGTGTTCTGTAGACGATGAGATTTCTGGGTGAACTGGTTCTTCCTCCCCAGTATAACCCAAAGCCAAAGCCTGGGCACCTGACACCAAATGAGGAGGGGTCAGGATGCAGCCCAAAGGCCAGGACCGGGTCAAGTTCAACTGCGAAGAGTCCAGGAGGAGCTGGTGGGGAACCGGGGGGTCAGTGCAGAGATGTCAGTCATCGGGATGGACAGACAGGTGGACGGTACAGGTGATGAGCAGAGCTCACTGCATGTAGGAGTATCGCCAGTCCCCCAAGGGCGTATGAGTTTCCTTGATGACCTGGGGCGATGTCCAGCGCAGGATGTAGTGGGGGCCTCCCGGCTTGTCATTGGTTCCTGTGGAAAAGAGAATGCACACTGGTTCTTGGCAGGTGGTGGGCACGCAGGCTGGCAGAGTGAATGGGGCAGCATGGGGCAAATGGTGGCTCCACCTACAATGCACCCCGCTGAGAAGCTTAGAGAAGGAGACACTAAACACATGCACAGTCTCAGAGCTGGCTGAGCACATCAGGGCCAAACGTGCATGGCCAGGGGCCAAAGTGTGCACAGCCAGAGGGCAGCTGAGAAGCTGAGGCTCACAGTACCAAAGAGATAAAACATCAACCAAAAATAACACTGTCCAGCCAAGCTGCTCTTTAGAAACAGAGAGGTGGACAGTCCAAGACAGGAATTAAAACACAATCTCTGAGTGAATCACTTGAACATAAAGGAAGCTGGAAAGAAAGAAAGGAAGCTGGAAAGAAAGAAAGGAAGAAAGAAAGGAAGAAAGAAAGAAAGAAAGAAAGAAAGAAAGAAAGAAAGAAAGAAAGAAAGAAGCAAGCCTTACCTATCCATAATCACCTTAAATGTAAATGGGTTAAATTCTGCAATTAAAAGTTGCAGTGAGTAAATGGATTTAAAAACAAAAAACAAAAAACAAAAAACAAAAAAAAAACAAGGCCCAGACTGAAGAGATCACTTCCTGGTCTTCTAGAGGACCAGAGTTTAGTTCCCAGCATCTTCACAAAGCAGCTCACAACCTCTAGTAACTCCAGCTCCTGGGGATCTGACACCATCATCTGGATTTCTATGTACCTACATACACATGACCTGTTACTCACACACATACATATAATCTTTTTAGTTATCTTTTTTTTTTAAAAAAAAAAGATGCTGGGTCAGGTGTGGTGGTGTATGCCTTTAATTCAAGCATTTGGGAAGCAGAGACAGGTGGATCTCTGTGAGTTCAAAACCAGTCTATTCTACATAGCACATTCTAGGCCAAAGTGTTTTGAGACAGGGTTTCACTATGCAGTCTTGGCTGGCCTGGAATTCTCTATATAGACCAGGATAGCCTTGAACTCTAGGAGATCCACCTGCCTTTGTCTTCTAAGAGTTGGCATCAAAGGCATGTTCCATCTTACCCAGCCAAAAAAGTTTATTTATTTTTAAGTAAATAAATAAACAAGACCCAATTACATATGGTTTACAAGAAACTCACTTCACCCCTGAGGACACAGGAAGAAGATATGAAGGGAATCTAAAGACCCAGGAGTAGTTCACAGCAGATAAAAGCTAAACAGCTAAAGCTGCAGGGGGCGGTGAGAGGGAGGGGTATAAACAAGAAAGTCTGGGACAGAGAAGGGCAGCTGTAATACACAGAACGCCAAAACACAGAAAGCAAATAGTAACAGACACAAAGAGAGAAGGAGACACCAATACAATGGCAAAAACTAAATACTCCACTTCCAGCAAAGGGCAGATCGCCCAGAAAGGAAATCAACAAAGAAGCTAATCACACACACACACACACACACACACACACACACACACACACACGCACGCACACACCACACGCACGAACACATGCACACACCACACATATGCATACATGCATGCACCAATACACGCATGCACACATGCTAAGGATGATGTAAAGGAAAAGTAAGCCTTACACATAGAAAAGTAAGTTAGTACAAGATTATGAAATGGTTTAGAAATCACTCTTTAAAAACTACAACAATCAGCCGGGCAGTGGGGCATGCCTTTATTCCCAGCACTCTGCAGGCAGAGGCAGGTGGATTTCTGTGAGTTCAAGGTCAACCTGGTCTACGGAGCTGGTTCCAAGACAGCTAGGACTATACCTGTGTACCATGCCCCCTCAAAGAAACCTACAACAATCCCTCCTGGGTATTTATCCAGAAAAGGAAATCAAACCAGCATGCTAAAGAAATATCTGTGCACCAGCCTTCACCTCTCTGCTCACAACTGCCAAGAAATGGGAACAACCAAAGGACCCATTGACACATGGGTGGTTGAAAAAATATGGCACCTACACATCCTGGGATGTTATTCAGTCACGAAAAGGGAACTAGGAACCATTATCCTGTAAGAAATAAGCCAGGCTCAGAAAGATGAGAATGGCGTGCTCTCGCGGGACCTGACAGAGCTGACCTCACAGAAGCTGGCAATAACAGCAGTTACTAGAAGCTGGGAATTTGGGGGACACTGAGTTAAAGTCAGGAATAACTCTTGGGGAACTACATTCTGTACCATAGGGTGAATATGGGTAACAACTAAGCCACATATTTCAAAGACCTAGAAGAAAAGCCTTTGAGTGTTTTTACTCTCTTTCTCTCTCTCTCTCTCTCTCTCTCTCTCTCTCTCTCTCTCTCTCTCTCTCTCTCTCTCATACACACACACACACACACACACACACACACACACATTTGAAGAGACAGCCGTAAATGTTATATGCTGGTTACATGGGTAGAAACATCCATCCCTTATTAACGTGTGTTCTGACCCTGGCTGCCACTAGGGCATAGTAGCCCCTGGCAATTCATTACGCGTCCAGAGATTCTCCATCTATGATCACCTAGAGAGCCCTGGACTCAGGTGATTTGTGCCTGGTGGTAAAAGCGTGGGCACTGAAGCTAACATTCACAGCCCTCCCCCATTCCTCAGCTTCTTCCCCTGTACAACAGAAGAAAGCCCTCCTAGCTTTGGAAGCCCCTGACATGATTGCATTTGAACATCCATACAGCCCACAGTGGGCTGTTCTGTTCCTAGTCACAGCCTTCCTATGGCCTCTGACCAGGACCCACCTCCCACTCACTCACCAGAGGCCCGGGCACCCCCGAAGGGCTGCTGGCCCACCACGGACCCAGTAGACTTGTCGTTGATGTAGAAGTTGCCAGCGGCATTCCTCAGCATCCTCGTGGCCTCCTGGACAATTGCCCTAGGAGACAGGACAGTGATCAGAGGGGCCGCCAGCCCCAGGTCTGGCCTCTCAGCTAAGCAAGCAGCCATGGTAGGAACAGGACACTCCAGCTGCTAGAGTGAGCCCCGGGCAAGTTAGTCTCCCAGGCTCAGCTCCTCCCCTGGGGCCAATGGGAGGCCTGGGTGGAGAACACAGGGGATCAGGCTACAGCTGTGGGGCAATGGGAGTGGGGGCCTCAGTCTAACCCGGCCATTCATGGAAACTTAGCTAACAGTCACACCCCATGCTTCCTCTTGGGCTCCAGTCCCACTACTGCTCTCTTGGAGGCAGACGCAGTCGCTTGCAGGGCAAAGGAGGAAGGAAAATGCAAAGAGTTGGGGTTAGGGTGGCAGGACCCAGATTAGATGTGCCTCCCGCTGTGGCAAGTCTCCAGGGCAAGGCAGTCGGGGCAGAGTAGTCACCTAGCTCAGTGGGGCCCCAACAGGCCGATCATGAGCTCCTAGGTCTGTCCCTAGAGATTCAGACAGTGGTCACCGGGGGCTCCCGATATCTGTTTCTAACAAGTCAGCCTGCTGTGTGCCCTGTATGGGGTGGCCTGCCTATCGGTCTAAACGTGCAGAGGGAAGGCAGAGAGGTTAGCAGGAACTGCGTCCAGGAGGTGGGGATGAAAGTTGAGCTGGCACTCAACTTTCAGTTGACCAGCTAGCACTGCTAGCTTTTCAGTTGCCAGTTGACCAGCTAGCACTGCTCTCGGGCTGAGGCCACTTACTTATCCTGGGCGAACACTGCCCCCGTGAGGCCATAGCTGGTAGTGCTGTCGACCAGCTGCAGCGTCTCTCTGTACTTCTCATCGGGGTACACAAACACTGTGAGCACTGGACCAAAGATCTCCTGGGAGAGGAGAGAAGGGTTAGCCACCTGACATCCCCTTCTGGCCCTGAGCACGGGCAGAGCCGGGCAGATTCCTCCAGGCTCCCTCTGGTCTCTGCACGCCTGGCTTCCTTACCATTTGGCAAAAAACCTAGAACTTTTCAGCCTCCCTGCCATGCCCTCACCTGGACAGTAAAGCAGCCAGGTCCTGAGGAGCAGGAGGCTTCCTCAACAGTAGGTGCTAAGGCACCCCTCCTCAGGGTCCCTCTCCCAGCGAGGGGCTGGGGTTTTCCCTGATCCTGCCCCTTCCCCGTCTCAGGCATCAGCCACAGCCAGATAGTGAGCCAGTGAGCCCAAGCTGCCATAATCCCACAGTGGCTGTGGTAGCTGTGGCAACAGAGTGGCAGGTCACAGCCAGAACCGACAGTGGCAAGGACAGAGTCTTGGACAGGGCCGAGCTCCGGAGCACAAGACCCAGGTCTGTTTACTCCAGCTGTGAGCCATTCCTGCCAGGCCACCCCTCCTCAGACCTCCTCATCCATGAAACCAGACAGCATTAGAAACCAGCATGACGCCCTGCCCAAGGACAGCCCATTGCAATCACCTCCTTCATGATGGGCTCCTGGGGGTCCTTGCTCTCGATGATGCACGGCTCCACATAGTAACCCACCGACTCGTTGCACTGGCCCCCTGCCAGGACACTGAGGCTGGGAGAGGAGCGTGCATGCTCCAGCCACTTCTTGATGCGGGCGAAGGCCTAGGGCAGGTGAGCAGGGCAGGAGGTCAAAGACAGCTGTCCCTTACACTTGCCCCAAAACACCTCTACCTAAAGGGCCTATGTGTATCGGTAGTGTGTGTCTGTGTCTGATTGTATGCATAGTGTATATGTATCTGTGATTATGTAGTGTGTGTGTAGTGTGTATATAAGTGCATGTATGTGTTGTGTATGTATATGGTGTGTGCATGTGAGTATGTATGCTATGTATGTGGGATCCGTGTGCATGTATATAAGAGTGTTACGTAGTATGTACGTAAGCTCCTGTGTGGTAAAGCCACACACTTTATAAACATATATAAACACTCTGAGAATACATACAAACAGGTGCATATATAGCTACATGTTTACACTTAAGCACATGATATGTGCATGTGACTAGAGATATGTTTTCATGGTCATTTACACTATGGTTTCAGAGCTGTGATCTCAAGTGCACGTATGTGGGCCTGTCTCTGTGTGTGTACATGAGTGTGTGCACACATATGTGCTCTAGGGGCTTGCTGAGTCTGCCTGGCTCAAGGGTGTGTAGACAAGAGCTATTTCTGGCCACGGGTGATCCTGTCCTCTTCAAGGCGTGGGGGGAGGGGGCGTGCCTGGTTAGAAGTCACACTGACTAGTCTGCCCCTCTCTGTCCTACATCTGTGCGCAGCATCCCTCCGCCAGAATGTACTGTACCCCACCCCTTCCTACCTTGGCATCAATCACTGCGGAGAAGAAGGTCCCAAAGTCCTCTGCAGGCTGGGGACAAGGGAAGGAGCAATGAGACCCTGCAGGCCAGAGACAAAGGGAGTCCCTTCCCCACAGCCCACCCCACATGCACAGAGCCCCAAGGAAAGCACCCTGCCTCAAAGAGCCAGAGAGAGCTGCAGCCAATCCCATCAGCCACCTGCTGGGCGCAGCAGAGGTGCCACTCACGTCGCCCACTTTGATCCTGCTGTGCTCCTCCAGCAGCCGCCCTTTGATCTGTGGCCACAGAGACTGGGGAACGTAGAGGCGCGAGCAGGCTGAGCACTTCTGACCTCCGTATTCGAAGGCCGAGCGCACCGTCCCGCTCACCACGCTGTCCACATCGGCCGAGCTGTGCACGAAATGGAAATTCTTCCCGCCACACTCTACAGGGCACAGGGGGTGGACGTGAATGGAGGGTGCTGGCTGCAGCCCAAGCCGCCACCCACAGCAATCCACAGCCCTGCATTCAGACAGTGAGAGAGAGCAATTAGAACAGAGAGGAGCCAGGCCTGCCCCACTCCCCGGAAGGGGAACAGGAAAGCAGAGAGCATCGGCACCTGCTCCCCGTCACAGATGAGAAAACCAAATGGTCAACATGAGGCAGGAGCACAGCAAGCCAAGCTCCCAAGAGCCCACCCAGGCTTTCCTGAAACCTCTCAGGGAAGCCCTCCGATTCCCTTAGTGAAGACCTTCAGACTGTCACAGCACTGTTCAGCCTCAGTTTACCTGCTCAGTAACAACAGATAACAGCAGACAAAGGCACATGCCACCTGCCAGGTGCTGGAGGAAGCACCCTGAGCTGTCTCCCGGTGTCTCAAGGACTACCCCATTGTCACCCTCTCATCTCAAAGATGAGTAAACTGAGGCAAAGCAACGAAGTCATTGGCTCCATGTTGGGCCGAGGCCCTGAGAGGAAAGGGCCACCCACACCCTCCCCTGCAGAGTCCCCCATTCATCTCACAAATGAAAGGACCGTTCCCGTGTTGCTTTTGAGCCAGTCCTGAAACTAGCTCTTGCAGACCAGGCTGGCCTCGAACTCACAGAGATCCACCTGCCTCTGCCTCCTGAGTGCTGGGATTAAAGGCGTACACCTCTACCGTCCGGCCTAGGGCTGGGAAACTCAAATGCTACAGCCTACCCAGGCTCACTGTCAGAGGCCAGCCAGCTCAGGAAGGGCCTTCCCACGGGCCCACCTCACACTAGCGGTTAGAGGGTTAAACCGCCAGCCACAGCTTCTGCTGCCAAGTGTGCCCCAGACAGAGTATGTTCTACAAACAGGGGCTTTGCAAAAACGGGGTTCTGTGGCCCGGGGAGTCTGGGAAACATCGCACACCAGTCACGTTTTCCAAGTCTATAAATGGAGTACTAAAGGCTCTGCAAAGCCCTGCAGAAGAGGACTCACTGGCTTTGCTCCACACAACATGTGTCAAGCTTTTGTGACCAAGGAATGGTTTCTCAGGAGTTAGGAGTTATCACTGTCAACGAGAGGTGGCCCTGCTGTCTTCTCAGCCAATTTCCTACTCCTGTCCCCCTACACAGAGATACACACATGCACAAACCAGGCTCCTGGTTCTCCTGCTCAGACCCATGCCATCCACCACAGCATCCCCCACACCACACCACATATGTGTGCTAACGGCTAACAGGAACACAGCCCTCAGTTCCACACACAGGCATGTTTAAATGCTCCGTAGCCACACGTGGCTCCCAAGCGGGCTGCTGAAGAGGCAGGGAGAGAACTCTTCACTATGGGTTCCCAGCAACCCGAGAGAATCCTGACCATTCTGCTCTATCTCCTGCTCTCTCATACAAGCCCAGGAAGAAGATCCCTGAAAGCATGTGAGGGGCGGGGCTTACCTCCGGCCAGGCGTGGGAAGGTACGGAAACGGTCCAGATTCTGGGCCACCTGCTTCCACAGGTGTTTGAAGGTGCTAAAACCAAAGAGTAGAGCGTCAGTGTCAAGATGTCTCACTAGGAAGAGGCTAAAAGACCTTGGGAGGAGCGCCGGCAGTGTGGAAGGAGTCATCGTAGTACCAGGATGTAACTAAGTGGGTGGTGGCAGCTGGGAAGGGGGTTAGGGAGCAAGGTGGCACAAAGAAGGCCCAGATGCGAAAACAGAAAGTGCTGGTCTGACACAGGGCTGTGTGATCTTGGGCTCATGACGTAATATCTCCAAGCCTTCAATTCTGCACCTCGCCTAGAACAAGAACCGTCCGTGTGCATGGACTGCAGTGTGAGTCAAAATTTCGGGGCACGCTGGGCACACTGCAGGCCTGAGAAGGAATACACAAACCTGTGGCTATGAGGGGCATCCTGGCCCAGTGCCTGGCTGATGGACCAACCCAACAACTCAGGCTGTGCCCCCACCTGCCGCCCCAGAGACTCCACCTCCTCCCTAGGCTTCACTGTGACCAACCTCAACACCACAAAACAATAAAAATGCTAATCACCCAGCCACAGTAGCTAACGCTAATTTACGGCTTTCCTACCTTCGGCCTAGTAGCTTGCCAGAGCGTGGCAAGCGGGGGCCAGGCCCACTCCGCCTGCTAACAGGCAGAGACCCGAGCACTGGCAGAGAAGGCCTCTGGGGAAAAGGCCTCCTCAGCAACCCTCACGCTGCCACCCACACCAGTGATCCAGGCAGGGAAGGTGCAAAGAAGCCATTGTAGGTACCCCACAGCAAGAGCTACAGATGCAAAACAGGACACCAGGCTGTCCCTGTCGCCTCTACCCAGATGCCCAGAAGGCTCCTCGGTCAATGATCTACACAGGACTCCACTTCCCCCAAGCCTATATGTCTGACAGGGTCTATCCCGGTCAACGATGTCCTCTCTGCCAAGGCCAGAGGGTCCTGGACCCACACCCCAGCCCTGCAGACTGCCAGCGGCTTGCCACGCTGCTCTGCCCTAGGTTCTAACATCCCTGCCTGGTCCGTGGCCATTACTCCAATCCCTGGCACCCACAACCTCCTGAGCAGGCCTTCTGGAGCAGCCCCAGCCGGTTCCTAGGATGGGGTACAGTTGCAATGGCCAGGAGGGCCAGCAATGGGCAGACCCAAGATATACAGACCCAGGGCCTAGAGTGGGACTGGAGGACCCTACAAAGTGCTGTCCACCTCTAGCTAATGGCACCATGGCACACACAGGCCCAGGAAGACCAGAGCATACATAATATGGACTTCTAAAATAAAACAGTCCCAGTTAGACATGGCCGGGCCATCGCTATTAGAAATGCAAGAAAATGAAGCCAGCCACTCCCCAGGTCCAATGGGCAGCCCCAGCCTGAGACAGAACTGTGCTTACAGCGTTCCCTACGACCTTCTGTGTCTCCTGTCACCTTCAGCATACAGCCCAGACATTTCTGCAGATTCCAAAGGCTCCTAGGAGCCGCTGGGGCTAAACCTGAGAGGTGGGGCCAAGGGAGGCAGGGCTGGGGATGGCGAGCCAGGGACTTCACTATTCACTTACTTCTAGCTATTTCCAGCCATAGCACAGAACCCTGTACTGCAGGGGATGGAAGCCACCTGCTGAGTCAGTGAGCTGGTGACTGGGGCAGCTGGTCCAGCCCTCCCCCAACTCCACCCTCCAGGCCCAAGGGACGTGGCTTAGCCTGCAGGCCCCCTTGGTGTCCTTCCCCTTCCTATCACCCTGTCCCCGCCTCCTCACCTATGCCTAGCAAATCCTTCACCCTTTTCCAAGAAGCAAGGCCAATATCTCCTGTCTTCAGTCCGCCCATTCATGCCCTGTGTGGTAGAAGGCTGCTCTCAGCCACACAGAATTCTCCTTTCCTATCCTTTCAAACACTCAGCAAGACAGGGACCACCGCCAGGAGGTGGTGGGGCACGCCTTTAATCATAGCACTTGGGAGGCAGAGGCAGGCGAATCTCAGTGAGTTCGAGGCCAGCCTGGTCTACAAAACTAGTTCCACGACAGCCAGAGAAACCCTGTTGTGAAAAAAACCAAAACCAAAATATGAAAGGAAAAAAAAAAAGCTAAGGGCCCTCTGTTATCTGACCGATAAAAAAACAAAACAAAATTAAATTGAGAGAGGATGGTCACAGAGCGAACGTAGGTATTACCAATGTGTGACCTCTGGGTTCACAGCCCCAGACAGCAGCACCTTTTCCCTATACCTGTGCCCGACCCCACCCCCGCACGGACTTACGGCACACTGCCTGTGAAGTTGATGCCGCAGAGGTGCTCTGAGCTGGTGACTGTGTCCCCAAATGTTGGCCCATCAGCTGGCACAAACTGGATTATGTTGGGGGGCAAGCCAGCCTCCCGGAGGATGCGGTAGACGGCATAGCTAGCCAGCATGGCGGTGTCACTGGGCTTCCACAGGACCACGTTGCCCTGCCAAAAAGGTGTGAACGTGGCTCACAAGGTAGTGGGATACCAACCACACCAACCATGTACCCCACTGCACCTCACCTGATAACACGGTCACCCCTACCTGGAACCACGACACCCCATGTCCCCCCAACCTAAGCCCACCAGGTAATATTTATCTTCACTGTCTCCAGAGGATCCTGCCTGCCACGGAGGCCCTAGGCTTCGACTCTGACTCGAGCCTGGGTTCCCTTCCTCTACAAGCCTGGGCGGAGTCCTGCCCTCACTGCAGGCGAGGGCTGTTCTCGGTGTTCTGGGCCACTCCTGGGTGTGGCTGAGCAAGTACAGACGTTTTTGCACGTGTGCTGGGTTGGAGCACGTGTGCTGGGTCTGAACACGTGCAGCATCTATCATAGGCACCAGAGGGGCCCATCTGAGGATGCAAGAGGCTGTTCCTGTGCCTGGACATAAGACGCACATGGGACACAGATGCCCTGCCTGGGGTCCAGGCTACTGGGTCAGCACCAGCCCTCCTCCTGCCCAGTCTATTGAGGATTGGCCTGTATCCCCCATATCAGACTGAGAACTCCCACAGGTACTGACACCTTCCCTGAACAAATTCCTATCTGCTCCACTGTTTACTAGCCTCGACAAGGAGGTCCCTACTGTGTACCTCTGGTGTCACCTGGCAAGGAGCATAGGGGCGACCACTTCTCTCACTGCTTTTTTAGTTAAATGACATCATCAGCCCAGTGCCAACGGCTGTCACACACCATTGCCATCGGCAGTGGCTGGACCTGTGGCTCGCTCTTGCCTGGACCTCCCTGGTGTCTAGATCTCCCTCCATCTCTGAAACCCAATGATATGCACTCTGCCAAACACACATAATTGCTCCTGTTTAACTGAGGCGAATACTGTGCCTCAGCTTGCGGTCTCCCACAAACAAACAAGGCTATGCTGGAACCCAGAGCTTATCCGCAGCCCCTGCTGCTACCATCTGCGCTTCTCCCATGCCTGAAGGCGGGGGCTGTGCTGGTTTGAGATCTGGGCCATGACTAACTCTAACTCCCCTTGTCCCCGGCTCCTCACCATTAAGGCGGGTGCACCCGCCAGGTTGCCTCCGATTGCGGTGAAGTTGAAGGGGGAGATAGCTGCCACAAAGCCCTGAGGACAGAGGGTGAGGGTGAGGCACAGCTTGAGGCTCCTAGCAGCCCCTGGCCCACTGCCTGCCCTGCAGTACCTCCAGCCCCCGGTACACCACGTGGTTGGTGCTGGGGGGCACGCTGATGGGCTGCTCCCCCTCCAGCTCCACGGCGAACTTGGCGTTGAATCGAAAGAAGTCAATGAGCTCCGCTGCAGCATCGATCTCCGCTTGGATCACGGTTTTTCCCTGGTAGGAGGGCAGCCTATGTTCAAGGACGGCAGACAGGCCAGAGCCAGCCCCCCGAAGGGAACAGAAACCTTCAGTGGGCTGACCAGGCCTGGTCCCAGGACTGAGGAAGGAAAGGACCTGGTTATCAGGCATCCAAACCTCCTCCATCAGACAGACTAATGCACACTGGACCAGAAAAACACCCCCTGACCATCTTGGGGAGCTACACGGCTCAAAATTCCTGGCATACTGTTGGAGTGTGGTGCCTAGGAGGCTAAGACTTGCTTGCAGAATGCTACCTAGAATCCCTTGAGTCTCAATCTAAATAAAAAGAGACCCCCAGTGTGACAGCCCACATGTCTATGTCTATATGTCTATATCTTCCTGACAATTTCACTCACATCACAAGTTCAACACTGAAAAGGCGGGGAGCTGTTATCCCGCCTCTATGCAGCAGAGGGCGCTCTCACCATGGAGACAGGTGAGCCGTGGGACGCCACACGCAGCAGGGGTTTTAGCTTCTGTTAGGGGAACACTTGGAGGAAGCCAAACCGTGCCCCTAACACTAGCTCCTTCCTAGCAGTATGTGACTCAGTTGAAAAGTCCATTTCTCAGACTCCATTTCTCAGGAGACGCCTTTGACAACTTAAAGATGAAGACTGAGGAAGACACTTCTCGCAGGGGCAGCAAATATATACGCTTAGCATCTGGCAGCTACCTGAGCTGCAACTGTTAAGTGACAAGGGACAGAACACTCCTGAAAGGAACAGAATGGCCCTTCTGGGCCTGGAATGCCAAGAAGCCCCAGAGGACAGGGTGGAGCCAGACCACATGGGCAGAGTCCCTTCTAGGCAGGGGATACTGGGCAGAACTAGAGGAGGCCTGGGTTTCCCACAGACTCCTGCTGTGTCCAAAGTCCATCACGGGCAGAACAGCCTGGCAAGGAAGGAACAGTGACTGGAGGAACCAGACAGTGGATGGGTGGAGGGGCCCCGGCTATGAGATGAGAACCTGGGAGAGAGACCCAGGTGGTCCCTGAGTCAGGAACAACTATGTGGATGTTTAAAAGCTCCCTCTGAGGGCTGCAGGGAGACCAGAGGCAGGGTCCGACCTGCAGCTCATGAGCCCTGTGAATCCCTGGATGGCTCCGCCTACCGCCTGACACATTTGTAGATGGCAGTGCCATACAGCGATGTCGGAAGGTTAGCAGGGCAACTGAGTATCCTGAATGACAAAGGCTTGGCCCAGAGTAGGGGGACAGAAACAAAGGGGAGGTCATGGGCCATGACAGGACACGTGGGCTCAGCACAATCTGCCCAGCGTGGTAACCTATGTTACATCCCCGACTCCAAGAAAAGTTTCTGGGACTGTCTCCAGGTCTCCAACAGCTCCTGGCACACAGAGGCTTTTCAGCTGATGTCTAGTGACAGGAATGGAGTAAGCCAGCCTGACGGGGCCTGTCAATCCTCACCTGTCCCACCATGGTCTTGGCAAGAACCTCAGCCCTTCGTGGCCCGCTCAGCATATCTGCCGCCTTCAGGAAGATCTGGGCCCGGTCTGCCACGGGCTTCAGGTCCCACTCTTTCCTGGCAGCCAAGGCAGCTTCGATGGCTTTGTTGAGCAAGGCCTGGAGAGAGAAGTAAAGGGCTTCCTTCTGCCCTGCCCAGCAGGAAGAGTTCCAGGGCAGAGAAGAAAGACAGGGAGGGCACTACCTACCAGCAGAAAGCCCCCAGTCCTGTCCACGCTGCTAGAGGCAGTCTGTCCTGCTGTCATTCTAAAGCCTTTCAGCTGCTACAAAAGAAAGCCCCTGCTTCCCTTTCTCCCATGGTCTAACTAAGGGAGTACCACATCCTTGGGATCTGAGGGGCTCCATCCTTGCTATTAAAATCATGGCTTGACACACTAGTAGCTGCAGGTGACCCAGACCCCACCGACACTCGTGACCATGTGGCACGAGCCATCAGCCCCTCCCATGGGCCCCCTCTCTCACTCTCTGCCTGGTTTCCTTCTATGTCTCTAACTTCTCTGGTGCAAATTTACAGAATCTACCCCTTCCCTCCCCAACATTTCCTCCCCAGGTCTCCCTGAAGCATTGGGCACGTGACAGGGAACGTTCGGTGCTGCTCCCACTCTGACCAACACAGCTAGAATTTGGCTTAAGTTAACCTGGATGTGACTGGTGCGGTTGCAGGCTCAACCCAAAGACTCCCAGGATCAGGGAGAGAGGTAGGGGGGTGCACCCCAAACCGGCAGGGCAGCCATGGTCACCAGGGACTCACCTTGTCCGCATAACAGAACTTGGCCACCTTGTGTCCATGGTTAAAGGGCTGGAAGAAAGGGCAGGGAGCATCATGGTTCATAAGTAAGGCTAAGACCACAGAAGTCTCTGCCTTTTGGGGGAAGCATAGCCTCTGTGTTCAGTTACACATGCCTGTTCAGTTACACATCCCAGCTCATTCACCTACGGCACTAGGTCATGGCAGCTCCCTCCTCCTCCTCCTTTCTCCATGCCTAGAAGCTGCACACCAGCCTCTGTTAAAAGTCCTCCCAACAGGCCCGTGAGACAGCTCGGTGGGTAAAAGCACTTGCCACTCTGGCTTAGAGATCCGAGTTCATTTCCCAGTACCCACATAAGGGCGAAAGGAGAGAACCGACACCACAATGCTGTCCTCTGACCCCCACAGGTACCCTGGGCTCAGTCACAAAGCTATGGGAAGACACAGGGAAAGGAAGGGTAGTTCTGTCAAACTGGATCCAGCACACGGTGCTCTTGGAGTTCTAGCTAAATAGACTCATGGGCAAAAAGGCCAGCCCTGATTTGGGGCTGGGGAGATGGCTCAGAGGTTAGGAGCACTGGCTGCTCTTTCAGAGGACCTGCGTTCAGTTCCCAGCACCCACCTGGCAGCTCACAACTGTCTGTAACTCAAGTTCCAGGGGATCTGACACCCTCACATGGACATCCAAAACACTGATGAACATAAAATAAAATAATAAAAATTAAAAAAAAAAAAAAGGTGAGCCCTTTACCCCTCCCCACCGCAACTGAACACTCTGAGTTTCCCGGCTCACTGTGGTCTACCCTGGTTTCTACAGGGCTGAACCCAGTTCTCTGTCCCTAGCTTGCAACTGACCCATAGAAGAAACTGCCAGGGACAGACACACTCTTCCCAGGATCCTTCTGTGGACATGACTCATGAGTGGGCTGGGTATGGTACCCTTTGTTCTAGAAGTTTTAGACATCCTAGAAATTCAAATTCTGGGAGGTGACAACGACCTACCGACAGCTGGTACCGCACATCAGAAGTCCACACCTCCTCGTCCCCAACAACACAGGGGATGGCTTCTGTCTGGCCTTTCAGGTTCTTCAGAGCCTGGGGAGAGGCACAGAAATGTGGATGGGAACTTCCGGTCTCTCTTTGCTCCATGGCCCACACACCCTGGGGACAGCCCACCCTGTTACCTTCAGCAGCGCATCCCGCTCGGGGCTGCCCTGAGTGAACGCTAAGATGGGCTCATTGGCCACCTTCAGAGAGGAGGTGTGCTTCCAACGCAGCCTGGAAACAAAGCATGGGAACAAACCAGATAAGTCAGCAGCCGCCATGCCAGTCCCTCTGTCTCCAGGGTGGTCCTGGGCTGACCCACAATGGCTAAAATCCAAGCAAATCCAGAGTCTGAGGAGACAGCCAGCTTTGGTTCGAGTCTAATACTTAGAAGTCATAACTCTACCTCTGTGTGTCTTCCGTCACATGACTTACCTGCTCTGAGTACTTCTAAAGCAACTGAATGAGAACCCACATGGTCACTTGAAGCCAATTTTGTATAGGTTAGAGGCCACTGTCTCTTCTTTTCTAAAAATTACCCCCACAGAATCAGGCTTTTGTAAAAGGAACAGCAGGCCACTTCCCGCTGTCCGCCTGGCTAGCTTTACCCAAAATAAGGGGCACCTTATTTTGTAGAAAGGAGCAGCGGGCTGCATTCCTGCCCAGCTCATGCATGGCTAGCTTTACAGCCGAAATAACACCGCCATTCTGTAGTAAGAGCAGTGGGCCGCTTCCCACCACCTGCCCATTGTGCCACTCTGTAGTAGGAGTGGTGGGCTGTGTTCCGCGGTGGCAACCAGGAGGCTGGGGGGGGGGGGGGCGCATGTGCGCACGCAGGCAAGTCCCACATTGGGCGCCAAGCTTTCTCTGACACAGAACAGGCAAGCCTGTGAGAGCTGAGTCTCTCGGTGTGAGCCAGGGAGATGCCCTGAGCAGAGAGCCAGCATTCAGGTGAGCAAGAGCACCAGACACGGACCATGAACTTGGATGACTGGCTGAGTGCTGGGCACAGCAACCTTGGTCTGGGGAACCAGGGTCAGGTTTCCACAACCTAACTGATCATTGACCTCCACCTTCTTCCTTGTCTGGGTGTGCAAAGGAGGGAAGATGGAGAGGATTAGAACCAGCACTCGGGGTCCATCATTCCGGAGCTAAAGGCCCAGCTCTTCCACTTCCCAGACATGAGATGTCCTCTCAGCCGTCAGTTTCTTCTGTAAATGAGGACAGCTCAGAGGACATCTTAATGTCGGCAACATTCACAGAGCACAAGGCCCCAGGCCAGGCCTCACCAGCTGCTCAAACAGCTGCCCCTGACAGAATAAGTCATTCAGGCATTTTTATAAGGAAAGTTTATAAGGAATGTTCAGGAAGAAGTTCCACCCCCAGCGCCCTCCCTCTTCCATTTCTCTCCAAACCCTGCTGCATCTCAGACAGCCCATAACTGACTGGGTGATCTGGGGGAACAGCACAGAAAGCTGGGGCGTGCCCTGGATTGGTGTTGCTGGGAAACAAAAGGGATGCTAGAGTTGGGAGAAAAACTACCCCTCTGCAAACACTACTCTGTGGGTACACAGTGGTCTGGACAGTGCTTAGACAAAATGGGAGCTGTCTAGGTTTCGTCTATCTGGGTCAGAGCGATGCTGTTGGCTGGGCCTCCACTGGTGCAACCATGCTCAGCAGGACAGAGTGGCCAGGCTGAGGGTGTGGGGTCATGCGTTTCTTTTATCATGGGAAGGAATGTGAGGGCCCAGAGGTCCCCTGGAGGGAGAAAACAAACCCACGTGGGGTGGGTGCAGCCCTAGGCCACATTCCAGAGGGAAGGAAGAGCAGAAAGGAGGTATAAATACAGGCAAGGAGAGGCCTATAGGGTTGAAGATGAGGAAGAAAGACATTTGCTGGCAAGATCTTGAAGAGGAGGGAGGGTAAGCACCTAGCTGGAGGCAGGGAGAATGTCCATGCTCCCCACAGTCACACCCACAAGCCAAGTCACCCTCCTTCCTCCCACTCTTGTCTGGCCAAGAAAGTGTAGGTAGGATAAGACAGCTGCAGCCCCCAAGGCTACCCAATCCTGGCTCCCATTAGCCTCACATTCCAGTACAGGACAGTGAGGCTAGCCTCCTAGGGTTACTATGGAGACAGGACAGCTAAAAGAAGGCAAAGTTGAGAAACCCACCATGTCTCCTCCCCCTGCAGTCCCGGGAACAGGGAGAGCAGAGGCAGACATTTCTAGGGACTGACTGTAGAATGGTAAAAACCTCGCCCGTGGTTCCTTAGCTGGACATAGACTGAGTCCAGCAGGGCTCCAGGCCTCACCCTACCACCTACCAGGTTGGACACTGCCATTTCTAGGAACAGATAAACCAAAACCAGCACTCCTGCCTGTCAAGATTCCTCCTGGTCAGCAACATTCATCACCGTCTCAGCAGAGGAACCAGAATCAAGCTCACCTCCAGCTGTGTGTGAACAGGCCAGCCATTCCTCACCCACCAGCTCTGGACAGACTTACCCAGGCCCAGGAGTTTCCAAAGGCCTCACACACCAGGACCGCATTCAGGTAGGAAAAAGTCAGCGTGTACCCCACCCACACCAGGTCTCTCCTCCCTGCCACCCCCAAATGTGATGCCAGAAACAGTAACCCCACAGACCTCCCTCCACCTTTCCTGGGGCAGTGGCCCACTGTGACCTCAGGCTCACAGGGACTTTCTCTGGCCCTGGAAAGTCTCCAGGCCCGGGAGAGACTAGTTCAAAGATCAAGTTGAACCTGAGTCAAGTGGTGCCAAAAATAACAGGCGGCTCTTCCAACAGGCGATCTTCCCCCCTTAGGTTCGTGGTCCCACCCTGTTTGACAGGCACCCTCAACGAGCTGAGATGAAGATGGAGCTGGATCAGTCCACAAGACTCAGGGCCTCTACGACAAAGGTTCTCAACCTTCCTAATGTCACAACCTTGCAATACAGTTCCTCATGTTGTGGTGACCCCCAACCATAAAAATACTTTCCTTGCTGCTTTGTAACTGCAATTTTGCTACTGTTACAAATCACAATGCAGTTTCTTTCTTTCTTTCTTTCTTTCTTTTTTTTTTTTTTTTTTTTTTTTTTGAGATAGAGGTTTGTCAAAAGGGGTTTCGACCCACAGGTTAAGAACCACTGCGCTAGGAGGCCTCCCCAGGGACCTTCTAGGCAGGATGGTTTCATTCATTCATGCAGCCAGCACACCTACCCCACAGCACCAATACAAAGTTAATCCACCTACCCAGTTGTTTATTCTCCGCACACTTCCAGGACTCAAAGGTGCCTGGTTCTGGATGCAGACTTGACCCTGCTCTCAATCCTCCCTCTGTGGAGAGGAAGTACAGGGTAGGGGTTGCACCCAACTCAGGTTTCCTTAGCAACCCGGAACAACCCAGCCCCCGGGACCTGCATCCAGGACCTGAGCCAGTAAGAGATTCTCCCCAGTCCAAGCTTCAGAGCCCATGTTCCCCTTCGCCCTAGAAGCAGGAGATGTCAGGATTTCCAGGAAGAGCCTGGGCCAGCAAACTCAGCACTCTTTAGGGGAGGAGATGGGGAGGTGGAGGGCGAAGGCTCTACCCCGTCCAAGGGTCAAAGTGCCACCAGCTCAATTCAGAACTGATTCATCAGTCATATCCCCTCCTCCATCTCCAGGCTGCTCGTGCCAAAACCAAAGCTACGCAACCCCGTCAAGCCAGCACCGGGTACGTGCTCTGAGAAACACACATCTAAGCACCTTAGTCATTGTAAATGCACCATAGATCATCAATTCAGAAACCTCACAGATGGAAGCCACTCAAGCGGGGGCCTCTGTCAACCGGGCGATGCTGTGTACAGGGCATGTACAACACGGACAGGCTGCAATATGGCACCCTGTTCCGCAGACAGCGAGCTTATTGTATTTTATTTTGAGACAGGGTCTCACTACGTAGCCCAGACTAGCTCCAAACTCTCTATGTAAAAGATGACTTTGAAACCGGTGGTGGTGGCACATGCCTTTAATCCCAGCACTTGAGAGGCAGAAGCAAGAGGATATCTGTGAGTTCGAGGCCAGCCTGGCCTACAAGAGCTAGTGCCAGGACAGGCTCCAAAGCCACAGAGAAACCCTGTATCAAAAACAAAAACAAAAGCAAACAACAACAATAACAAAAAAGATGACTTTGAACCTCCTAAAGTACAGGCTGGGATTATAGGAGTGATTCTCTGTACTGGGTTTATGCAGCGTTGGGGATGGAGCACAGAGTTTCACACATGTTAGGCAAGTACTCAAAGAGCAGATGCTCCTTGGGCTCCGCCATGAACCCCCTGCCCTCTGTGAGAATTATATGGGACCACTACTGAATGAGGGAGTGAGGTCCATGACGGTCTTCACAGCACAGTGAGGACTATATTTCATTTCTTTTTTTCCAACGTGTCGCAGCCCACCAGTGACGACCAGAAAATGACCTGTAAGAGTCGGTTGTCTCCTTAGACCAGGTGGGTCCAAAGAACCAAATGCAGGTTGTCAGCCTTGGCAGCAAGCGCCTTTACCCACTAAGCCAGCTTGCGGCCCCAAGACCCAGCGCTTAACATGAAAACTGGATCAGGGGAGACTCAACCTAAAACCACTCTTTCTAAAATGAAGATTCTGGATCCTCAGGAGTCCTCAGGTTCGTTCCCCACCACCACATCCCTTGCAGGACACGCCCAGCTGCCCTACCTTTTCCTCAGATCCCCACCATGCCTGGATGCCCCTCATAGGTGAACCCCCAGTCTGAAGAGGGTTCCTTTCCCATTATCTCCAAGCCAAGAAGGGATTCCTGACAGAGCCTGAGCATCTTGCTCTTGAGAAAGCATCCGGCTCCTCGGAGCAGCCTGTGTCCATTCCAGCACGTAATAACCACCACCACAGAAAAAGCTTGAACAGTACCAGACCTCTGGACCTGAACTTGGCCCGCACGCTCCTGCCAGCTGAATACCAGGTCAAGAAGAAAGCAAAAGGAGCTGTCTTGCTTTCTTTGGCCTCCTGTTTCCCAGCTGTAATCTGGGGCCTGATAAGGCAAATCCCCTTATCAGGCAATTAGGTGTAATCAGGGTAGCAGCGGAGGCTTCTGGGGAGAGGAAAGTACAGGGCTCAGGGAGGGGCAGGTTATGCGAGCACTTTACTTGATGCCCTGGGAGACAATACAGATCATCTCCTGAGCTCTGAGGGTGCTGGGCACAGAGCCCGCATCATTTCTTTCTGTTGCTATGATAAAACACTCTGGCGAAAAGCAGCTTAGGGGGAAAGGGGTTTATGCTGGCTCACAATCCAGGTCTGACGCTGTGGGGAAGTCAGAGGCAGGTGCTTGAGACGTAACAGTCACAGTCAAGAGCAGAGGAAACACATACATGCTCTGTGTCACATGCTCAGCTCAGGAGCTCCCGCCTAGGGAATGGTGCCACCCACACCAGGCTGGCCCTTTTCACAATTAACTTAATTAAAACATTCCCCCCAGGTCAACCCAAGGTAGCTGATCTCTCGCTAAGACTTTTCCCAGGTTGTTCTCAGGTTGTGTCAAGTTGACAAAGCTACCCAGGTACCATCTCACTTATCCACCCTCCAAAGGCAGCGGGTTGCACTGTGGCCTCTTTTTACAGAGGAGTACACCGGATTACTCCCTTGCAGCTCATCTGTGATGGAACATACTTATGGCTCTTTTTGTCCTAGAACTTGCTCTGTAGACCAGACTGGCCTTGAACTCAGAGATCTACCTGCCTCTGTCTCCTTAGAGCTGGATTAAAGGCATGTGCCACCATGCCCAGCTTAGTTTATGGCTCTTCTTACTTAAGAGAGATAATCTCTGGTCAAAGAACAGCTCAGTGACCCAGCCTGGGTGACAGGACAGGTCAATCCCCTGACCACACACATTATAGCAGAATCACTCACTTTCCATCTAGAGAAGGAGACCTCCTTGGTTAGACAGTCACCAGCACAGCTTCAGGTACTGTGTAGACCAGGCTGGCCTTGACCTCACAAAGATCTGCCTGCCTCTGCTTCCTAAGTGCTGGGATCAAGTGTTGCCCTGCTATCCTTGGTATTCCTGTCAGGGCTGACCACCCAAGGCAGCCCACTGTGGCTGAGAGATGGGTCAAGCTACTCAGCATTCATGAACTCACACAACCCCCAAGATGAACCTAGTAATGAAGTTAACTACAATCCCAGTTACTCCCCGAGGCTGGGGCAGGAGGATTGCCAAGTTCAAAGCCAGCCTGTGCAACTTAGCAAGATTCTGCCTCAAAATAACAGTTAAAAAAATGGCTGGACATTCAGCCCCATGGTAAAGCACTTGGGTTACAGGCACAAAGTTCCTGTACTGCACAAGAAAAAAAAAATCTCCAAAGAAAAGACAGCCCTGTGAGTCAGCTCCTGCTATTGTCCCCATGACAACAGAGAAGCCAAGCCACCTGCCCAGGGTCACAGAGCTGCTTAGCAGTGGGGCGAGGGTCCAAGCTGCACTCTGTTCCCAGCCATTCAGACAGCAACACCTACTGTGGCCAGGCGCACACTGTTGCCAGGCGCCAGTGTCAGCCAACCAGAACAATGTCAGAAGCATGGTGAGGACCTCAGACACCATCTAGTCCTCTGCTACGGAGCAATCTGTTTGTACGCTGTGGATATCTGTTGCTCTCATTGGTTTAATAAAGGGCTAAGTGGCCAACAGCTAGGTAGGTAGAGGTTAGGCGAGATGTGCAGGGGGAGGGGGATGCTGGGAAGAAGAAAAGAGGGCTGTCAGCCAGACACAGAGGAAGCAGATGAACAAGCTATGCTGAGAAAAGGTAGAGCATATATCTACATATATATATAGTTAAATTTAAGTTGTAAGAGCTAGTTACTAATGGGCCTAGGCTAAGGCTGAGCATATATCTCTATGTGCTCTATGTGGTTATTTGGGAGCCAGCTGGCGGGATAGAGTTGATCTGAAGTCCCTATGAAAAACCCCACCTAGGGGGCTGGAGAGATGGCTCAGAGGTTAAGAGCATTGCCTACTCTTCCAAAGGTCCTGAGTTCAATTCCCAGCAACCACATGGTGGCTCACAGTCATCTGTAATGGGGTCTGGTGCCCTCTTCTGGCCTGCAGGCATACACACAGACAGAATATTGTATACATAATAAATAAATAAATATTTAAAAAAACCCACCTACAAATGGCACCCAATGTGGAGCCATGTCTATTCATTTAAACATTAAAAAAAAAACTTAATAAAAGGTTCTAAACACACAAAACTGGAGTCAAACACAATTTCCTAGTCCCGCAGTCTCTCATGCAGGCTGCAGTACAGACAGTATTTATTTTCTCTATTTTGTTAAATACAAATGGACTGGATATTGTAACTGTGTACTTCCTACTTGGTAATGGTTTTTGTTGTATATAATTTCACTATGTTAAAGTTGAAACCTTCCTTTTTAATTAGACAAAAGGGAAGATATGCTATGGAACAATATAGCAGGCGAGGTAGGGAACGCTCCACTTGCAGGATTCTGCACCAGGCTTAGGAGCAATGCAAAAGGCCAGCACCCGACAACACAGCCAGTGCCCATGCATGACAAAAACCAAGCATGTAGATGGGCCAAGAATACACGGTAACAATGGCAGGGCACAGGAAGACTCACCAAAGGATCTGGTACAAAGGCAAGTAAGGGACAGAAATGGACATTCTTTATAATCCAACAATATACCTGGCTAGTTCTCAGTGCAGGCTAGGCACATGTTCTACTGAGTCACTTCCCCAGGCCTCTCCTATCCCCCAGATTCATCTTTTACATAGACTGTCTTTCTCAGCCTCTTGGCAGCCTATAATAGATGTTTGTTCTCCTCATTTCACAGATTAAACAACCGAGGCCAGTGGAAATGAAGGGGATCATGTTGAGGGTCTCAAGCTAATGAACATCAGTCTTCCCAGCAGCCTGTTTCCTTTCCGCCTTGACCTTGACCTCTGCCCCTTTCTGTGTTCACTTTCTCATCCATATTCTTAGTGATACATCGCTGCACAGATCCTTCAAACACGCGAGGTACCTATCTCGATGTGAATTTGCATCTGTGGATGTGCACATGTGTGCACAATGCATTGCTGGAGATGGGACTCAGACCCTAGGGAAACACTCAACACCAGGCTGTATTCCCAGCCCTTACACAAAAACTCAAACAAAAAGCCCAGGCTTCCGTCCTCAGCACTGTGTAACCTCAGCATAGTGGTGCATACTCGCAGTCCCAGCGCCTCAGATGTGAAAGCCTTCTGAAGGATCAGAAATTCAAAGCCACCCTCAGCTACCTAGTAACTGCAAGGCCAGTCTGGGCTCTGGGAAGAAAAGAAAAGAAAGAAAAGAAGAAAAAGACAAACAAAAGCCACCCCACTGTCACCACCCCCTCCTCCAAGGTCACATGGTGATTTAATGACAAAATGTCTGCTAACAAGGAAGGGCTCACCGACAAGTTCATTCATTTACTCAGTGTTTGCCCAGGGATTAATTAACAGGTGTCAGTCACAGCTCCATGTCCTGGGGACATCCAGGAAGGGATGATAGACCTATGAAAACAAAGGTTAAGTTATGCAGCTTGTACCCACAATGTGTAGGATCACCAGTCTTTCGGATTTCATATCTCTTCAGATTTTAAAATATTTTCATTCACATAACCTTGGGCATGGAAGCAAGGATCAGATGTGAGTCCACAATCTATTAAGAACACAAAATGACAAAAAAGAAAACAAAGAAAAACAAGAAAAAGAAAAGACCAGGTGCGGTGGTGCACATCTTTGATCCCAGTCCTTAGGAGACTGAGGCAGGTGGATCTCTGCGAGTTCAAAACCAGCCTGATCGACAAAGTGAGTCCAGGATAGCCGGGGCTGTTGTCTTGAAAACACAAAAAACAAATAAAAACAAACAAACAAAAAAAGAGGAACCAAACAACTACAGTTGTCCTAGGATTGTGCCCCTCAACCCGTGACAACAAAAACACATCTGAAGACTGTCACGGCTGAAGAAGCCACTGGCACTAGAGGCACAGGTCGGAAGTGTGGCAAAGCATTTGCAGGGTAGAGCAGCCCCCACCCCCAGTACCTGCCCCAAAGGTGGGTGAATGAATGAATGAATGAATGAACAAATTAACAAACGCCGCTGTTGTTAAGAAACCTTTCTGGGCATCCTGCCAGGCCAGCCGCACTGTATAAAAAGCAGGCAGCCAGAGCCCAGAGAACTGGTTGCAAAATCCTCTTCCCACCAGCGAGTAGTTCAGAAGGCGGCACACTGAAGAGCGGGGATCTGGATCTAGACCAAACTGCAACTCCAATTCCATCTGTCCGAACAGGCAGAGAGTTAGTTCCCCAGCTGCGAACAGGGACAAGCCAGTTCCTAGGCTCGGCGTGGACTCCACGGTACTTGTTAGCTTGCTAAATGATACTGCTATTCGGAACTGTTTTCTAATGTGGACCGCTTTCTATAGTCAATCGGGGGTCTTTGTGTCTATAAGCCTTTCTCACCACTAAGCAGTGGGTGGTCTCAGTCCAGAAGAAGGTGAAGAACTGGAGTCTCAATCTGAAAAGAGAAGCACACACACTCCAATCCCATCTCCTCTTCCTGACAGCTCCCCACTAGAACATACAGAAGAGTTGGAACTCGCCCATAACATCCCATGGCGGGGCGTGGCGGGGTGGGGAGGGGCGGCAGGGAGAGGGTCACTGATTAACTCAGAAAGATCACAATTCAGTGGCAGAAGATGCAATGGGTTGCAGGCCACAGAGCCAAATAGCAACTAAAGTGGGGGTGCTGTCTAAAAGGCAGACAGAATGGATGGAATAACACCCACACCCAACTGGCTGTTGAGTCCCACTGGACCAGGATCTTGGTGAGGGTGCTAAGGTTCTGGTTGAAAAGCTGTGTGCAATTGGATCTGAAGAGAGCACTGTCCTGCAGATTGTCAGAGTCTTCATTATTGTAATGACTGTATCTACGTCTTATGAGAAATCTGAACAAAAGTGGCAGTTTAGACAGGTGTGGTAGCCCTGGCCTTGAACCTTGCCTCTGCCTTCCAAGTGCGAACCAAACACTGCTTTTCCCCCCAATGAGACAGGGTTTCTCTGTGTAGTCCTGGTTGTCCTGGAACTCGCTTTGTAGACCACGCCAGCCTTGAACTCATAGGGATTCATCTGCCTAGGTCTTCACAGAGCTGGGATTAAAGGTGTGTGCAACCACCACCTGGCAAAAATTTATCTTAATGAATTTATTCAAATCTCAAGCTGTAAACCATTCAAAACCCAGCATCACACGTTATAAAAGTCATGGCACCCACTGAAAAACAAAAACTCATTATTGAACTGCAAAGGGAGTGGGGTAGAGAAGTCCCCGGGATTATCAGCAGGCTACAGAATGTGAACTGAGGGATGTCCTAGGGCTGGGAGAGTCAACAAATTTGGAATATTCCGCGTTCGGAGGAAGAGGAGTGAAGAAACGGGACATGCGACACTGTCCAGGCACCGCACCCGACCGCAGGAGTCAGCGCTGGGGCGTGGGAGTACTTGGCTAAGAAACAGACACCATCTAAGGAGACCGAGGAAGACGCCGCCGGGTCTCCATGGGAGAGTGACTCTGCAGGACGCGACCCTCCAGCTTAGGGGAGTCTTGGGGACTTGGGAGAGGGTGACTGCAGCTCGGAGCACCCGCAGGGAGAGAGTCGCCCCCCGTTCTCAGGGCTCTGATAGCAAAGGGTTCACTCACCCTGCGCTCCTCCAGACGTGGGAAAGCATGGCTCGGCTCAGCACTGGAACGAAGAGCATCGAGTGGACTCTGAAGGTCCCGTGCGTCTGTGGGAAGCTCCAAATCCTCCCTGCGAGGTTGGACTAGTCAAACCTGGAGCGCACCACCTCTGAGGGAGGCGCAGTATCATCCTTTCCACCTGCCTTGGGTTCCCTCTGCTGATACCCCCTCCTGTCAATAAACAGCAGCGTTAATTAACATCACAAATGCCACTGTCAACCTCGGGGTAAGAGAACCTGGCAGAAATGCGCTAAAATAGATGATCTTTTCTCCTCTCCTCCTCTCCTTATGGTATGACCCAAGACAAGAGGGCGTGAGCCTCATTGACCAATCACAGTCACACATGGAAGCCTCCGGGCCAATCTGCGGGACCCGCAAGTTGCATACTTCTTAGGTCTGGTCGGAGAGTTGCAGTAGCTAATGCCAGATCCTGATTGGAGCATGTGCTCATTAGTAGATGGGGCAGAGGGACCAGGTCCACGCGACAGGTGCAGCAGGGGTCCCAGAACCTGGCCACTTGCGGATCACGATTCTGCACGAGCCCGCGGGGTGACACTATGGCCAGCTCCCGCCGCCACCCCTCGGGCTACCGCCCTGGATGGAGCTTGGTCTGCTCTTCCAGCCTGGCACAGGGCCAAGACAGCTGCCAGGGCCTGCTTCCTTCCAGATTGGGATCAGTATGAGATAAAACCATAGCGGGCCTGTGCTTAGCATTTTTCTTTTTCTTTCCTTCCTTCTATTTTTTTCTTTCTCCATTTTTTTCCCCAGCCTCTGCCCACAAAAAAAGATTTTCCTCTGTGTCCCTCTGTCCCCCGGGAAAAATTACCATTTTTCTTCATGAGAAGTTACTTGATGAATATTCGAACATATTAAAACTGCTTCTGAGCTAGGCGGTGGTGGAGCATGCCTTTAATCCCAACATTAGGGAGGCAGAGGCAGAGGAATCTCTGTGTTCAAGGCCAGCCTGATCTACAGAACTTGTTCCAAGACAGCCAAAGCCACACAGAGAAACCCTGTCTTGAACCACCCCCCCACACACACAAAAAAAACAACTGCTCCTGAAGCTTGCTCTTAGGATAATGCCCGAGGAAACCACTATATTCCCAAGAGACCAGTATGGGTTTCCTAACTTTAATAATGTGTTTCTATGTCTGTGGCAGTGTGGCTAGGGCATTTGCTGTAAGGTCACTTCTATCTAGTTCTAATTTGATACCACACTGGGCAAATTAGCCTCTGTCTTTGTTAGGGTTACTATTGCTGTGATAAAACACCATGACCAAATGCAAGTTGAAGAGGAAAGGGTTTATTGGGCTTACACTTCCACATTACGGTTCATCACTGAAGAAAGTCAGGATATAATCCTGGAGGCAGGAATGGATGCAGAGGCCCATGGAGGGGTGCTGCTTACTGGCTTGCTCACCTGCTTTCTTATTGACCCCCACGCCCGCCAGTCCAGGGATGGCACTGCCCACAATGGGATGGGCTCGCCCCTATCAATTAAGGAAAAGCCATGCAGGCTTAACCACAGCCTGATCTTTTGGAAGCGGTTTCCCAGATTTGGTTCCCTCCTTTCAGAGGCCGCCTGCTTGTGTCAAGTTGTCATAGAAACCATCCAGTCCAGCCCCTTTGGGGCTGTTTCCTCTGCTGTAGATTAGGATGATAGTGTCCACCTCGAATGCCCGCCTGTCACCTTGGGCTTCTCCCTTCTGCTCAATTACACCATCGGAGACACCTTGGGAGACCTGAGCCAAGAACACTGAGGAGGAAAAGGGCACGGCATAAATATGAGCAAGCAGCAGCTTCTCTTCATCCCTGGGAAAGACGCGCATGTCGGAGGGATGTCACTTTTGAAAGTGGCCACTAAATAAAAGTCACTGGAACAGTGGACAGTATCGAATCCAGAGCCCAGCAGGTGCTTCTTGTAGACACTCGGGGGAGGTTTGTGAAAGGGAGGCTTTGTAGCTGGTGGGACCTCAACTTCAAACCAGACAGTGCCAATTAGCCTGGGCTCTTTGGTCAAATCCTGCCTTATCTCCTTCTGGATGGTCTCACTGTGAGACGCAAACAGGAGCTCCCCATCTTCTCACTGATTGGCTAATGTGTTTGCTTGAGTCTTCTGACCCTCCCACAATCACCATGACTAAAGGAAGCACACACGGTCTGTTCTAAGACATTTTTATTTTATTTAAAAGAAGCCAATATACAGGATATAAAGGGCATGGTATTTACAACAGTACAGTAAACAGGTTGGTTTTCTGGTAGGGTCAGTAGTCTTTAGTGAGTACAAACCCCTCCCGGTGATTTTCAGACCCAGCTGACAGACACAGCAACCGTGGGGTAGGTGAGACTAAAAACCAGGTAGATGCTACAATGTGCATAAGGGGGTCCTTGTGGGGAGCTCACCCCATTTCTCTGAGAGCGTGGGAGGGAACGGGAAAGGCAAGGGATTGACCTAAGACTCACACGGAGCCCACACTGAGCCTGGAGATCTTCACACAATGGAAAAGCCCCTCCCAGAGAGAGTGTATGGCTTCGCTCAGACCCCTCCCCACTCCTCCCGGTAGGTGGTTACGCTTCAAAACCCAAACTTGGGGTCCCAAAGGGAGGACCCAGGTCTGAGGCAATCTTCCAGAGCCCTGGTCCTTCATCCAGGGAACAAAGACTGGAGTAGACACAGCCAGGGCTGAGTTCTGAGCATCTTGGGCTTCCCTTCTGTGCCTACTCCAGCTGTCTGATAACTTCAGACACAGTAAACCCCAGGCACCCATATCCCCCAAGCCCACAAGCTCTACCCGCCCCCCCTCCGCCGCACAGCTGAGTGGGAGCAGAGGGGAGCTGTGGAAACATTATACCCTACCTCTGAAGCACCCCTTCCCCCACCTCAGTTTCCTGCAATCACTTGCCCGTCCTCCCTCCTACCTCCCCCCACCCCCAGCTCTCTTCCAAGACTTCCAAGGACAGCACTGAGGGCTGAGGAAAGAAGAATCCATTTCTGCACAGCTGTGTGCATTGACAACGGACGGCAAGGGGAGGAGAGAGGTACTCAGTGTTATGCCCCCCGAGTCAACAAGCATGGTGGCACCTCATCCACAGCAGAATGCTGAGCCACCATGACTTCCTACCCTAGATTAAAAACCTGATCCTTTCACAAAAATAGTCTCTTGCTTTATAAATAGAATACATTTAGCTTAAGTTACATCTTATCACACCCCTTAGCCCACCCCCTCTCCTCCCGCCCCAACATCAAAGTGGCCTGACGAGGCACAGGTCATCTGAGCCCCACCCCCCGGAGCAGAGTCCAAAGTGGACAGGCCTTCCAGACACACGGCCACAGGGAGACAAAACTACCCAATCGTTCTCCTTTGGAGTCCTAGAGGAGTGTGAGTGTGTGTGTGTGTGTGTGTGCGCGCGTTTCACAACCAACCAGGGACCTGAAAGGAAGCGGCTGTCTCCCTGCTGTGCCTATGTCTGTGGCCCCCCAAACTAGGAGCGTGACCAAGGGCGACATGGAGAGCCCATCTGAGAAGCTCTGAAAACGCCAGTGTCAATATGACACCGGACTCAGAAATAGAAAACTCAAAAGGAAGTATGTACATGTTTACAAGGATGGACGAGTTCGTCCAGAATGGGCAGGCGCTGCCCCAGTGAGCGGTGGGGTCTTTCTTGGCAAGCTGTGGGCTCACAGTGAGGGGACAAGCGGGGCCCACTGGCAACGAACTAGAAAAAAAAAAGAGAGAGAGAGGGAGAAAGAGAGAGAGTGGAAGCCAGGCCCAGACTCCAGAAGCAGCCCAGGAGGCATGCCCACCATTCCCTTGCTCTTCCCCCGTCATCTTCCTGCCTCGGAGCCTCTCTCTAGAGGAAAGCAGACTTTGAAAGTCTGCAGGAAGGAACACTCCTGAGCCTGCCTTTCTCATATGCCCTAGACAAATGACCTAAGTATACAGTTGGGAAAGCAAAAAATAACACCACAGGACACCAGTTTCCAGGGTAACCTTCGTCACCCCAAATGTTTATACTATAGCTTACTGTCTTAACTCTAGAGATATGTGTCACCACACCGCCACCTTGAAGAACAGCTAAGGGCCAGCTTCTACTCTGCCTGCCCGACTCCCAGCCTCTACCACTGGATGGACACCTTCCTCAGCATCAGCCGAAGAGACCCATGGGGGCAGCCATTTTCCTGCCCTCATGGAAACGGAAATCTTTACAGCAGCTAAGGTCCAGGCCCATCTGGCTCTGATACCCTTTGGTTAAAATAAAAACAAAACAATAACATCAATAATAACAATAATAATAACCAGAAGCTAATGAACCCTGTAACCTTTAAAAGAATGGGAGGTGGGAAAGGGGGTGCGGGAAGGGGCTGTGTCTCTTCCAAACCATTGTCACTCCAAGTACCTGCCAGGAAGGACAGTTTGGTCATCAAGAGATGATAACTGAATGTTGCAGCCAGGCTGCACAGGATGGGCCCCACCCCCCATCGTGGAACCACATGAGAAAGGCCACCAAATTCTGATAAATTAGATAAACAAGTTGCCAACAAATAACATTCTCTCTCCTCTTTATACATACATTTTCCTATTATATACACTTGTTCTAAATGCAAAACAGATGGGGTCGCTTACACACAGAGACACAAGGATGCAGGGGACAATCAGGGTACCACCATGGCTCCAGCCCAGAGTCCCCTGTCCTTCAACACATAGGCCTCAGAGGGCCCACGAGTTCTGATCCCTGGGTACATTTTGTTCCTTTGACCTCCAGAGGGAGCTGCTGGGTCAACAAAAACAACATAGGCCATCAAAACCACTAGAGTGGACGCGAGAATAAGAACAACTAAATTAAAAATAAACCTGACAGCTAGGCGAGTTCCCAGCTGAGACTAGATGGAGGGTCTGTCTTACGGCCCCTTAACTCAGGCCATTGGAGCCTTGGGGAAACACTGGCTCAGAGTGACTCCCCAAGAGTTCAACCAAGTGGCTGTGGACACTCCTCACTTGGGGCTTCTACTCTGGCTACTGCCAGCCTGCCAGGAGCCCCACCACCTCCCTCCTCCTCCCTCAAAAGGCTTTTTTTCCCAGCCAGAGGAACAATGGAGGACCAAGATGGCGCCACGGTGGACGGAGTGGGTACCGGTGGCCTGGCCCATTCATACTTTTCTCACAGAGAAATTACAATTGTGGAACCCGGCAGGTGGCTGGAGAGGCGAGAGGGAACGTCAAGTCATCAGGACAATAAAAGACCACCACCCCACCCTCCCCACCCCACAGAGGTTCCCAAGAAAGCCAGCAGTCCAGTAGGCCAGCTTAAAGAATGCAGGCCTCACCGGAGACCTGAATGGGACCACCCCCAGATCCACGGCTCACCCTCAGAGGCTATGAGGGTTTCCCAGGACTCTGAGAGAGGGCCTGCCTTCCTCACAGATATAAGGCAAGCTGCTTTTTGTTTTTGTTTTTGTTTTTTTGCATAGTTTAAACAGTGAGGCTCTACCGTCCCCCACAGTGCCTTACCCCAACACATCGCCACTAGATCCAAAAGAAGAAAAAAAATGGTCTTCCCTCCCGCCATTCCATCCACCTCTCTTTCAGTGGGTGAGAAAGTATTAAGGAGTCCTCACCCAGGTCTGCAGGTAAACAGCCTCCTTCCTCTGGAAGGCAGACTCCCCCAAAGGGCCACCAACTTGACTTCTAGTCAGGGCCAGGACACGGGGAGGGAGGACGAAGCTCATGGCCAATCAGGGGAGCAGGTGAGAGGGAGAAAAACCAAAAGATACCACACCCCAGGCCCCACCCTCACCTTAAAGTTTTGTATAAAAAACACCTGCTAGGAAGAATTCTTTGGAGCTCAAAGTGGCTCAGCTTAAGGGAGAAGGCACATTGCACTGCACTGCCGCACAGAAGTCTGCAATTGTGATGTGGAGAACGATAGAAAATC
This sequence comes from Myodes glareolus, assembly GCF_982192425.1. Classification (NCBI taxonomy): domain Eukaryota; kingdom Metazoa; phylum Chordata; class Mammalia; order Rodentia; family Cricetidae; genus Myodes; species Myodes glareolus. Next base: position 15,163,944 of record NC_142031.1, read on the forward strand.
GACAGCACCATTCCGTGGGTGGGTGGGTGGGTGGGTGGTCAAGGAAGGAAGGAAGCAGCGGTCCCGCTGGGCCTCCGGAGAAGGGAGGACAGAAGTCTCTGTGGCGAGGAGCCCTCGTGGCTCAGTGAGGAGGAGAGGCTGTGCCCCATCACCGAGACCACCAGTTGCACGGGGCCTCCGTTATCAGCTGACCATGGGCTCCACGTCCGCCTCCCGCTCCAAGTCATCCTGGATCTCATCTGTACTTCCTGAGTCACTGCTGGCCACAGAGCTGGGGGATGGCGAATTCCTGCAAAGCATGGGAGAAAGGGGAGACTTTCAGCGAGCAGCCTGGGTCCCCTGACATCCTAGGGCCAGGAACTCTGGGCAGTCACACCTGTCAAAAGGTACCCAAAGGGGCTGGGGTGAGCAGAACATTTGCCTAGGTGCACGAGGCCCTGGGTTCCATCCCCCCGCAATAACGTAACAGGAACCAAACAGGATCTACTCCCTGAGGGGTCCTGCGGGTTCCATGAGCAGTTTATGGCTTTTGTGACTCCTTGGGAGCCCCTGCCCCCGCCCCAGCCACTGCTTAGTCTAGTGTGTGGCTTCCCCTTAGGAGCGGGAGTCTCGGGTCCAGCTTGGTTCTTTACATTGCAGCCATCCATCATTCCTGGTCTGAGCACAAAGTGGTGCCCAGGAAAGCCCAGACAACTGAGAACATATGGGGGACTACACACAGTGGAGGAAACAGCCCGGGTTTCTGTTTGCCCGAGGGGGTCCCTGGCCAGTAGTTTCACTTGCCTATGGTAACAGTGCTTATACTGGGGGCTTAGGTGGGTGGGTGGGTGGGTAGATGTGTGGATGGGCAGACGGATGGTCAGGAAAATGAGAATGTGGTGAAGGGGCATGATGCAGCTCCAGGATGTCTCTCGAAGGCCCACCACGGAAGCCTGGGGGAGCACGGGCCGTACCTATCTGCAGAGCCCTTGATGAGCCGGCGGCAGGTCTCCATCTGCACGTCCAGGCCCCGCTTCATGCTGCACATCTCCATGTACTCGTGTAGATGTCGGTTCATGTCGCTTTTGGCTGTGGCCAGCTCCAGCTGGAAGGAGTCGATGAGGGATAAAGGTGGTGAGGGGGACCTTTGAACCTCGGCTTACCAGCAACAGCAGCCACCCTCCTCCACGCAGGCCAACCCTGGCACCATCCAGGCCATCCCTGGACATTGTAACCGTAAATCTCTGCCTTGTGGGCATCAACCTCCCTTATTCTCTGCACACTGGTCAATTTTCTTTAGACATGCTTCTGGTCAAAAGAGGGGTGGTTGCTTAGCAACCCCAGAAGTCTGTCCGGCTAAGTCCCATCTGATTCAGGGGACTTCCCTGAACTCAGCATCTCTGGGGAACTGGCTATGGGCACGAACAGGAAATTCTTCATGTCTCTGAGCCTTCTCCTGTACCATGACACCTGCTTCTCCAGGGCAGAGGGAGGAGTCTGGGCTTCTTCTCCAACATGGGAAGAGCACTCACTCTTGTATAGCAGTGGCCCAGCACTGGCCTGACTACTGCTTCCTAACTTAGAAATGGTGGGCAACTGACGTGGCCTCTTTTGACATCATTTCCTCCTCTGTATGGGTACCCAGTCCCTACAGCAGAAGAGGAGGTAAGGATAACCCAGAACAACAAGGGCTGGCTCGGAGTGATGCCAAATGATACTAGGCCCTGGGTAAGGCTATTATTGGCACTCTCCTGCCTCTGCCTCTTTAGGGGAGGCAGGAATCACTGTCTGACTTTACAGATTAGGAAACTAACACTCTCATAAGGACAGGTTTGCAATGCCAGGCTCCTGACTCTTGACCCCCTTGCTTGTCCCATTTTGTAAGCCTGCATTTCCATGGACACTCGATCATCCAGGATCTCAACTATGCAGCCCCCAGGAGACTCTGGAGCAGACCCCGTGGCCGAGCACTCACCTCGATCTGGCCTATCGTCTCCTGGTACTCCTTGTCTCTCGTCTTGAAGAAGGATTCAGTCTCATGGATCAAGTTGCCCAAGTTTTCTTCTTGCTGGGGAGACAGAAGAGACAGTTGAGCTGGGGAGCACAGGCTACATAAAAAGGGTAAAAAACAAGGGATTGTGGGGGAAAGAGGAAAATCCCAGAGAAGGCAGGTCCCGGGCTCACCTCGCCCTGCAGGTCAATGGTCGGGTTACAGTTGGTAAAATCCTCCCATAGCAGCAACGTGTCTTCATTCTCCTCCCAAGTCAGGCTGTCACAGTCATCATCAAAATCAAAGGTCTCCCGCCTGTGGGTGACATCAAAGGGCATGACTGAACAGAGGACAGTCAGGGACATCGTCCCCAGTGAGTGTGCAACCACGAGGCGGGTCTCGAAAAAGATGGCGTGTAGCCAAAGCCAATTGTCTTATCCAAAATGAGCTTTAGTTTCTCAAAATGCAGAATGCTTCTGTACAATTAGAAGTCTGGTTTTAAGTCAGAAGTAGTGTGGTGTGTGTCTATAATCCCAGGAGGATGAGACAGGATGAATAGATTCAAAGCCAACCTGGGCTATATTATATAGTGAGCACCAATCAGATTCAGCTATGGTATGAAACCTTGTGTCAAAAATCCACCCCCTCCTCCAGGGCTAGAGAGATGGCTAGGCAGTGAGGAATACTTACTGCTCTTGCAAAGGACTAGAAATCAGTTCCCAGTATCCACACGGTAGTGTAAAACTGTCTGCTAACACTGGTTCCAGGGGCCCCGACACCCTCTTCTAGACTCTGCAGGCAGTGCGCTCACATGGTTCTCAGGCAAAACATTCATACACATACACAAAATAAATTTCTTTTTAAATCTCTCTCTCTCTCTCTCTCTCTCTCTCTCTCCTTTAGACATGCTTCTGGTCAAAAGAATGACTTCCTCCACCATATTGAGCAAGGCAAATCCAACCATGCTCCTCACGTTTTGCAGATGAGGGGACCACAGCTCAGAAGGAAACTCAGCGTGTAGCAGGGGCACAGCTGCAACCCTTCTGGTTCTCTATAGCTTTGAAACCAACTAAGGCCAGCCTCCAACGTGGAGGCTAGCAAGTTTATTAGTTTCATTTTACAGCTCAGCAAACCAAGACTCAGGGAAGACTGGGTGTTCTTCTAAACGAATATATGCTAACATTGGGTTTGAATTCAAAATCGAAGTGACTTTAGAGTCTTTCCTGTTGGCCAGAATGGGGAGGAAAAAGACTAATTCTACAGGGTTTTGCCCAGGACTGGTTCCCAAGATGCATAGATTGCTCTGCCCCCTTTTAAAAAATTCCATCTACTGGATGTGGTAGCAACCTCTGTGAGTTCGAGGCCAGCCTGCTCTACGTAGTAAGTTCTAGGCCAGCCAAGGCTATATAGAACGACCCTGCCTCAAAAACCAAACCAAAACAGACAAACAAATCCTGGGATTACAGGTTTGTGTTGCGATATCGGGCTGAGTTTACATCAGTGGCACAGAAGAATCTGCAGACTTCCATTCCGAGTTCTCCCACTGTGTATGCTTCCCTTTTTCTATTCTATCCTGACTCTTCTGAGCTCTGCTCTCTGCTCTACATCGTTCAACAACGATATTAGCTGGGGACCAACCGGCAGCAATGCAGAGAAAGTTCTGATTTTTTTTTTTTAAAAAAAAAAAAAAAAAAGCTTCAAAAGCTTCCTCCAGCGCTCCCTAGAGGTAGGCCAGACTGCCCAAAAGCAATTCTTGTAGGACCTGTAGGTGGCGCCCGTGAGTCAGGAACCAAGCTTGGGGTTGGATATTGGAGGAGGAGGCGATTCTGAGCCCCTGGGGTCCACCCATTAGCACATCACATAGTCCACTACTGACTTCACTTCCTTTCCAGCGGCTGAGATCTGAAGGAAAGCCCCGCTAAGGGATGGCTAGCCAGAACAGACAGGAAGAAAGATGGACGAGAGCAGAGGCGGAAAGAGCCCCCACCCCTCCCTGGGACTTTGGAAGGCAGTTGAAATTCCTCTCAGCCTTGGTCGGAAGCCCAAGTCACTGATCTGGATCAAAACAAAACAGGGTTCTGACACGGGTGTGTCATTCGAAAGCCTCACTAGAACTAACTGGCTTGGGGGAGCGGGGCATAACCACCCGGCTGGGGCACGGGCTCACGGAGTTATCAGGTAGAAGGAAAAGCCTCTGCAGGAGCCATTAGCACCAGCTAGAGCAACAGAATAGGCGTAGGGGATGATCAAATATATATATATATATATATATATATATATATATATATATATATATTTAATTTAGGCAACTTTAAAGTCCGACAGACCTAATTAGACGCTGAACCCTGCCAATACTCCAGTGCTGACCTCATGAGGGATCACTTCTCCACTGCTCCCAGATGAGTGCATTTTCCACACACAAGAAGGATCCTTCGCCAAATGCACCCTCAACTCAACCCTCTGGATGGGTACCTCTACACTGCACATTTCTGACCAGTTTAATGATTCCCTAGGGACTTCACAAAATATCGAAGGAGATTTGGGGTGTCTGAGCATCCAATAGTGACATAGGCCCAGGAATTTCCAGAGCAACCTGGGGAAAACCAATTGAGAGTGCTGGCCCATCATGCAAGCGGGGCCCTGGGTTTGAGTCCCAGCACTGCAGAAACCAGGCATGGGTCCTAGTATTCATGGGGTGGAGGTAAGAAGATCAGAAGTTCAAGTTCATTCTAGACTATATAGCAAACCTGAGGCTAGCCTAGGCTACATGAGCCCCTATCTCAAAAAAAAAAAAAAGTGGTAGTTGGAGGATCCCTTCTTGTTAGTAAAAGGTGAGGGGATAGATCTGGAGGGAGACTCCAGTTCAAAGACCAAACAGGAGTCAAGGGGTGTCCTTGGCATTATAAATTGCAAAGGTCCAGCCTCCTCTTGGTTCTGTTGGAACGTTGGTATCAGGTATCAGACGTCAGGTGAGGAACTCCCAACTCCACCCTGCTCATCCTCTCTAAGTACCAATCTAAGCCAAAGAGGAAGCAGCCAGGAACAGTGACGCAGCAGACAGAAGACGGACATGTCTTCCGAGCAGGAAGGTTGGCGAAGGGAAACAGCACCGAGCCATGTAAGTGGGCTTGGCTCTGCCCTACTGTGCTCCAGCAATGCTTCCCTTATATGGAGCTCAGAAAGCTGGTGGCCTGGTCTTTGGATGGTGCCAGCTGTGGCAGAGCTGAGCTTTCAGAAACCAGGTGCCCGAGAGCATGGGGCTCCAGCCCTGCTCTTGACTCCCTCGGTGCCCTCTCCCAATCCCACCTTGGGGTACTGTATAGATTAGAGTAAAAAATGGGTCGGGGTTCAGAACAAAGCACCAAGTAGGCCAAGGCCACAGTGTCATCAGCCCTAAATCAATGTATTCAATGGGTTCTGGTGCACTTCTCTGTAAGGTTTTGCAGGGGAGTCCTGAATGGTGGCATGTGTCGACTTTTTGCCATGATAAAGTCTAAGCTACCAATGTGACATCACTGAGCCTGCACACCCACACAACACACACACACACACACACACACACACGCACACACACACGCACGCACACACGGTTCCCAAAGGCTGGTGCCACGTGGCTCTGCCTATCAGCTTTATGCTCAAGCCAGACTCTGTCACTCAGCCAGCATCTCCTGGGAAGGGAATGCTAGTGGGTGGGGCAGGTTGCTGTCCGAGTCCAACTCTGTCATGTCCTGCTGAGTCCCCTTGGAGCCTTTGAAAAGGTTAATAATGACCCTGCCCACTTAATGAAGGTCTGGAGGAAGGCAAGTGTCATTTCGTGAAGGACACTTGGTTACTATCAAAGGTCTTCCCATGAACCACATACGGGTCAACTCACCAGCCCACCAAGAGAAACTGGAAGAGAGGACCCAAGGCACGGTTGGGAACAGCCCACTGGCCACTGTGTAATGCACGGTTGGGAACAGCCCACTAAGGAGAGACTACACTCCTGGCCCCACCTGGATACATGATGTCATCAGACAGTGCTGCATATGAAGAGGGAGGAGATGGGACAGCCCTGCCTTCTCACCCTTTGGGCAAGGAAGGACAATCCTAGTTGTCTCCCTACACCTCTCTGGGTAGGGGGTGTTCTAAAGAACTGAGGGTAGCAGGTGACATAAAGGATCATGGGCACACATCCCAAATATGGCAGGCACTAGATGCCCAGCCATGGATGGTGCCATGTGATATCTGGCCTCAAGATTCCAAAGGGAGGCTTAAAACAGGAAGCTTACCAAACTCTCTGTTTGAATATAAAGAATCTAGCAAAGAGCCCCTGTTGCTCTTCCAGAGGACCTGGGTTCAATTCCCAGCACCCATATGGCAGCTCACAACTGTCTGTAACTCCAATTCCAGGGGCTCCAACACCATCACACAGACAGACATGCAGTCAAAACACCAATACATATGAAATAAAACCGTTGGAAAAGGACTCAGTGGTTAAGAGCACTGGCTACTCTTCCATATGATCCAAGTTCTATTGGGAACCTACATGGTGGCTTATAACTATCTACAACTCCAGTCCTGGAGGACATGATGCCCTCTTCTGCCCTCCGTAGGCACATGGTGCACAGACATACATGCCGGAAGAACACTCATACACATAAAATAAAAAAAAAAATAGGGGCTGGAAAGATGACTTGGCAGTTAAGTGCACTGGCTGCTCTTGCAAAGGATCTGGGTTCGATTCCTAGACCCACACAGTGGCTCACAGCTTTCTCTAAGAACTCCTGTTCCAGGATGATCTCCACAAAAATATACATGCAGCCAAAACATTCATGCAATACAAATAAATACATTTTAAATTTTTTAGAAAGACATCTTTTAAAAAAAATGAATCCAGGGGCTGGAAAGATGGCTTAGTAGGTAAAGTGCTTGAGAACCTGAGTTCAATCCCCAGAATGCAAGTAAAAAAGCCAGGCATGGAGCCAGGCGATGCACTCGGGAGGCAGAGGTAGGCAGATGTCTGAGTTCGAGACCAGCCTGGTCTGATTGTGTGCACTTGCCACCCCAGTACTAGAGAGGAGGAGCCAGGTGGATCCCTGGGGCTCACTGGCCAGTCAGCTTAGTCTAACGTAAGTCCCACGCCAATGACAGACCCTGACTCCCAGAAACAAGCACCTGAGAAATGACACCCAAGATTGATCTCTGGATTTTGTGCACCCACACTTGCACACGGGCACACACACATACACACACTCGCGCATGCACACACATACTCTATCTCTCTCTCTCTCTCTCTCTCTCTCTCTCTACACACACACACACACACACACACACACATACACACACACACACACAGAATCCAAACTCTTCCGGGACACATCACACCTGGGGATCTTCTCAGCCAGCCACTGGTATGTCCCCTGGCTGGGCAACCTGGGTACTCACAGCTGGTTAAACACGCGCTTCATCTCGTCCGTGATGTTCATGGAGCCGACCTCCTCATCTGAGAACCGATTCACCTCCCCATCCTGCTCTGAGATGTCATCATCTGAAGCCACCTTACGATCTTTCTTCTTAGGGACCACCTGGACAGGGAAGGAAGAAGCCAAGGTAACTGGGGTGCTTGCCTGGGGCGGAGAGCAAGGTTGAGCCTGGACAGGAACCATCGTCCCAAGGAGTAGATGGAGTATGGCTGGAGCCAGCCACCACCGCAGGGAGCTGCATAGGTCCTCTAAGAAGCGCGCAGCATTAGCAGAAAGCGTGAGGTATGAGGCATGCAGGGTGGAGGACACAGACATAGGGACCAAGTCCTGCCCGGGGAGGGCTAGTGACTGGGCCAGCTCAGCTCACCCATCACCAGGAAAGCAGTCTCGTGACTGGGAACAATGGTAGGCCAGATCAAGGTATCATCACCTGGGATGTCTCAAAGCCAGTCAGAGAAGTAAAGAAACCCCATCAAAGGTCAAAAGAGCTGCATGCTTTCAGAATCTTCCTCTCACATGCAGAGGCATGAGGGTGGTTCACCAAACTTTTGCTCCAAGCGACAAGACCCAAGCAAATGAGGGCTGCATTGCTCCCCTCAGGGAGCAGCGAGGAGGCATGAGATGGAGAAAGGACTGGGGGAGGCTCCGACCTCCCCCCACTATGTCCAGAGTCACACACAGAAAGCAACAACACATGGCACTGCCCTGGGCTAAAGCACAAGCCAGACTATGACCCGAAACTTCTGAGAGTGACGCGCGCCCACTGTCAGGAGGACCGTACCCAGGCCCTCTCCCAAACCATCCACTGGTGCCAACCAATTGCCTTTCTCTCTCTCACGTGGGAAACCAGGAGAGGGAAACGAGAACTAGGCAAGCGCCAAGAGCTTCTCTTCAGGAATCCTGAGGACCAGTTGTCAGGGCTCCCCACCACCTGGCCAGGGCTCCCCCAACATGGGAACAAATCAGAGTCTCAGAGAAAGAGGCTTTGTAAGGAACAGTGGGCACAGGAGGTTCCAGCCCGGCTCTACCATGCCCTTTCTTGGTACGTCCTATGGGCCCCCAAGGTCTCAGTCTCCTCAGTTGTGAACTACAGATCCCCAAGTTTGTGTCTCCCTAGGGGAGGTCAGAGGGTCAGGTGACTGACTACCTCAGGATAGCGGGGGATGGGGGGCGGATAATGAGCAAAATGTGGAGAGAAAGAGGCATCAACTGGGTGTGGTAGAAGTCAGGGCTTGCTCTATGAGGTCGGGGTGGGGACTGGTGAGCGGGGCTGGCCCTGGTCACCTGGAAGATCTTGGACACGTCTTCCGAGTTCCGCTGCTGCGCGACATCGCACAGCTTAGCCGTGATATCGATTCGGCGGCAGATGTCCATGTCCACCTTCATAGCCTTTTCTTGGATCTTTGTATCCAGGTCTGTCATGGGCTGCAGGGAGGACAGCAGGGGTTATGTGAGCCAGGGACGGAGCAAGCATGAGGGGGCCGTCAGAGGATGAGGGAGACCCCTAGGGGTGGGGAAGCCCCTGGAGTCCATTGCGGGGGCAGGGAGGAAGCGGGTGTTGACCGTTGTGGTGGGGGGAGCGGGTGTCAAGCCTTTCCTAATGGTGGAGGATTGGTCAGCACTATTCAGGGTAGGAAGGGACATGGGGGCTTCAGGAGGGAAGATGTGAGGCAGTGTGTGCTGGTCCCCCTCAGGGCTGCAGGGCACGGCAATGTTGGCTTGGTTGCAGCAGAGGATAAGGATGTTGAGACTGTTGAGAGGCAGCCTTCCAAGGCTTTGGTTTAACTCTCCAGCACACACACAAGAAATGCACAGACTCCCCTTCTGCTCCCGTCCTGGTGCCCCGCTGTCCCCCATCACGTGCCTGTCTCAGCAGCTCTCTCTCTAGATTCCTGCCGCAGACAACAGCAGGGGTCACATAGGAAGAGGAAGGGTTCCCTCTGCGTCCAAGTGAAAGAAGACATGTGGCCTCCACCTGGGTCCCACAGCTTCATCTAACCACACTCAACTGCATGACCCTGAAAGCCAGGAGCTGAGCCAGGCTGAGTCACCAAATTCAGGCTCCTTCTCCTTCAGGTGGACTCTCCTGGCAGACTGCCCGAAGGTGGCAAGAAACCCAGGTCTAACAGCCAAGGAGGTCTATGTGGCTAACAGCTGTTTCCACCCATGGTCAGTCACTCAGGGGGGCCCCAGATGGCCAAGAAGATGCACATGCCAACCATTCCCAACTTAACAAGGACACCCTTCAGGAGAGCGGGCTCCCTGAGCCTGAAGTCTCTTGGGTTGGCACAGCCCACGTCCATTCGGTCACCTATGCTCTGCAGACACCGAGGTTGCCACGTGGCAAGTTGGGGAGAATCGAGCAACACATACAGATGTCAGGGGCCCGAGGAGGAGGGCGATGGGTTAAGCAGCGGTTAAAGCACCTCTATTCAGACATAGGGAAGCGATGTGGGGAGGGCAGGGAGGCACCTGGTCCCCAGTGCATCCCTCATCGGAACAAACCAGCCAGCCACGACTGTTAACTATAAGCCGAGCTCGAGCCTCGGAGTGAATGAAGCATTTGGCATGATGGGTAAAGGGATGTCATGATGCCTGGGATGACGGCCATACCACTTACGTCACTCATGAGCCCTTTGAACACCACCAGCTCAGCCTTGAGCCGTTCAATCTTCTCGTTCATCTCCTCCTGGATAGCCTCAGCTTCTTGCGCTGCCTGCAGATGGACGGAGATAGGCAGGCTTTAAAGAGGAGGAGAGGATGGACACCTGGGTCCAAGGCCCGGCCACTCAATGTCTAAATAAACTACACATCTGCATCCCTCAGCCCAGCCTGGCTGCCAAGCTGTGCCGACTGCTCCCAGCACTTCCTGTGGGTCATGTATGGTGAAGAAAAACATCAGGAGCAAAGGGTAGGTTAAGACCAGCAGGCTCCCCAGCACTTAGAAATACAAGGTCAATCAATTGCCAGTCTACCAGGTGCTTATTTCTTTTTAATAATAAAAAGACATTTGCTTCTTTCCTATACTTCTTTTTTTTTTAGACCAAACTCCCTCTGTAGCTGAGGATGACCTTAAACTTCTTTTGTTGTTGTTCGTTTGTTTTTCAAGAATGGGTTTTCCTGGTACCCCTGGCTGTCTCGAAACTTGCTCTGTAGACCAGGCTAGCCTTAACCTCAGAGATCCACCTGTTTCTGCCTCCCAAGTGCTGGAACCAAAGGCATCTGATGACATGCCCGGCTCGACCTTGAACTGATCGCCCCAGCTGCACGTCTCAAACGCTGGGGCTGCGGGTGTGCACCACACACTGTTTACATTGGGAACCCAGGGCTTCATGCGCACTAAGCAAATATTCTACCATCCAAGCTGTGTCTCTCACTTTCTTAGAAAATAAATTCTTTAAACGTCAGAAAGTGATTTGAATTTTTAACTCATCCTAGGAACAACTAATTCTCAGTTTTAATTATCTTTCTTGGTGCTAGAGATCAAACTTGGAGCTACGCATGAGATAGGCAAAGGGCTGAGACACACCGCCGGTCCATCTTTAAAAACAAATTGCTAGGGGCTGGAAAGATGGCTCAGTGGTTAGAGCACTGCCTGCTCTTCCCAAGGTCCTGAGTCCAATTCCCGGCAACCACATGGTGGCTCACAACCATCTGTAATGAGGTCTGGTGCCCTCTTCTGGCCTGCAGACATTCACACAGAATATTGTATACATAATAATAAAATAAAAAAAAATTGCTTTGCTTTGTTGAATCAGGGTCTCATAAAACCCAAGCTGCCTGGAACTCACTATGCAACCCAGGCTGAACTTAAATTCCTCATCCCCTGCCTGCGCCTCCTAAGTAATTATAGGTGCGAGCCACTACACCGGCTGTCAAAACAAAAAACAAACAAACAAAAAACAAAACAAAAAAAAAACCCACAACTAACACTGCATTGCCTTCTCATGGTGCTGCTGGTCTGGTTGTGACAGAAGAGAGGAAAACAGGCGGAGGCTAAAACGTGCTGCTCGGAGTTCCCAGTAAGTACGAGTGGTGCAGCCCCGAATGCAGAGGGAGGAACTGAATGCCAGAGGGAGGAACAAGGTGAATGACCTCAGGCCAGCCCCGAGCCTGCTTGGAGGCTGGAGCTACCAGAGGATGTGTCCCCAGGTGTCTCCAAGGTATCAGTCCTAATCTGAGGAACTTGCCATTGGAAGGTGAAAGAGACCTGAAGACCACCTATTCCAAGTGGCACTTGGAGGTTGAGAGGCAGGAGAGAGAAGCAGCGGGCCCCAGTCATCCAGTAAGACCCAGACTTCCCAAGTCCTGCTTCTGCCCTGTAAATGGCCTGAGGTGGCAGGTGATCAGGGCAGGGGCTATGCTAGCTAGGACCCTCTGCCCAGCTTTCCCCAGCACGGCTTCATAGCTAACTTGCCAACCTCTCCGGCTGGGGACTCTGGGGACTCTGGAGACTCTTACCTCCTGCAGTGTGTCCACCATGGTCTGAAGGTTCATACGCTTGGACAGTTCTTCCTCCCATCTGGAACAGCAAGAAGAACAAGTGGTCAGAGGACCTCCTCCTGCCAGTCCCACCCAGTTCCCGCCTCATCGTCCACACAGGACAGGGAAGATGCCTAGGAAAAGCTGCCTGACCTCCAGGAAGCTCCCAGCCTACCTAGAGGTAGGGGGAGCAACAAGACCGTGGAGTGGCGCTAATCCCAGGGTCCAGTGGTGGCAAATGCCACGTCTGAGGCGCAAGCATGGTACTGTGGAGACAGAGATGGGAAAGACCGCTGCCTATCCCATGCAAACTGTGAAGGGCTACACAAACGCTGCTGGTCCAGCCGCTGCTGTAAGGTAGAGAACCAAAGCCAGGCTTTAAGACTCCTCTTTAAGACGCAAGCTTACCATGCTAAACACTATTATCAGGGCTAGGTGCTCTGCAGCACGCCTCACAGGCCACAGAAATTGCCCGTGCAGGTTTCAGAGTCTTGCCGATGTGGAGACTAAGCTCGGTGGTTAAATTGCTTTTCCAAAGGCCCACACCTAATCCATGGGTAGGTCCAGCCCTCCCTGCTGCAGTGTTTCTTGCACGCCAGACCTGAGAACTTTGTGCATAGTGTTTCGTGTACACAGCATTGGTAGAAGCTGAAGCGGCAAAGACGGGCAAGCATGCAGGTTAACCAGGCAAAGGGGAGAGGCAGCTCCAGGGGGCTCTGACAATGGGGGGGGCACTAACAAAGGTAACAGCGCCAGCTTCTCTTGAGAGAGGTTTCCATGATGCGACTCAGGCCTCCAGTAGTCTGTGGGATGGATGCCACCATCGCCCCCATGTCACAGCAGACAAACAAAGCATGGCTGAGAGACCCTTCCCAATGTGTGGCTAGGACAGGGGGAGCCAAGACTCAGCCTCCAAGGATGAGCACCTCATTAAGATCCCCTCCCTGCCTGGAGGAACTGGCAGCCTGTGCCTGCCCTCCTCCGCCTTGGGACAAACAGACAGGCTTCTGTCTTTCTTCACTCCATACTACCCTCCCTACATGGTCGCTGAGCAAGGAGGTCTGAGCCTCTTAAGAAGCTGTGGGGCCAGGCTAAAAATAGGCCAGAGGGGAGGACTGGATGAAGGGTTGGTTACATCACCAGCTTTTGGAAACAAGAGAAAATGGATACTGTTTGCACACACTGAGGAAAATGCCTCCTCTCTCCACACAAGCTGGCCCTGCCAGGCTCCCGGGAGACATGGGTCTACTTCCGCCTTAACCAGTCGCATGGCAGGGCCTATATCTGCCCTGAGTCCTGGAAGTACAGAGCACAGAGGACACAGAAGGGATCTCAGGGCCCTAGGAGACAGAATGGAACTCTCTCCCTAGATGCCCCCACCTCCACACCCCAACCCCTGAACACAGAGAAAAACTGAGACCTAGGCTGCATTTGTTCAAGGTTACACAGGATGTCACAGATGAGGCCAAATCCAGAGCCAGGCCACCTCTCATTGAGGAGGGTAGGACTACCAAGAAGGGCAGGGGTGCCAGGCTCCCCTCACCACTGCTAGCAGCCCAGGGCATTTGGAGCTTCCCTCAGCGGAGACGAAGGCCCAGGACAAGGTCCGGGCTGAATCATCGCTCCTGGCCACACTGCTCTGATGGGGAGGGCAGAGAAGATGCAAGGGAGAACGTGGGGTACTGGCTGCAGTCCAGCTGCTGGGGTCAGGCCCTCTCATGCCAACATCAGAAGCAACCAAGCACTTGAAGGAGAGAGACGAGCACAGCACTGGTTCCCCCCCCCCCGACACACTCCTGGAATGCAGAAGAATACCCTTAACCTTTCCTCTAGGAAAGGTTTCGTCTAGCTGGAAGTCAGACCTACCCGTCATCAACCATGCATTGCCTTTGGATCTCCAGAAAGGAACAGCAGCTATTTATTGACAGAAGTTGTCTGGGCCTCACATACGGTACTCATTCCCTCATACACACATCAGCTTTCACACGAATTACTAATCTTCCCGGGGTTTTATCCAAAACTACTTTGCAGATGAAGGAGCTGGGGTTCCGAGAAATGAAGTCACTTTTCTAAAGTCACACAGCTAGCACTAGGGAGCTGGGACACAAAACTCACTCAGCCTAGGTCCTGCAGGTGATCACCCAGCCATCTTGTTCCCACACGAAACCCTAACTCAGCAAGCCTACACGAGGCAGACAGCTCGCGGGTGATGCCAGCCTGCAGATGGCACTCTGTGTGTCCACACTGCCAGTGCCTCGACCTCCCTGCACCCACTTCCATCATGTTTCCCAGGCTGTACCCCAAGGATGGGTTTGTGCAAATGATTTCACAGGCCTTTTACTTCCAAAGCTGGGGTAGGCATGCAGCTGCTCCTCTGCCCCCCAAGGGAGGAAAGACAGACCCTGAATGTAGACAGCAGCTGGCTGCACAGATCGAGCCCCTGCCCCAAAGAGATGTCCCTCCCAGGGGTGGCAGCAGAAAAATCTGGCACAGCTGGCTAGCATGTTGACAATGCAGAAAATCTCTGCCCTTCAGCCGCTAGCTGCCTGGACAGACAGGTGGTGCATCTCCCGGGGACCTGGCTTCACCAGAATCTTGTCAGCTGAGTGGCTGGCTGAGGTTTCAGCACCTGTTTCCCAGACATCGCCCAAGCCCTGTCCAGGGCTTCCTACGGAGGGAGGCTTGGCCAGGGAAGGACCTGCAAACACGGGGAACAGAGCAGCAGGGCAACACAGGACCACTTGCCACCAGGAGGGGACACACACTTAAAAGTCAGGGGCTCGGTGGACACACTTTCCTGAAAGCCTTTGTTCCCTAAGCTCCTGTTAGGGTGTGGCTCTGAGCTGGACAAAGTGGCTGGGATCACCTTCAAGAGACCACCTGTGGGGCAGAAGGATGAGTGTCCGGCCTTTCTGACACTCAGTCCTTCCAACATCTCTTAAGTGCGGGATGATGGAAGCAAGAACTGGAGAGGAGGGTGTATTAATCCCCCAAGGACTAGCCCCCACCCCAAGGTGAAGATGAAGCAGGCTTGGCCTCTGGGTAAGTGTTAGCCTGTTCTTTCCCTCCTCCTCTGCCTCCTACAACTTTCTCCTTTCTCCCACACCATCCCAAGTGTCATCTCTCCAAGGCATCCTCTTCGAAAAACTCCACAGACTCCAGGCAGCCGGCCCAAGGACCAGGAGAGGTTTCCCAGGTAGCCTGGATATCATGTGCACAGCTCGTAGCTCTCCCCTGGGAGGCCCAGGCCCATGAGGCTGTGGAGAGTGGTGGGAAGTGAGGCCACCTCTGCCCTCGTCACCATGCCAGGGGCTGAGGGCACCCACCTCACTTGCTCTGAGCACCCTGGGCCCTGGCTAAATGAAGCAAGGAGAGATCAAAATAATGAGTTGTCTGGACTGGGGTTGGGGGTGCAAAGGAAGAGCTGGGTCTAAAGCTGGGGCCCAGCCTCCCTATTCCTTCTCAGTAAGGAGGGGGAATATTCATTGAATGGAAAGGTAGTCGGTCATCTTCTTCCACCGTGCGGGGTCCAGGGATTGAACTAAATTTTGGTGGCAACCGCCTTTTCCTGCTGAACCACCTTGCTGACCCTTATTGAACGGAATGGGATGGATGCATGGATTCGATGGGTGGATGAGAAGATTAATAGGTGGTTGGATGGATGGGTGGGAAGATGGATGGGAGGATGAATGAATGAGCGGGCAGATGAATGAACTGATCCACACTCAGGCCCCTTCCTTCAGTCTAAGCCCTGCCCCCGAATCTTATCTTTGCTTCTCAGTCTGGGGAATCCACAGTGAAATTCCCACACAGCCAGGCTCTCTCTGTGTCCTCTAGGCTTTCGTAGCCCTCCTGGGGGAGGGGCAGCACATCCCAGACAGGAAGTCCGAAGGAGAAAGAGAAACCTCCTCCCACTGCTTACAACCCTTCAAGGCCGGGAGGGGAGGCAGGGACGTCAGGACAATCAATGCAAGGAGAGGAAATGACTCCACAGAGTGGCCCAGCCAGCCTCTGAGAGAGCAGACCTCGCCACCACCTAAGCGGAAGAGGCACATGTGGGAGACCGGCAGCTTAAGGGGGAGGTGGCAGCCCCGTCACTGCCAGATGTGGTCCCTCAGCATTCCTGAAGAGCCAGCGCTAGGACCACGTGACAGATGAGAAATCTCAGCTGGCCACTGGGGGCGGCGGAGGGCGGGGGGGGGGGGGGAGGCAGCTTTAAAGCTGGTTCAGTCCTGGCTGCCTGAACCAGGGCCAGTGGCTCCCCCTCCTCCATCAGCTCAAAATGACACACAGACGCAGGAAGGAGCCCATGAAGCCGGGCTACGGAGAGGGAGAGGCGGAAACCGAAGCTGAAGCCACTGGCAGAGGGGCTGACTCATGGGGCTTTCATATCCTGAGCAGTTAGAGAAAGGCTCAGCAGCACCGGGAAGAAAGTGGGTGCAGCCCCTGAAGACAATTAGAGCACCTGGGGCTTGGGGGGGGTCAGTCCTGGATCCCCCAGGC
Organism: Myodes glareolus; assembly: GCF_982192425.1. Classification (NCBI taxonomy): domain Eukaryota; kingdom Metazoa; phylum Chordata; class Mammalia; order Rodentia; family Cricetidae; genus Myodes; species Myodes glareolus. The sequence goes on from NC_142031.1 coordinate 15,180,363, forward strand.
TCTAGAGACAGAAGTAGCATGGCAGAAAGGAAGATACTCTGAAAATGAGACATTTGTGTTCCTCAGTCTGACTTTCAGGGTATGGAAACAATGGACCCCGAGACATGGCAGTTTCCCCAGGAATCTCAAACTGGAACAAGGAAAAGGCCACCGCCAGAGTGAGGGCCTTGTCTCTCGGAAAAGGACTGCGCACAGTTCTAACAACTGTCTGAGCACCTTACAGGGTGAAAGTGAAGTCAAACAATGCTGGGCCGCAGTGGGCAGGACCGCACTCTGTCCAGGAATGTGTGTGTGTGTGTGTGTGTGTGTGTGTGTGTGTGTGTGTGTGTGTGTGTGTATGTATGTATGTATGTGTGTGTACACACTCAAACCCATGACCCCCTATTTAAAGATTTAGCCTCATTTCAGGACCCCAAGGGTGACCGAGGGGGTCAGTGGATCTCTTTGTCCCTCTTCCCACGGTGGCCACACTGAATACATCTCCCTTCTTCATGCTGTTAACTTCACTGTTTCAATTAGCTTCTCAGGGATGGGTGGCTGAACCTGGCTTCCTGAGGTACAGACTGTGGCTCCAAGTTTGGTAACATTTCAACGCCCGTCCTTACATTCCCCAGCTGTGAGATCCTGGGCAAGGCCATCACCCTCTCTGGGTGTTAGTTTCCCTCCAGTGTGGTGGAAAACATCTCTCTGAGGGCAGTTTTGGAAACCAAAACTTCCTCTGCAAGAAGAGGAAGAGGGTGAAGACCCCAGGTCCCAGCCCTGAGTCAGGGCAGCGCATCACAGCCAGCAGCTCGGCTCAGTCTGGCTCCAAGAGCAGATCAGGCAGGCAGGGGAGCAGGCGGGAGCCTCAGGGTGCCAGGAGGGAGCCGCAAGAATGGTCCCGCCTGGAAGCAGGCACACCCAGGCCAACTCACTCAGGTGATAGGAAACAGGCGCAGGTGAGGCTGGGCTGGGACCATCAGTGGAAAACTTCATTCTGGGCCAAGTGTGGGCCTGGGCCTGGCCCCGGGGTGGGGGCGGACAGCAGCTTCCTTCCCCATGGTCTGCCTATGCCATCTCTGCTCCACCCTAATCATGTAGATGAGTTCACCCCACTGCCTCGCGGCAGGGCCAGGTACAGACAGACAAGAGGCTCTCAGCAGAGTGGAGGTCCAGCCAAATGGCCTTCTGGGCTAGACAGGAGCTTCAGTAGAGCCCAACCAGGGAGCCTTGGGCTGCACAACCCAGGGCTGGCTCTCCTGGGAAGACCCAGAGCTTCAACAGCTTCCCTGCACCCTCCAAAGGAGCTCGCTAACCTTGACTGAGTCTAGGTCCTCACTCCTGGGTCCACCCCTCTTCTGTACCACAGTCCTTCTGTGTTTCCAGCAGAATACAGAAATAATGGGGAGGCGGGGGCTGGGGCACAAGGACAGAACCCAGCACCACCAACCACCAGCCTGTGCCCCAGGAAGTTAAGGCTGAGCCACAAACCCATGAGCCACTTCCCTCTTCCTCTCCTGGCTTCTTCCTCCCTGGACTATAAAAACATATTCTTCCTTGAAGATGACAGCCAGAGACCTCAAGCTACCTCAAGCTCCAGCAGGGAGCCCTGCACTCCCATGCTCCCATCCACCTGTGCCTGCCTTGGCCTTCTGGGTACCACCCCACCTCTCCACCTCTAAGGAATGTGGAACCTGAGAAAGGACGCTGCCACACGGACATGCCCACTACGGCTGCCCAGCTGTACTCCGCCGCCCAGAAGGAAACACAAATTAAATGCCAGCTGATTGTCTCCACGGAGGAGGTATTAATTTAATGTGAACACTTAACCCCAGCAGCCGATCCCATTACAGGCGGGCAGTAATAGCTGGAGCGGGCTGTAGCCCAGACAACAGGCTGGTAATGGGGTGGGTTTTAAGGAACCCTCCACACCCAGCACAGCCTTCCACCAGCACACGGCTGGCCCATTCACAGCCTGAACCATCCCACAAGGCTGCTGAGGAGAGGGTAGACAGGGTCACAAGTCATTGGGAAGCTCTCTCTGCAGGAGAGGGTACGGAGCTAGGACTCAGGAGGTCCTTGAGTACTGGCTGTGGCTAATTCACTGCATAATCTGGGCAAGTCTCGTCTCGGCCAGGCCTTGTCCCACTTATCTATAATAGCATCATCAAGAATCCAGGGATGTAGCTCAGTTGGCAGAATGCTTACCTAGCATTCATGAGAACCAGGGATTTTTCCTCTAGTGCCACATAAACCAGGTATGGCGGTGCACTCCAGGGTGGAGGCAGGAAGAGCAGGCTCTCAAAGTCAGGCTCGACTACCTAAGGAATGCAAAGCTAGTCTAGGCTACATAAGACCTGTTGCAGAGGAGGGGGAATCTCTGGATAGTGCATCCACAGCGCTCTTTGCATACTCTGGCCATGGCGCTAGCTGACAGGCAGTTCTGGACTAGATAGTGCCCGGTTCAGATGCCTGCCCTCAAAGGGTGCCCCCGAGCCTCCTCTGTCTAATTGCCAGCAAGGGAAGGGGTGGCAGCATATACGGGCTCATTCCTATGCCTCATTCTCCCAGAAACAGTTCCTATGCCACTTGCTACAAACTGCTCAGGTCTTTTGGTTTGTTTGTTTGTTTGGTTGGTTGGTTTCCGAGACAGGGTTTCTCTGTGTAACAGGTCTGGCTGTCTGGGAACTCACTTTGTAGATGAAGCTGGCCTCGAACTCGAAGAGATCTGCCTATCTTTGCCTCCTGAGTGCTGGGATTAAAGGCATGCACCACCATCGCCCAGCGATGTTCAGGTCTTACAGAACCAAATGTTGTGACCATCACCTGACTGCCAGTGACCAATAACAGTTTTATGAAGGGCAGCTGGTGGCCTTTGGGCTGTCTATGCAGAGCCATTGGGTCTTGGGGGGACAGGGGCAAAGTACAACAACTCTAGCTAACCCCCCATTGCTTTGAACCCTGAGTGGTTAGAAATGTACAGGAAGTCCTGAGTCTGGCTGACCTCTGATCTACCTGGTTGTGTGATTTTTTCTTTCTTTTTTTTCTTTCTCTCTTTTTTTTTTGTTTGTTTTTTTTGGGGGGGGCAGGGCTTCTCTGTTTAGCCTTTGACTGTCCTGGAACTCACTCTGTAGACCAGGTTAGATTCAAACTCAAGAGATCTACCTGTCTCCACCGCCTGAATGCTGGGATTAAAGTTACGTGCCACCACCAGCCAGCTCAGTTCAGTGATCAAATCTCTTACCTCTCAGGGACAACATGAGGTCAAACTGGGTTAATTCTCATTGACCACCAGAGCAAGCAGAAACAATTGCTGTGGTTCCCAGACAAACACCTACAACAACCACATGGTTATGTAATGAACCCCCAAAATCTCAGAGTCAGCTGGGACTTCAGCCCCGAAGGTCAAACCAACAGGTCTATGGAGAGAAGAGGAAGAGGGCCCTAGAGTCTGAGCATCCTGGATCTAGCTAATTGCTTCTGTGCGGCCTTGAGCAAGTTACCTACCCTCTCTGGGCATGGGTGCTATTTGCAACTATATCATGGCATACTGTACAAAAGGAGTCCAGAATAGGGCCTGGCATGCCATGGGCATGTAGACCAATCCTCAGCCTTTGCCTCAGGACACCCTTGTGACAGTCACTCGGACTGGGAGCAAACTTCAAAGCTAGATGGCATCCAGGCTATGTGGCCCCCATTCCTAGCTGCATAACCATTGGTGATAGCCATGACAATGAAATAGGTGTCACTCACGTGGGTTGGGGACCAGCATTACACAGGGATGTGCAGCAAAGGAAAAGAAGCCAGATGCTAATGCCACCCAACGTTCTATTGAGGAACATCTGCATCTACCTACCACACTCACAGTGCACCCCAAGAATAAGTGGGCTCTACCCAGTCCTTTGAGGTCTGTCCCAAACAAGGACAACAAGGCAGCAAGTAAGATGGAAGGAGAAGGGGCTGCTGGTGTCAGGAACAAGGTGTTTAAGAGTGTCTTCATGGCTGGGCATGGTGGCACTCGCCTTTAGTCTCAACACCCTCAAGGCAGAGGCAGGAAGATCTATATGAGTTCGAGGCCAGCCTGGCCTACATAGCAAGCTCCAGGCCAGTCATGGTTACATAAACAGACCCTGACCCCCAAAAATAAAAAATAAAACAAACAAACAAAAATGTCCTCTTGGACCAGCAGGCAAAGCGGGCCCCAGAGGGGCATGGCTGCCTATCTCCATGACAAGCTGAGGCTCTGACTGTTTTTCAGCCATTGCCCTGCCGTCCATCCAATGTCCCTGCCTGTCAGGGACACCTGGGACCCATTAGTAAAAACAACAACAGCACTTTGAGGTGGGAGCTACAGGATACTCACAATTCCACAATCCTGAGTGGCATGCTGGGAGGCCAATGCTGGGTGATCAATGCTGGACAGTCAAGGCTAGCCAGCCAATGCCAGGCAGCCAATGCTGGGTGACCAATGCTAGGGAAACCTTCTTCCAAGCACCTCTGACCAGAACCCACGCCCAAGTACATGCTGCCCCATTCAATAAAGAAAAAGGACTCTAGAAGTGTCCCCTAGCAAGAAATGTGGGTCCCAAGCTGTTGGCCACTGTGATGCTTCTGGACTATCACCTCCAACCCTTTCCAGGGCTAGGATACTTCTATCACCTCCTCCAGGGAGGAGCCCTCTTTGCCTTCCCCATACTGCTGCTATGTCCATCCCGAAGTTTTCAGTCCTGAGCCCTAATTTGGCTATGGCAACCAAAGCCTCATACGTTTCTACTTTCTACTTGCCCGTCTCTGTGGGCTGATACCACACTCCCACGAGGTGGGGAAAGTCTTGTGTTGACTACACAATGCTTAATATGCATTATTGAGTCTTTTACCACCTCACGCCCTCCCTGCACCTCTAAGCCAGGCATCACAACCCCCTCGTTATAGATAAGGCTCAGACCAAAGCACAGGTTGGAAATTGAGCTCGGGCCATGCAACCTCTCAGCCTCCATGATAAGACTGCTGCTCCAGGGTCCACAAACTCACACCTGAGTGTCCTAGCACTCTGCTTGGGAAATCTCCAGGATCACAGAGCTAGGGGTGGATACAGTCGTGCACACAGAATTAAGGTCGCTGACTTGGACAAGGGATCTTCAGCCAGGAAATATTTCCTGCTTATGAAAACACTTCTCAGGGGTTCAGATCCTTCCTGAATCAACCCGCTAGTTCCACGGTCTAGAGCGACCAGCAGGGGACAGTGAGGGAACAAAACATAAGCCTTCAAGGTAGACAGACAAGATTCAAACCTCAACAATCCAGGTCACCTGGTTCCTGGGCTTCCTATTCCCAGGCCTCCCCGGAAAGGGATTAAGGTTTTCATGGGGCCGGGGTTGATTCCCTCAAGAGGTTGTTATAGAAGGACAAACCCGACTCCTCCCTGCTCCCTGTCCGACTCCTCCCTGTTCCCTGTCCTCCTATCTCTCCAGGCAACCATCCCCGGTCAACACAACCCCCACCACCATGCCATCCACCAGGATGTAACACAGCCAGCACCTCGCTGTTCCATCTTCCAGTCTCCAAAACTGTGGACTAAACCAAACTCATTTAAGTTACCTGGTCTCAGTGTTTTGTTTTAGCAACAGAAAACAGACTAATACACTCCTCCTCTGAAACTTTTTTACTTTTGAATGATGTCACATATTTAGTTAGAACCCCTTCAGGTTTAAGGCAACAAAATCACCTGCTTGTTTCCCCCACTGTTTGAAACTGCAGGAGAGTTTTACAATGACTGAGAATGGACAGGAGAAAAATAATGGAGCGGCGTCAAACAAACAATAACTGCCCACTGGGGTCCTCCTACCTTAAAGTGTCTGCTACCAGGCCCGCATCTCCACCAGCTCTGTCTTACCAGATGGGATGGTGGGTGCGGCACTATGCACTAAGGGTCCCCTAGGGTCATTCCCGTGTCCTGGTAGATCAAAGTCACACTGTACAGAACGTGTTTGGACATTCACACACTGGCCCCATTAGCTCCGCAGTAGTTACTATGGCCAAGGGCAAACTTGGAAAAGGCCTTTGTAACCCTCCAAAATGCTGCGTGTGACAATGCTTCTTGCTTGTGGGTCACAGCAGCTGAGTGAGGTCACTTGGCAGGACAACTCCACACCACAGGATCCCAGTGGCCCAGGGAGCTGAGAAAAATTGAGATCTCAGTCCTGTCCCCAGTTCCTGCTGTCCCATCACCCCTGACCCCACTCACCTTTGGCCTTTACATATGAATTGGTTTCTGTTTAGAAGGTTCCACACATATATACCATTATTTCTCTCTCTCTCTTTTTTTATCTAATACCAACTCAGGACTCAGCTTCTATACCACCTCCTCTAAGGAGCTTCGTCTGCCTTCTAGGTCAGGGTCAAACCCCCTTCTTGACATGGTTTTGAGTCACTGGGGCCAGAGGGTTTCTGTCCCCTGCCTGTCTCAGATAATTCAGCATTTACACTATCAGGCCTATCTGATGGTCTGAGCTGCAATTCGGTGTCCAGTCCAGGGCCTGACACACAGCAGTCCCACGAGTGGTCACCGGCTACAAAGGGCCTATGAGCTATGGCTTCTAGGCCTATTCCTAAGAGGTCCAGCCCAGGGTTCCGATTGCCTGTGGCTAAGGGCGTGACCTCCCATCAGTTGCTCCAATCGCCACAGCCCAGGACAGCTCTGTAGTTCTCTCGGGTCCACCTTGAAGAACAAGCCTACTCTGCTCTGGAAAGGCTAGGGCCATAGCTGTCTCTCGGCAGGACACTAACTTAGGTGCCTGGGCCTGGCTAAGCCTTCGGTGACTTTCCCCCTCCCTGCCCCCAGTGTCAGAAGCCAGCAGAGGGTCTGGGGACCATGTCTCTAGATACCCAGGCCCAGAAGCAGGAGATTCTAAAGGCCTGTGTCCAGCAGGGTGAGGACACCACCCAGGGATATGTTTACAGGCCTTGAGAAAAGCAGCTCCCCAGGCTATTCTGGAAAGCTAATGAGCACCCTGGGTTTCTCCACTGTTTATTGCCAGTGACTGAGTAGCGACAGGTGAGTGTGTGCCAGTGTCGGGCAGAGGCTCGAGTGAGCCATGTCACTACCTCAGGTCCTGAGTTTAGCATCATCCGAGGCTTGCTCCAGGCTCGGCAGCCTTGAGTCAGGGCACCTGCCCAGGCCTCAGTCTCCCGATCTATAAAGTGGGAGAGACCCTGCCTGGATTAAATGAGAATGGCCAATCACAAAGTGGCTTCCTGGGAGGATCAGAAAAAAAGGTCTGAAATACAGGATTCCACGGTGTCAGACGGGACACGGTGTGTTTGGGCCATTCTTCGAGGGGAAGCTCAGAGGTGGGGAGGCTATGCCAGGCTAGGCATGCTTTGGGCCGTGTCATTGACAAGAGGAAGACATTTCTGAGCCTTCTCCAGAAGGAAGGCGGGAGAGTGAGAGAGACCCGCCAATTACCCATGGGCTTGATGCAACCACAGAGGGATTGCAGCAGGGAGTGTCTGCGTGTGCCTTTCCCGTCATCGCCCTAATTGGCTTGGAAGAGGCAGGCTCCAGGCTGTGTTGGGACGGGTAATTAGACGGGGTTAGCCCAAACCAGGAGCGGGGTTGAGTGACTCAACACTGCCCAATGGGGGAGACTTGTTTCTTAGCAGCAAACTTGGGTTGCCATGGCAACCCTGGCACTCAATTCAGTGTGAACCAGGGGGGAGATAGAAGTAGGTAACGGGCACCCCACCCCAATCACACAGGATCGCTGCCACTTTTCTATGAGACCCGGGTCTCCTTGCCACGGTCAGTTCCCTGAGGACGGAGGGGATGAACTGAAGCAGAGTCCCAGAGAATGTTCTGCCATGTCATGGCCCCTGAGACAGCATCATCTGGCTGGTGGGGAAACTGAGGCTCACAGGATCACACAATCACACTGGTTCACATTATGACTTGTGAGCACACAGGGAGGCACTAGGGGCTCACTGAGGCCTCACAGGCACTTATGAGGCAGAATTACCGCTGTGTTCACTCTAAAGCCGAGAAGATGGCGGCCAGAGGTCACGTCCCAGAGCTGGGAAGTGGCAGAGCCAGGGCTGGACTCCCGACTGCTCCGAGGCACATGCCCGTGGCCGGCAGACTTCCCTGTTCTATCTGCCCTGTGACAGAACTGGGCTGGATCAAAGCCCGGACTGGTTTGCTTGGGCCAGGTGACTTACCAGAAGAGAGAAGGATGAGGAGTGTGTGCCTCAGCTTCCCCAAGATCAGAAACCACCATCGAATTACTCACTAACTACAATTTCAAATATAGAGGGCAAAGGGCTCTACTTTGGACTGCCAGGCCCGTGTGGCCCTGTATGGCTCCCATCACAGCACAAAGAGTCCCCCACGTGCTGTCCAGCGCTAGCCAGCAAGGCCACCAACCCCACTGTGCACATGTGTGTATGTGTGTGCATACATATATATGTATATGTTTATAAGAGTATGTATATGTCCACATGTAGGAATACATGCACATGTGCATACACATGTGGACGTCAGATGTCCTTCTCTAGATACTGTCCACCTCTTTTACTTTTATTTTGTCTTTATCTTAGGCGACAGCCTCTCCCGCTGAATCCAGAGTGGACCATTTAGGATAGGCTGGCTGGCCAGCAAGGCCCAAGGATCCCCTTGTCTCTCCTCTTCCCTAGTTCTGGGATTACAAGCACACGGCACCTTGTTCAGCATTTTTTTGAACTCACCTCCCTATACTCAAAAGACAAGTATTTCATTGACTGAGCTCTCTTCACTTGAGAGTTGCTCTCAGGCCAGCTCCTCCAGTTTCGTGATCCCCTCCTCCCCGTTCCCCCCATCCCTCTCTTAAAGTCAGCCAAATGTTTAAAGGGAAAAGTTCCGACACAGAAAAACAAGGATTCCTTGTTATGGCAGGGATGAGACCGTGTGTATTTGTCCCCTACCTCTACCCCAAAAGCTTTGACATTAGACAAACCAGCAAGGCTGACCCAACTCAGTCAACCCCCAGCCAGTGAGCTAGCAAAAGGAAATTCATTTCTCTGAGCCTGCTTTCATATCTGTAAAATGGGGGTAACAACACTGGCTTGTGAGGATGTGGCCAGGGACAGCTGATGGCTTCTGAGAGAACTGTCACTGCGTCCAGGCCCTGGGTGTGAGCTGGGTGTGAGCCAGGGTGCAAGGAGCCCTTCCTCATAGTTCCTGCTCCCCGACTCTGGGATCAGGGCACTGTCTGGTACCCTGAGTTCCAGTTATCAGGCATATTGTAAGCCCTCAAGCGATGCTCGCTAGGTGAATAAGCTTTTGAGCAGGAGCCTAGCAGGGGTGCAGGTCCCACCTCGCCTACATGACTCACTGTGTGACCCTGGGCCTGTCCCTGCACCTTTCCGGAGCCATCTTTACAGGAAACTCAGACTCTCACTTTGGGGACACCATACAGCAGCTAACCCAGGCATCAGGGAGAGTGGCCAGAGGCCAGTCTGCTGGCTATGAGTCCTTCCCAAGAGGCCTAGACTCACAGGGACAGACAGTGGGGAGTCAACTTGTCCACAGGTTTACAAAGGCAGCAGTCAGGTCTTCTCCTGGTGACTTTGCCTTGGGACAGATGGGACACAGTATGGCATCTGTCTGCCAGATGGCCTGGCTGGCCTGAGGGGCCAGGACACCAGCTGGAAACCTAGGCCTGAGAAGCAAAACTGCTTAACCCCTTCCTGCCCAGCCCCAAGGACACATCCCCTGACCTTACATTCTCCAGCCTTCTGATCACCTATCTAGGGAGAGGATCTGAGGAGCCCCCTGGGGCCCACTAAGGGTCTAGGGTGGAACCTTGGCCCTCCTGACACACATAGGAAGTGAGGGTCGTCCTGGAGCATCAGGGGTCTGTGGAGGTGCCTGTGGAGCTAAGACACTGGCTTCTTCCTTTCGGGGGATGTCAGTTCAGAACAGACCAGTCCATCCCCCAACCACTACCCCCAAGCTGGGAACACCAGGCTCTGTCTAAACAGAAACATGACCACTGGTGAATGTGGCATCCAACTCTGCTGTGCTTGGCTGAGCAGCCATAGCCACGTGGCTCTACCTCTCTGGACCTCAGTTTCCACGCCAAGAAGGGTGGGTCTGGGCCAGGCAGATATGCCAGTTCTACCTCAGAGCTATTTCTGCATCCAGGGGGAGAAGTATGCCTCCCTCCCAGGACCCAGCAGGACCCTGAAGCCCAGGCAGATCCTCCTACACAGCATGTCCTAACTTGTGTCTGAGTCAATGCAGGGCCTTCAGAACAGCAGGGAAGAGGGGGGATGAAGGGAGCAGGAGCTGCCCATTTCATGTACCACAGGGAGTGATGCTCAAATGACCAAACCAAAGGATCGAAGCATCCGGGACTGGAGATCAGGCAGGAAGCACTTCCCAGCGGGAGAGGCTGCTGGAAAGCATCAGTAGGCGGTCCGTCCATGTTCGAGTGTGAACTTTGAGCAGGCTTGTCAGTGTCTCTAGCCTCCAGGTAAAAGGATCAAACGACCTCTGGATCCCCAAACTGCTCCAGCAAGGAAAAGATGGCCCTCAGGAGCTCTGCTACCTGGAAGTTCGGGTTTAGGAAGGCATCTTGGAGCTGGTAAACTAATGGGGGCTCCAGCCCAGGGCTGTATTCTGATATCTCTAGATATGTTTCAAAACAGAGGCCAAACATCAAAGGGGTGGAGGGGAAAGGGGGCAAGTTAAGGCAGCTGCCAGTTAAGGGTGACAGATGCCTGTCACCCCAGCAGAAAGGGAGAGTGGCGTGAATGCTGGCTCTGCCATGAACTTACTGGACAAGCTGTATAGTCACTGACCCCTCCCTGGGAAAAGGGGAGATGGGGATCCAACAACCTGCAAGGTTTCTTCGTGCTCTGACTTGACAGACATTGGAAAGGCCCCCAGTCCACACAGAGTTGTCCTCAAAGCTCAAGTCAAAGAACAAGCACAGGAATCTAGAAGGAGGGAGGGAGGGAGGGGGCAGGAGAGTAGGAGGGAGGAAGTATGGGTGAGTGGAAAATGGATGGATGGATGGATGGATGGATGGATGGATGGACAGATGATGGATGGATGAATGGATGGATGATGGATGGGTGGGTGAATTGATGGATGGGTGGATAGATGATAGATGGATGAATAGATGGATACACGGATGGATGAATAGACAGAAAGATGGAAAGATGAGTGGATGGATGGATCCTGAAAAAGAGGAGCAGAAGGTCCTACCTGTGCCCAGGGATGAATACTTACATCTGCCCACAAGGCCTCCCTGGAATCGTTTCTAGTGACTACAGACCCTCCGGTAACCAATCCCCTTCTCTGACATGTATACAAGTGAGTACACCCACACGCTCTCCAACTGAGAACTTCAAAAGGGAAAGTCAGATCTGTGCTTGCTGAATGCTGCCTGTACTACTCTTCTCCTGGGCTCCCCGACTTTTTAAACACACTACCAAAGCTGGAGGTGAGACATGGTTTGATGGAACTTTAACCTGAGGTAGTCCTTGAAGCTAAAGGTACTCAAGTCCACGCACCCACTGCCAGTTCTGCTCTGGCTGAAACAAGTACTCAGTTGTTTTGTTTCCAAGACTCAGGTTTTGCATCTGTGCAATAGGCGAGAACCCAGCTACCTCCTAGGACCATGCCAGTGATAAAGAGCGGGCATCTGAGGGGGCGCATGGCCGCTCCTGGGAAGCAGAGGAAATGGAGTGATGGATCTGAGGCAGGCCTCTGAGGGCTTCTCTGCCCAGCCCTGCCTCTCCTCCACCTGGCCTCCTACCTGGAGTGAGATTCCTGGATTCAGTTCACTCAGAGATACAAAGCAGCCTTTGTCTGGAAAGAAACTCTAAACCATAGCCCTGACGTCAGCACTGGAAAACAACACCAAGCCGGTCTTCAATGTCACCCTTTTGCCCAGGCCTGGGAAAGGCCTTCCTTGAGGTTTCAGGAGGCCACCTGCCTGTCCCCCAGGAGCCCAGATGGAACCCTGTAATCAGATTTCTGCTTCTCAAACCCAGGAGAGAGGACAAGGAACGTGAGCCCATTTCTCAGCCTGGTAGAGTGAGCTGAGAATGGAGAGCCCTGTGAGTAAACAGCTCGCCTCCCTCATAGCCAGCCCTCAGGCCAACAGGGTTGCTTCTACAACCACAGAGAGAAGGGGACATGACATTCCAAGATCCCCAGGGAGTCAGGGACAGCGACACTCCCCCATTCCTGCCACCTGGCAGCCACGGCCTGTGTCCTGAATGCCACGCCATGCCCTCTCTCCTGATCACCCTAAAACAGAGTGCTAGAGAGGAGGGAGGACATGACTCCTCTTTGCCGGGCTGGGGTGCTGAGAAGAGAAAATATCAGAACACAAAGGCTTCTGCCTTGGCAGCAGGAGGAAGTGGGCCAGTTCCCACTGTGTGAGGGCTGGGGAGGCCAAGGACAGAGTGTTGCTAAGGGCCAGCACTGCTTGGCATGTGGCATATACTCTGCCACAGAACCCTGTGACAACCTATGGCTAAGAGGGTCGTTCCTACTTCCACAGGCATAAAGGCAGAGGCTGCCAGGGTGGGAAGCAGTGGGGTGAACCCAGTGGCCTGAACCTAAGTCGGGGTTCTCACCCAACATGAAAGGCTAACTCAGAGGCCGAAGAAAATGGACCAGAGCAGTATCTCTAAGTCTCCACAGTTTAATCGTGCCTGAGAGCTCAGTAAGGAAACACCTGCAGGTTGGAAGGCCTTGAACTTGGCGCTAGGTGAATGTGGCCTCTGCCGGTCACAACCTGCAGACCTCAGATCCCCACTGCCCCTGGTCAGATCAGGTCCTGGTATGTTGTCTTTAAAGACGGGTGTAGCCCCACTGCCAAGAACAGCAAGATGCTCACAGGAAGTCTACAAACACAAAAGCACCGCCCATCAGGCATGCACCTCCAGGCAGAAAGACAGGGTTGGTCTCTGAAGACATGGTTTTATAGGGTCAGGAAGTTCCACCAACATCCCAAGCTACAGTTCTGGTGCGTACCTTAGAGGAGAGGGGAGAGGTCCAGCACTCAGGCCCAGGGCTCTGTCAATCTCTCCACCCCACTTCACTCAAGGGGAACCGGAGACACAGACAGATCAGGACAGGGGATCAGTCGGTTATAAGCCAATGAGCCCTATGGTGACCGCTGATGTGTTCAGTAGGTTGAGAGGGAAAACCCCACCTGCAGTACCATCAACCTAGAAATCTGCTCATGGGCCCAGGGAGGCCGTTTCTCCTCTCCACATCCTTGATCCTCCACTCATCTCCATCAATGCCCCCAGATGCTGGGTATTTTCCAAACTCTACCTTCAAGCCTTACATTAGCTTACCCTGGGGACCTTAACTCAAAGAGCTTCACTGGGGTCCTGGGTCCAGCCCCTCCCTGTGTGACCTCAAGGTAGCTGTTCCATAGGGACAGAGTGGGGCAAAGATGAAACACTGAGAGACAACTCTCTGCTCTTTCTTAAAAGACAGCAGGCACCCCGGCCAACTAGCAATGTAGCTCAGTTTGTAGAGGACTTGCCTAACATACATGAGGCCCTGGGTTTGATCCCCAGCACCATATAAACCAGGTGTGATGGTATATGCCTACAATCCCAGGACCTGCAGGGGATCAGGAGTTCAAGGTCGGTCATCGTCAGCTACATAGAGTTGGACACCACCATGGGCTAAATGAGACCCCAACTTAAAAAAAAAAAAAGAATAGAGAGACAGCAGGTACCCATCTGGGGATGTCAGGGAAAGGATTTCTCTGGAAGGAAGAGGTAAGTAACAGGTCCGTGAGGAGTGCCTGGAGCCCGTAGACTATGGAAATAGACACAAGCATCATAAGAAGTAAAGTGGTCCCTACTCCCACGGCATAAGAGCTTAGGCCCCTGAGGTCAGCAATGACCTCTAAGATGGCAGCCAAAGTCCTCTACCCTACCACTATATAAACACTGCAGCCCATTACAAGAGTCCAGGAGGAGTAGGTTAACCTTGAGGGCTCAGGGTATACACAGAGGCTCTAGACACATGAGCGGCACACATGCATGCATGCACACGCGCACAAGCACTCTCACAAACTCCCACATACACACTCTGCCACAGAACCATGTCTTCAGAGACCACCCCCCTCTTTCTGCCTGGAGGAGCACGCCTGATGGGAGGTGCTTTTGTTTGTAGACACTGCCTGTGAGCATCTTGCTGTTCTTGGCAGTGGTGCTACACCTGTCTTTAAAGACACACACACTCCTTCCCAAAGCCTGAAACCGAGAAGAGCGTTGAAGACTGGACCAAGAGCAGCCCCAGCTTGTGGCCCTGGCGGCAGCCTCCCTTCCAGCCTTCAGCATGAGTTGCTCTCCTCTGTTAGAACCCTCTTCCTCTGCCGCTTCTCACCCTGCCCCTTCGAAATGTACCTCAAGTGCTGCCCCCTCCATGGAACCTTCCTTGTCTGGTCCCACACTGTGCTGCAGTGACTCCTGGGATCCTGGACCCGGGGGTAACCCAGGGCTTCACCAGTGCCCAAGGCAGAGTTCCAGGACCTTTTGCCCTTGACTTTGAAAAACTTCCACTTTGGCCCTGATTCTGACAGGATGGCCTTTGGCCCAGTGTCACCGTGGGCCAGGGCAGACAGGGGATTCCCAGTAGACCCTGGGAAGCTGTGCTGTCCCTGCTTAGAGGGGAGTCTGAATGCCAGGGGATTTCACAAGGTCCACTTAGACCAGAAGATTTTTGCTCTTCCTCAAGGCAGCCAATAGAACTGCCTTGAATAAACCGAATAATAAAAATGACCAGGTAAGAGGACGGAAGGCCACGTGTCCACTGTAGGAGCCTCGGCAAACCTGCGCATCTAAAGTCGGAGCACACACAGTAAACACAGAGACACATTTCTTGTGTGGTTCAGTCTTGCCAATCAGAGCCACTCGGAGGGACAATGCGCACTGCCACGCTGGGCCCACCTTGTCCTTCCCTCCAGCCCCAGTCTCCATGGAGGATCCAGAGCACCTGTGAGGGCCCGAGGGCTTAGCACCGTCATCTCATGGCTCCTTGTGAAGTCCACCCTGTGTTTGTGACCAGCCACATTTCCCAGGTAAAGAAAAGGAGACTCTGGGCGGCAAAGACTCTTCCGAGGTCTCACAGCCAGCAAGCAGTGCCAGCGCAGGCAGACTCTCACTCTCCAGAGGGGTTCAGCCTCCTTCAGCAGCTTTTCACCCAACACTCTGTGCCAGCTGGTCTCAGGGTCCAGGGGAGGCATGATGCCAAGGAGGAAGCAAGCAGTGTGTCACGGAGCTTGGGGATAAGACGTCAGAGGCCCTGTGTGGGACCCACCATTTTCACAAGGCGCATCTGCAGCTCTCCACACACAGCCTCCTGAGGGCAGATGCTCACCTTTTCACAGAAGGGAAAGCTGAGGCTTGGAACAAGAGAGCACTTTGCTGTGGGCTCCCTTCTCTAGGCACGGGGGGGATAAAGGATGGATCTGGAGGGTTATATAGCTCACCTAGTCCAGTTACCTCAATGACTCAGTTTCGGCATCTCAAAAATGACTGACGACGGTACCCACCTCCCAGGGTTGGAGTGAGGGACTGTGAATTAGATGTGTAGGACCCTCTCTGAATGCAGCCTGGCAATGTTGTATAAATATTTGTTTATGAAATTAACTAAGATGTATTTATCGGGTTCCTATGCATGGGCATTGTTTGACAGGCACTTGGCACAGGGCGGTGTCCTAGGATACCACCACACGCCACGACACGTCTGTCTACCTGACTCCGAGCTCCAGAAGCAGAGGCTGTCTGCTCCCTGGTTCTCAGGTGAAGCACCTGGTGCATGCTCAGTGGCGGCCATGAGGCTGACTTCTCAATCACATTCACCAGGCTCACGGTCCCCAGCAAGAGGCAAGAGAAGACGGTGACCAGTTCTTGATGTCCGGGCAAAGTTCACAGTGCTAACCAGAAGCAACATTTTAGGGAGTCTCCAGCTCCCATGCTGCTCCCCAAAATGTTCCCTGCTCCTTCTTGCTTTTATTGGTAACAAGACTTTCAAGTCATTGTTCTCGGGACAACAGGAATCATCCCCAAGAGCTTTGGATGCACAGTCAGCCTGACTTCAGTGTGCAGTGAGGGGTCCCGTGCCTATCTCGCTGAACGGCTGCAATGGGCGGACTGAGATCTTTTGGGGAGCCATGAGCAGGTGTGCACTTCTGTATGCCCATGTGGTAAAAACACTGAGCAAGCATCTCAAGAGCAACCCAGAGACAGCCCTGCTCACCCAGCCATGATGCCCCTCACCATAAGCCCTGCTCACCCAGTCAGGAGCTCCCCCTCCCCCAATTAGGGCCCTCTCTGAAGAGCAGGGGACTAGATGGCCTGTAGGGTGGCTCAGAGTCTCAGTTGCCTGCAGCCACGGGTGACTAATTTGCTACCTGAGAAATCACTGCTATAAAGCAACAGTGGGAAGTCATCACAGCCCAGTCTCCGCCTTCTGTTCTGCCACCCGCCATGCCAATATTGTGACAGGCACTGGAGGAGACCTTGCTCCGGGCGGGCTGGCTCCTGCCTCCTCACCTGGGCCAACCTTTGTCAGCTTCCTGGTGGACTGAGTTCACAGCAGGGCTGAAGCAAGGGACTAGTGGGGCTTTTAGGAGACCTGGGGGAGGGGGTTCCTGCACCTAGAGAAGTCATCTGGCCAATCCCTCTTCCTTGTGAGACAGTCTCACCATGGATCCCAGGCTGGCCATGGACTCACTAACTCTGTAGCCCAAACTGGCCTCAAACTCTCAGCAAGGCTCCTATCTCAACCTTCTAAGTGCTAATAGAGAGACAGACTGAGATGTAAGAGAGAAAATGGCCCTCATCTAATCCAGACCCTCCAGAAAAGTCACAAGGAGAGCACAGCATTCACGGGTACAGGCAAGCCCACCTCTCCCATTCCCAGGTAGGCAAGGTTATGCCCCCATCACCCTTGGGCAGGGCTGTGCAAGAACTGGACTCTACAGGGCTCAGGCAGCCCACGCCACCATCTAGAGAACCCAGTCAGGTCACAGCCCTCTAGAGGACCGGGTGTTTTTGCTGGTGGTATGCTGGGTGACAGCTCCTCTCTTACCAGGGGCTGTGAGCAACCATATCCCATACAGGTAACAAGCACCGGTCCCCTGACTTGAATGGGAGGGTGCTCCCCTAACATGGCTAGCCATTGCTCACCAGCCCTCTGGTCTCAGACCTTCCCTGAACCTCCACAACCCCTAAACTCCTGCCCAGTTCCCAAGTAGGCACTCGGTGCTCGGCTTCTGCCTGCACAGGGTCGATCCATCTCCTACAACGCCCTACAGGCTCTTCCCATGTAGCTCTATGTCTCATGTATAACCTCCTAGAGCCATGTGAGTCCACTGGCGCCTTCCTCATGCTGGGCACAGAGGTTAGCTTTTCCAATTGATCCAACTGATTGATTCTGGTTTTTTGAAACAAGCTTACATTGTAGCCCTGGCTGTTCTAGAACCCACTACGTAGCCCAGGATGGCTTCAAATGCATAGAGATTCCCCCTGCCTCAGCCTCCCTGAATGACAGATGTGTGGCACCACAATGGGCATCCTTCCCATTCTAATGACGGGGAAACTGAGAGGGAAAGAGGCTCAGCAGCTAGCCCAGGCTCACACAGCTTTTCACTATTGTTCGAGGCCTGGGCATCATGCCAGCTCACGGAGTTGCTGCGTTGAGACTGAAGCCGGATCTTCTAATTCCAGATGCTGACCCTTCGTCCCCGCATGCCAGACCCCTAGATGCCAAGTCTGCGCTATCTGACCTCCCTGTCTCCTGGATGCCTAGTAGCGCATAGCAGCCAGACTCGCAGTCTTCACAGGCTGCACAAATATTTACTCAGTGTGGACTCTGGCCGGTCTGACTGAGCTAGCTCTGTGAACACCAGAAGAAAGCTGGGAGCAGCAGAGCTCGGGTGCATTGGGGAGACACATGCTGGGCAATCAGGGTTCAGAGTGTGGGGGCCACAGGGTAGGAGGGAGGAACTGAGGTCTCAGGAATACGGTGGGCTCCTCACACCTTCACTCCTGAGCACGGGGACAGAGGGTTGTCCTATCTCAGGTCTCCAGACATCTGTGACACGGAACTACACAGGATGCCAGCCTGGCTTCACCTCCCCGATGCTAAAGTCTCACCCTCCAGGATCTGATACCCAGCAGGGTTCAGATTAGTTCTGCTGGAAGCCACGGAGTCTGGTTGCAGCAAAGGACATGTGCTTGATTCTGCTAGTTTCTGCTCTATCCTTCCGTGTCCTTCAACAGCGACGTGACAGAACACGGTCAAACTGCAGACCCAAAATCAGAGAAGAGACCAGGTGCTTGCATGCATGTGTGAGCGCGTTTGTGTACGCCTGCATGTGACTGTGCATAGCGGCTGAGGGTGGGGGTGGGTAGGCGTGCATCCGGTGGGGCCAGCAGCAAAAGCCTGGCCTGCATTCCTCTGGGAAGGAAGGAATCTTCAGAGTCAGCTGTCCCCTGGTTTCCCTTCTTTTCTGGGACCTTTCTCCCCCGCCCTCTTTCTAGCTCAGGGCTCCCAAATCTGTCCCCAGGGAGTGTGCCTCACTGGCCAAGAGACTCAGTAACCCGGTTCTCCAGTGAACTGAGGTCCTAGAAGGAGGGGGTGTGGGTGTGGATTCCTTTAAGACAAAGGGCTGGTGGGGGCATTGGGAGTTCCGGAGGCACAAATCACTACTGCGAATGGCCAGACTGCCCTTCGGCAGGACAAAGAGGCAGCCCGGCTTCCCTCCACCCCCAGCACCATCTCTGGCGCCTTCCATGGGACACAGAGAGAGGCGATGTGTCCTGAAATGGATTTGCTGGGCGGCTGAGGGCTGTGCCCAGAAGGCCCCATAAATTAAGGGAGCAGACTGTGTGGGCTCCAGTGCAGGACATCTCAGAGCTTCCCAAGGCGTGGAGGCCTTCACAGAACTAAGTTACAACTTCCCAGCATCCCTCTGTACAGAGGGGCAAGCTCAGAGAGGCCAAGAGACATGCCCATGGTCATACAGAATGGCGGAGTCAGGATTCGAACCCTTCCCCACCATCCCAGGCCACCTCACTCGGAAATCAGAATCAAAAACCTCTATTGTTGTGAGTTTCCGAAATTAAAAAAGTATCGGAAGCTTGGGGACAATCTTCTGAGGCAGTCTTTGGGGCCTGGGGCATTTAGGAGCCAGCTCCCACCTGCTGGAGGACCTCCCTGAGGCATGCTGGGAAAGGGAGGGACACTCAGCTGCCCACTGCACAGCCCTTTTTGGAGTCCTCCACTCTAACAGCCCAGCGGCTCCGGTCACAGTCAGAAACAGCTGTGACAAAAGTCCCTCCTATCCTAGGAAGGCGCTTTTTAAAAAGATTCTGAAAGCGGCCACATGAGAAGGTGGCAAGGAAGCCTTTGAGAAGGCCCTGCTGGAGGCAGATGTGGGCATCACATCAGAGTTAGGATGAGAGACTAAGAGACAGAAGAGTTGTCCAGAGCCACCTGTGGATGGCAAGCCTCCCCAGGCCTCAGTTTCCCTACTTCTGAAATGAAAATACACAGCTAAATGGGTGGTTTCTTTTGCTTTTGCCAAAAGCAAGCCGGTTTCCACACAGACTATCTTTTAGAATCATGGAAAAGTAGTCTGTGGTTGGCACGTGTCAAATTCCAGGGGCTCAGCCTCCCACTGTCCCTAGAGCCCATGAGGCACCTTACTATGGGCTCCAGGGATCTGAAGCGCCCACTTGAAATCCAAGACAAAAGACAACACAGGTCCCTCTGACCCTCCAACAGCCTCCACTCACCCCAGGTACCAAGGACAAAGCCAGCCAGAAGCACATAAACCCTGTCTGTCTACCCACAGCAAGGAGAGAAAGCCAGTCAGCCCTTGGTCACACTGGGTCTACAGGACTACAAGGGGACACTAGAAAGTCGCCCTGCCCTACAGGCAGCTGGACCGCCTCTTCCAGTCATTGTTACTTCCTGGAACAATCATGACAACTTCCCTGATGCAGACAGTGGAACCTACCAAAACTTCTGCCTGACAGCCACAAAGTAACCCAGCCTCCTCCTCCAGTAAATAAGAGGGAAAATCATGGGGACGTACCGTGGTATGGACCCTGGTCATCCACAGCAGAGACAGAAAACAGAATGCCCAGAACACAGGAAGCACAAGACACACAAAGTCATCTGAGAATGCAAAAAGATCAGCCATAATGCAGACCCAAGGGCGTGCAGGTGTCTTGGAGGCCAATTCAGAAAACCCATCTATTTAAAGTTCAGATAATTCGACAGGATTCTCCCAGGGAAAGCCCCCAACTTGCAAACTCAGAACAGAAGATCTTGGTGGCACTGGGTGGGGACAGAAAGAAGTGTTTGTTTTGGTTTCCAGATCAACGCTTTACAACTTTGCCCTCTATACAATCTCGGTGACCACACTTCCTACCCGGTGAAGAGCAGGTTGGGTTGAAGGGAAACCAGAGAAGGTGTGAGGGGGTGGGGAGCCGGGGCCAGAAGCTCTGCTTTGCGTTGGTGTTTGCAAGTAACCAGCCCGGTATTGCTGATGGTAGACCATGTCAGCCACAGCACTAGGGTGACTTAACGCTTGGAACACAAGACTATGTAAGTAAGATGAAGGGACAGACAAACCGGGTCTACCCATCCATACATGTGACTTAGCAATGATGAGGGATGTTCAGATATATGCAATATGAAGAACTCCCAAAACACCGTGTGAAAGAAGCCAGATTCGGAAGACGACCTATCATGGGATCTCATTTTTGAGTCATCCAGAGAAAGCATACAGGTAGACACGGGGCAGGTTGGTGACTGCTCCAGACAGGAGCTGTTTGCAAATAGACAGGAAGAAATTCAAGAGTTCTAAAACAAAGGACCCTGGAGATGGGTTCACTGCTCTAAATTTTCCTTTAAAAAAAAATCATTGCTGTACCTAAATTGGGTGGCTGTAAGATGGACCAATTCCACCTCAGCAAAACCAGGGAACCACAGGTGCATGTAGAGAGAAACCAATCATGAGATAGGATCACAAAGGCCTGCAACTTAAAAAGTTGGAAATATTTCTGGCTTATCATTCAGTGGCTGGAGCGGGAGATCCATCCTGACCAATGCCAGACAACGTGGAGTCCCTTCCCTCTCCAGCCAGGACTTCTCCGGTGCTTAGCACTGGGGTTCCACACCAGACATCCCATGAAGCTTTGATGCCTAGGGCAGTCTACAGACCAAACAGACCAGCACCATGGTCTCGTTTCCTGGACTGTGACCTTTTAATAGTCAAAGTACCAGAGGAAGACTGGAAGCTCTGATATGTTCACTTATTGCCACCCAAATTCCCCTGCACTCTGGGCAAGTGATGTGTCATGGAGTTTTAACCCCAGCACAAAGGCAGACTCATATACTGACAAACCTAGGCAGCCCCTCTCAGGTCACGTAGCCCAAAGGGTTGTTTTTTTTTGGGGGGGGGTTGCTTTTGTGTTTGACTTTTGGTTTTTCAAGACAGAGTTTCTCTGTGTAGCTCTGGCTCTACAGGAGCCCTCCCTGTAGACCAGGCTGGCCTCAAACTCACAGAGACCTGCCTGCCTCTTCATCCTGAGACCTTTTTTTCTTTTTTGAAGTTAACTGTCTTCCTGCCTTCCTCCAGAAAGAGAAACTGCAATACAGCAGCGAATGATAACAGAATTGTATATGTTCATATTGTAGACGTGAATATATAATAAATTACCTATTCTAGGATTAGTAGATGCACCTGATGGGGCAATCGGCAGAAAATCAAAAGCATCTTGTCACATACGCGTAAGCTGGTACTACCAAAAACTGTAAACATCCTGCTTGGCCAGCAGGCGATAGTCTCCAAAGAAAGAGGCTTTAATTTGAAGTCAACTATCAAAAAGTGAGTGTGCCGGGCTGCAGAGATGGCTCAGCAGCTAGGAGCACTTACTGTTCTTATAGAGGACCATGGATTCAGTTCCCAGCACCCACACGGCAGCCCACAACTGCCCGTAACTCCACTTCCAAGGGGTTATTCCTCTTCTCACCAGCACCAGGCACGCACAGGCTGCCTGTATATACATGCAGGAAAGACACTCTTACACATAATCAATCAATCGTCAAAAAAGATTGCATGCTGATGGCATCGGGTACACTGACGTCTATGTGAAAGCAAGAACACTTTCTTGGCTGCACTAACATTTTGATGTATTTGGTTTTCGCTTTTCCCCCCACTTCGGTTTTTTGAGACAGGGTTTCTCTGTGTTACAGCCCTGGCTGTCCTGGAACTCACTCTGTTGACCAGGACAGCCTTGAACTCACAGAGATGCACCTGCCTCTGCCTCCCGAGTGCTGGGAATAAATGTGTGAGCCACTACTGCCTCTCTAGATGCGTTTGAGTTTTTGTTACATTTATTTATGTGTATGTGTGTGTGTGTGTGTGTGTGTGCACACGTACCATTGCAAATGTGTAGAGGTCAGAGAACACCCTGCTGAAGTAGGTTCTCTCTGTCCACCATGGGGGTCCTTGGGGTACAACTACGGACGTCAGGCTTGACAGTAAGTGCCTTTCTTTACCTGCTGAGCCACTTCACAAGCCCTTGCTGTAATTTTATTAACTACCCAAGGAGCTTTCCCCAAAGTATCATCGAGGAAGCCCAGGACATCAAAGAGCACAGCTGTTGTCCAACCACCTTGCTTTTTTACAGGTAGGGAAACTGAGGCCTGGACAAGGCAGAACACTCACTTTGGAAAAATCCCAAGCTTTGAATCAACTTCAGAGAAGAAAGGTCTTTCCAGTTCATAAGACAATGAAGAAAAGAAAGAAGGTGTACATGAACCTCCCAGAAAGGCGGGAAGAGAGATGCCCGCACCCCACCTGTCTCAGCAGGGCCGGCTCATTCCAGGACAGTGCCAGAAGCTGACATCACGCCCCACACCCTGGGTGCAACCTGAACAGCTCATAGCTGCATGCCAACCCATCTCTAAGCCTGGGCACAGTCTTTCCATCACCTTTGTAGCTAGGGCCAAAAAGCACACACACAATTAAACAAATATAGCGCAAGCCTGTGTCATGACTACACTGCCAAAGGTGGCAGACAGGAGGGCCAGCCCAAGCTTCCTCCTCCAGTTTCACCATCCAAGGCAATTGTCTCCTTCCCTAGCCTGCCCTGATAGGGATGACCACCAAGGGCAGAGGGTGGCCCCACTTGCGTGGCACAGGGCATTCCCAAGGCCAGAGAGAAAAGCAATCTCCAGCGAGCCAGGCCCTGCACGTGCAGCAGAGACTCCAGGCATCTCTACACCTTGCTTATCTCAGGTAAGGACATCGACCTGATTATTTTACACCGTCCAACAGGAGTCTCACCCTGCTCTACCCTGGAGTTTTCTGTTCCCATTTCCCTGAAGAGTAAACAGGTCTCCAAATAGCTGACAATCTCCCCTGCAGGGAATGGGAGCTAGCCCCAGACTTCTTCCCAGTCAGAAGACCTCAGCAGAGGGTGAGAAAGCAAACCCAGTCCCAGCTTCCAGGGAGACTGTAGGAATGGAAGGAATGGCCCCACTCCCTTTAAGAGCAGGACAATAAAACAAAGTTAGACTGAGACCTAGGACCAGAGGGCCCCTCCCCCATGCAGACCTGAGACCTACACACAGACCCTCTCTCTCTCTCTCTCTCTCCCTCCCTCCCTGTATCACAAAGCTGAGCAGACAGGATTGTTAGCCAGGCTGCAGGCAGAGTGCAGTGCCAGTATTGCAGCCAGGGAATCTGAACTCCAAGGAGCACACTGGCCATTTTGCAGGCAGTCTGCCCCTGACCTCCAGCTGGACCCATGATCTGAGCCCACCCAATATGCTAACCCATGAGTATCTCTCCCCTGGGGGACCTCAATAAACCTTGAGACTTGGGAGAATGGGAAGAAAAGGATGACTTTTTTATAAAAGGCTAGAAGCTGGTTCTGGTTCTTTACAGACCTGGAACAAGACAGCCAACCTTGGGGCCCTAGGGACAGATCCATCCATCTTCTCACATGAGCTCATTAAATTCAAGGACAAAAAAAAATGACTAGTCGAGAGTTTTTCTTTACACCTGCTATGGGAAGGGAATCTACCACCAACATCTCTAGGTAAATACCTAGCCTGGGAGACACACCAGCCAGGACTCCCAGCAATAGATCAAATCTGGACTTGACTTTCACCACGGATTAGCCAAGCCGCCTTGAGCAAGTCACTTAGCACCTCTTCGCCTCAGTTTCCTCATCTGCAATATGGGGACGAGACTGCCTCACACCGCATTGTCATGTGGACAGAATGAGATCACCACAAGTCCGTTGGTTATTACGTCCCTGGGAAACAATGTGCCTGGCCCCGG
Organism: Myodes glareolus; assembly: GCF_982192425.1. Lineage (NCBI taxonomy): Eukaryota > Metazoa > Chordata > Mammalia > Rodentia > Cricetidae > Myodes > Myodes glareolus. Next base: position 15,204,734 of record NC_142031.1, read on the forward strand.
GGGTCGGCGCCCAGGTATCCTGCGCGCGCCCTACTTTAGCAGGTTCAGATGACCGAGTCCTCCCGGCAGCCCGCAGCCCACCTGCCAGGCCCTGATGCCCGGTCCCGAGAGCGGCGGAGGAGGGGCGCACTCACTCACCTCCGTTTGTACTCGTCACGCTCGCGCTTCACCTTGGCCAATACGTTGTAGAGTGCGCGGATCTCTGGCGTGATAGTGTCAATCTGCACGCCCACGCCGTCCGGGTGCACCCACGACACGCCGGGGCCCTGCACTGTCTCCACGCCGCCGCCGCCCGTTCGCCGCACCTGCGTGTAGCTCCAGATGGTCCCGGGCAGGCGACCGTAGTGCTGCGGGTGAGAGCCACCGCCGGGGGGCAAGCCTCCCAGGGCCACCGTGTTGGCGTTGACGCCGGTGGCCGCACCGAGGGCCTGTCCGCCGCCCGCAGCCGGCGGCCGCAGCAGTTCGGGCCCGGTCTGCACGGCCTGCTCGCGGGAGAAGGTCTTGTAGCGCAGCCGCCGCTCGCGCTCACTCTGCTGCTGCTCCAGCTGCTTCTCCAAGAGCCGGTTGCGCCGCTCCAGTTCGTGCACCTTGGCCAAGAAGCAGCGGAAGCGCACGTTGAGCCCCTTGAGGAGGTGAATGTTGGAACCCAGATCGTCCCGCAGTGCCGCCGTTACGGGCGAGGGCCCCGGCCCGGCCCCACCACCACCGCCACCGCCTGCGCAGCCGCCGCCCCCCGGCGGGCAACCGAAAGCCAAGGCCATCTCCCCGAACAGCAGCGAGTTAACCATGCGCCGGCTGCGAGGTTCAGGGCCCCGGGCCCGCGGTTCCAGATGGGGTTCCAGCTCGGGGCCGGGCTCCCGGCGTGGCCGGGCCAGGGCGGGCGCGGGCTCCAGCGTGGCCGGGGTGGTGCCAGATGTGCGCCAGATGCAGCTCCGCAGCGCCGGAAGAGAGAGCGGAACGAGCCGGAGGTCGCTGTGGCTGCGTGGAGTTGGCAAGGGGCTTGGTGCCTGTGCCGCGACTGTCAGAGCTGCTGTGGACCGGCCGCAGGAGCGGCGCGTAGAGGACTCTCCGCCGGCGCTGCCCCCTCTGCGACGGGCCCCGCCCTCTGCAGGCACAGACCACGCCCCCTGGGCCCGCCCTCTGCAGACACAGATCACACCCCCAGCCTGGTCTTCCTCCGCAAAGTCCACGCCCCTTTCTTACCCTCCCTCTATAGGTGAAAGCCTAGCCCCCTTGCCTGGACCGCCCTCTGCGGGCATAGGCCACGCCCCCTCCACCCAAAAGCTGCGTTTTCACCCGCTGAGACTCGACTCCCAGGCCCTGCAGCCCAGGCCACGCCCACAGGCCCTTGAACTCCGCCCATCCACAAGCTGCGCCACTTGTCTTTGAGGCGCTATTCGGCTGCTGCAGTTAAGACTCCGCCCAGCAACGGCCCGGAAAGCCCTCGCCTGCGTGCGGCGCTGCAGGCCTAGCGGGGTTCAGGTAATCTAATTAACGCAGTCTGCACACGAAACTGCAGCGGGGACCGCGGCAGAGCTGGGAGCTGCAGCCTCTTAAAGAGGCTGGAGGTCTGGATCCGCTCACTTCCTCTCCTGGGGAGCCCTCTCCCACAAAGTCTGCCAGGCAAGCTTGACTTCCCGCCTGCCTTCCCTCGGTGCCCCAAATTTTCCTGCCCCAGATTCTCACGCATGCGGGTGACTGTGGCCTGCAAAGGTCTGGCAGTCATTGCGTGCGGATATACATGCATGCCAGTCTCCGGCGGCATAGATCGTCCTCCCGTCCCGCATTAGGCAGATCCAGGGCTTCTCACCTGCCTCTGCCTTCATTCTTTGAGTCCGCTGGTCCACTGAGATTCAGGGACGCGAGGTAGGCCCGGGAAAGAGCAAGCAATGACCCTCCCAGCATGCCTGTCCTCAGCCCTGACTAGCCACCTCCCACCACCACTTTCTCACGGGCTGCCATGATGTGGCTGAGCCTAGAACTGGGGGGGTCTATCCATCATTTCTCACAACTGTCTTGCTGCAGTGTGAAGAAGCCCCTATTTAGAGAACGCCCCTATCCATCCATCTGTTCATTCATTCACTCTTCATTCATTCATTCATTCATCCAGATGACTTCACACCTATCACCCTAAAGTCAGTGCTTCCTGCAATCTCCAAGCATCTCCTGCCCCCACTGCAAGCATCAGCATACAGTAGGTGCCTACTTAAGTATTAACCTCACTTTCCAGAGGTCACTGAGACCTGAGCCATCACCACCATCTCCAAGCATGCTCTAACCAGCCTTCCAAGCTGCTGGCCTTTGATCCTCACCACAGACTTCACAAAGGAGGGACACCACCCTTGAATGCCTGTGGCTTATTCAGTCAGCTCTTAACCAGATGTGTGGTATGTTCTAGATTCTTCCAGCCACATTTTTTTTCTTTTCACTGCTATTGTGTGTTTGTTGTCTATGTAAGCTAGTAGGCAAGTACCCCGTCTTATGGGGACAATGCCTTAGTGACAGAGAAGACAGTAGCTTGCCCTGGGGTGGTGCTGTGCCTCTGTGACTGCCATGTTTCAGGTTTGGTCATGTTGCCGTCCCTCACTCCCCGGCTCCTTGCCCCCGACAAATGGCCTCACCTCCAAACTCTGACAGTTCCCATGTGGCAGCCTTTCTCCTCTGAACCCAGCCCTATCTGGTCACTGTTCTGAACTCTTAGATCTCATGGCCTTTAATGCTTTCCATACCCACCCCCTTGGCCTGGAAGTGGGGGTCTCTTGGGCTCCCATGTGGACTGAGAATAGAACTCTTGAGGGGACCGTGACACTGGGATGGTCCCAAGCACCACTTTTATGGTCACTGGTCTTTGGAGTGTCTGTCAGCGTTTTTTTTGGTTCTGAATGAAATCCTTGTCATTCTGTCACCCACAGAAATCAGATGTGCCTGTATGACAGGTGCTCTAAATAGCCTGAGACCTAAGCTACCAACATTCTGAAAGTTATATCTTAATGTTATATATACCGTTTGCTTGTTTTGGTTTTTTGGTTTTTTGTTTTTGTTTTGTATATGGGAGCATTCCAATTCCAATTGCTAGGCAAGTCACATTCTCAGCCCTAAACTAAATCTCATTTTAAAAAATTATGTGTGTGTGTGTGTGTGTATTGTGGGTAAGCACACACATACCACAACTTCAGATATTGGTCCTCACCTTCTACCTTACTTGAGACAAGATCTCCTGTCAGATGCTCTGCATGCCAGGCTTGCTGGCCCTGGAGGTTCCGGTGATTCTCCTGTCTCCTCCTGTCTCGTAGGAACACTGGAATTACAGATGCTTGCCACTACATCCGGTCTTATATGCGTCCCAGGGATCTGAACTCGGGACCTCACACTTGTGCAGCAGGGCTTCATCCACTGAGCTATCTCTCAAGTCCCATTATTTAGTGTGCTAATAAAGAAATAAATACATTGGGCCTGGAGAGATGGCTCAGCAGTTAAGGGCCCTGACTGCCCTTCCAGAGGACCCAGGTTCAATTCCCAGCACCCACAGGGCAGCTTATAACAGTCTATAACTCCAGGATCTAACACCCTCACACAGACATGCATGCAGGCAAAACATCAATGCACATAAAAATAAAGAAGTAAAGAAATAAATATATCATCATGAAAATTTGCTTTTTGAATACTTTGATGACTTGTAGTTTGAACTCTTTTCATTGCATGAATTTTCAGAATGCAAAAAAAAAAGATATAGTTTTTGTTTGTTCTTTTTCGAGACTGGGTATCATGTAGCCCAGGCTGGCCTTGAACTTCTGATCATCTGCACTAAGGAAGACTTTGTGCAGTCTAGGAAAAGTTGCTCTTTCAACAACTATATCATAATACATTGTTTTGTTTGTTTGTTGTTGAGCTAGTAGGGTCTCTCTGTGTAGCCCAGGCTGGCCTTGTACTCCCAAAGATACATCTGCTCTGTAAATAGAATGCTGGGATTAAAGACCACCATATGCGCCCTCATAATGAATTGGGGTTTTTTTGTTTGTTTGTTTGTTTTGGTTTTGTGGGGTTTTTTTATTTTATTTATGTATTTATTTTTTTGAGACAGGGTTTCTCTGTGGCTTTGGAGCCTGTCCTGGGACTAGCTCTTGTAGACAACCAGGCTGGCCTCAAACTGACAGAGATCCGCCTGCCTCTGTCTCCCAAGTGCTGGGATTAAAGGCGTGCACTGCCACCACTGGCCTCATAATGCATTCTTATAAAACATTCTGAGCAGGGACTGCAGACTTCATCAGATGTCTGAGAAGCCCATGGCACGGAAAGGGTTAAAGGGCCATCTTTCTGAAAAAACTCCATACAAGCTTTTCCAAGAAAGCTCTGTCCTGCCAAGTTGCCCTAGCTGGGTATAAAGCCCTCTTGGGGAGGGACAGTCCTGTCCTTAGCACCGAGGGGCTCCGACATCCCATGACCCTGGATGGATTCTTGCTTGAACCCCATCCTGCGATGAAAGCTGAGGAGGGTGCTGGAGAGGGAGCTCTTGGGGACACTAGACCCTCTTGAGTCGATGACAGGGCGTGAGGGAGGAGATGCTGAACAGGGGCCGGATCTGAAGGGGACCGCAGAAACGGTACTTGAGATTGAAGGGCTCCAACAGAGCTGTGCCGTTGTGGTACCTACAAACAAGAGAGCTGGGATTCCGCTCATTTGCCACAGAATGGTACCAGCAGTGAGTTGTGTGTCCTCCTCTTTGTGCCTAAGGTGAGAGGGAGAAATAACAACCAGCCCACCAGCTGGAGGACCAGCGCCTTCTGGTTTGCGCAGAAGTTGAGGGGTTCCCTTGATGCAGACATTCAGTGCCCAAACCCATGATCAGTTGCCCCGCCTTCCAGCCCAGATAGAGCTGGATGCTTCTGAAGCCGCGGCTCCTAGCCATCTCTGTCAGCCTGTATTACCATCATTCTGCACTTGTTTGGGGTTGCTTTGCTCAAGCAAACAGAGAAAGATCTCAGTGCCCATCGTGAGCAGAGCACCCCCTCCTGTGCCTAAGTTCAGCCTGCTGCCATCCTCCAAGCTTCAGGTTTCAGAACATTCCAATCAGGCTCCTTCTCCAGTGACATGAAAGTGTGCAGTGAGCCATCGTGGTACCCGGGGGAGGGAGTGGCTATGAGTCCTCACAGTGCCAGATGAAGACGCATCCCTAAAACAGGCTTCATTCTGGAGATGTTCCATGGTTCCTCCCCCAAAGAAACAATAATGGCAACAGCGACCAAAAAAAAAAAAAAATCTTGGCAGAAATGGTGACTAGCGCTCACTCAGGCTTAGCCGCACATTGCAGAAGCTCATCTTTAGTGGGACCTCCAGGCTACACACGGCTTTGGCTGTCTGTCGGCTCCACGATTATTCTGGGTGTGTTCACCTTCCTTGAAAAGGGTGTGGATCTCACTAAATTCAGGGCGCCAGAGTGTCCTGCTGGCTGCCCTGACAGGGCTGATCTTGGTCAGCAGTCTTGAAGGAGCACCTGGTGGCTTCAGGCACTTTCCCAATGGAGGATGCCAGCCTGGGTGCCACTGTCTCTTTAGTGTTGTTGGGAACAGGGGACTGGGACTCAGGCCCCCGAGACGATCACCTGTGTGATCCTGGGTAAGTTATTCCACCTCCCTAGGCCTCAGCTTTCTCTCTGTGAGATGGGGTGGCGATGGTTTATAGAGCTGTTGTGATACACTAATTGTCATGAGCAGTATTCTTTCCACCCTGTCCTAGATGGCAATGAACTCTGGGTCAGGCCTACAGGGGGCCAACCTGGATCACTCTCCAGAGAGCCACAGGACTGGAGGGCCTTGCCATCGGCCTCCATCCCTGTCTCCCACAGACTGACCTCACTCAGGTGACAGAGAATGAAGAAATGGCAGACACATATACAGGAAAGCTGAGATTGGGTAGGCTGTGGGCTCCGATGGAGAGCATCAGTTGGGAAAGTCAGTGTGTTTATTACATAGAAAGATGGCGGGGGGTGTTAGCTGATGTCGGGGAGGGGTGTCTCTGTTGAGTGCAGTCTCAGGATGCAGTCATCCTGAGGAGGAAGTGGTAGATACTGTCTTACTTTCAACTATGAGCCCGAGGAAGGCCTTGCTGTTGCTATGGGTCTTACTCCTTGGCGTCCTTAATGTGGCCATGCTCTTGTTGTAAATGCTCACTCATCCAGGGGTACACTCACTCCCCAAACAGGACAAGTACCTCTTGCATGTGTCCTTTCCCCACCAGCCCCGACTCTCGTGACATCATCCATCTATCAAATACTTCTCCTACATAAGTAGAGGCTCATGGGAAGAAAGGACTCATCAGAGGACACAGAGCACACACAGTTCAACTAAGAATCCAGTTCCAATCTCTCTGCTGAGCCCTCCCGCTCTGCTTACATCCCCTCCCATAACACCTTTGTTTCCTTCACCCATTTGTATCTCGCGTGTATAGGGGCAGGGAGTGTGGGCACATGTGCCACTGCAGGCATGTGTAGGTCGGAGGACAACCTGTGGGAGAGGTGTAGGTCCCAGTGAAGGAACTCGGGTCCTTAGACTTGGCAGCAGGCACCTTTGCTGCTGAAGCTGTCTCAAGAGTGCCTCGCCTGGCATCTCAAAGGGGAGTGAGGGACAAAGTTGTGTTTTCAGAAACCATCAAATGAGCAGGAAGAGATATATAGAAGCAGGGGATGAGCCAGGTGGTAGCGCACACCTTTAATCCCAGCACGTGAGAGGCAGAGGCAGGTGGATCTCTGAATTTGAGGCAAGCCTGGTCTACAGAGCGAGTTCCAGGACAGCCAGGGCTACACAGAGAAAGCCTGTCTCGAAAAACAAACAAACAAACAATAAAAGCAAGGAATAGTGGTGCCATCAATGAACCCAGAGCCCAGAAGCAATGCCATTGTGTGGTCCTGCTGCTGGGCCTTTGCACATGTGGCCCTCTCCTCCAGAACTCGGTCCCCAGCCTTTCTGACTGGCTGGCCGGCTCCTGACTTCTTTCTTTGGGACTCCTTCTTGCTTCTTCTTTTGACTCTACCCAGAGGTATAACTTACATTTGGTAAATGCGCAGGTACTATGTGTACAGCTCAGTAAACTTATAAATGTGCGTTTATTCACCAGACCACATTCCACACACGGGGGAGCTCCCTCTTGTTCCCCTTCAGTCTCCCGCTCCCAAAGTTGCGAGGACTTTTCTCACACCCTCGATTCCTCTTCTGTCTATTCTAGAACTGCATGTTCTAGCGCAGGATGTCCTCGGCTTATTTCTCCCAGCCTGGATGTGAGATTCGCCCCCTCATTGTGCATACAGCAACAGTTAGTTCCTCTGCTGCGTGGTGTCACGTGGTGTAGACACATCAGGGCGGACTCATTCCATCCTGCTGCAGGTGGACACCTGGGTTGTCCCTTAGTTTGGAGGTGCTGGGTGCTGCTACAGACCCTCTCAAAGATGCTTTTGGAAAATTTAGGTACTTATCCATCTGGGGTACAGCCCCAGAGATGGATCATGGCAGCAATGGACTCAAGCAAGTTCAGGGCTAACAGACACAGGCAGACAGTTTTCTAAGCCCACCATTCAATTGACCAAACCTGCAGGGAGTGGGAGTGTAGACAGATTCCTGAGCCATCATAGCTGCCCCCGCTGCTCTCTCTGCTCCACTGTGGCATAGCCACACCTCTCTGACATGTGTCCATTAGCATACTGCCCCCTCGCCTCTCACACCTCCGTCTGACTCACAGCTCCCTGAGGAAGATGAAGCCAGGCTTTCACCCCAGCCTTGGCCTTCCCTTTTCCAGATTCTTCCAAGCACCCTTGAAGTCCTGTCTGGAGGACAACACAGGTCCCTCTCTTTGCTGTATACTAACTCATCTGAAGTCCAATATTTAATGAGGTGGTTCTTCCCTTGGTGGCGGAAAGGCAGGAATACTGGGCCCACCAGGAATTGGGGCTGAGGGGCGTGATGCCATTGGTAAAGTACCTGTCACACGGCATGAGAATTCCATCACCCACGTGAAAGTCAGGCGTTGTAGCACTGTAGCACACATCTACAACCTCAGAACAGCAGAATGGGAGTTGGGGACACACAGGCAGATATCCAGAGCTCACTGTCAATCAGCCTAGCTGAGCTGGCCGGATTCACTGAGCTTCTGATTCACTGAGAGATCCTGTGTCATAAACAAAGGTGAAAGGGCTGGCGAGATGGACCAGTGACTGAGAGCACTTGCTGTTCTTGCAGGGGATCTGGGTTCAGTTTCCAGCACCCAAATGGAGGTTTAACCATCTGTCGCTCCAGTCCCAAGATAGCAGACACCCTCTTCTGGTATCTGTGGGTACTCAGACATACACATAAAATAAAAACAGGCAAAACACTTATACACATAAAATAAAGACATTTACCAAAATAAGGGTAATAATAGATGAAGAGGGATTGAGGGAGACATCCTACAGTGACTTCTAGCCTCTAGGTACACATGTACATACACCTCCCACATGCTCACTCTCACAAAAACATGTGTACACACACACACACACACACACATACACACACTAAAACAAAGCTAAATAATAGGCACACAATGCTGTCTCAGGGGCTGAGCTGAGCTCTCTCTGTCTCTCTCTCTCTCTCTCTCTCTCTCTCTCTCTCTCTCTCTCTCTCTCTTTGTTTTTTTGAGACAGGGTTTCTCTGTAGCTTTGGAGCCTGTCCGGGAACTAGCTCTTGTAGGCCAGGCTGATCTCGAACTCACAGAGATCCGCCTGCCTCTGCCTCCTGAGTGCTGGGATTAAAGGCGTGCACCACCACCGCCCAGGCATTCTCTCTCTCTTTTGTACTGCACATTATCTCAGGGGGACGGCAGAGGACCATAGAGTCAGAGCCACAATCAGGTCGCTAGAAGGCCTGCAGCCCTCCCAGGAGAGGCGCTGTTTCCTACCCCAGCATTACTGTCATTTGAACACAGCACAATCCAGAGAGATGGACCCCAGCCCAAGGAGAAGATAGGCACCGTGGGCCTCTGTCTGCTACGTGGGCAGCGTCTTCATCCATCCTCATCACACCCTGCTCACATCAGCTCCAACAGCAGTGGGCTGAGCAGCACTCGGCACCTGCCGGGCACCATTCTCTCCTAATGGCTCGAAGCACAGGACCCTCGTGCCCTTTTTAAAGATGGAGAAACTGATGATGGGAGAGGAGAAGCTAGGTCAGCCAGGAGAAGGTCCTTCGCTTGGGAACCCAGACAGTCAAGATCCAAATGTGGAGGCAGGTCCTGCATGAATACAGTGCTGTAACTCCAAGGGTCCTGGAATGACAGGGATGGGAGAGTAAGGTGTTCTCGGTGTGCTGGGCCCCTCCTGCCGTCTCTATAGGTTGCCTTTCTTCCCAGTAGAAGACAGCTGGGTACATGCACATTTAACCTCCCCAGTGGTGTCATGCCTCCGGGAAAGCCCTCAGAGGAACACAAGGCAGGTGCTAGCAGCTTTGTGGTACAAATACTGCTGCGGCAATGGTCTTCGAAAACACAGGGTGAATCAGAAGCCCTATTCCTGCGGCCAGCACTGCCAGAACCATGAGGAAGAGTAATGCCCTGAGTTTACCTGGGCCTCAATGACAGATAGGTCTCCTGCTGTCCTCAGCACAAACTTGGAAATCAGTCAACATCCAGAAGTCACTGAGTCAGCCTAGTGACCTCTCGATGGCAGTTTTGTAAGTGCAGAAACTTCAGAGGCTAACTCAGCCCACACCTGCCCCCACCCACCAGCCAGACGCAACACAGACAGGAAGAACCACCAAGTGCCCAGCGGCAGGTAACAATGGAAACCTCGGTTCATCCTTACAATGCAGGGCTCAGGACATCTGGAAGGGCGACCGATTGACACAGTGGCAAGGAACAAAGTCCCAGAAGAAGCCAGCTCCTGGTGGCTTACAGTTATGCCCGTAGGTCACTGCATGTGTGAACCTTCATCAGCGAAGCTCCTCATGCAGGGGATGGTGATTAACACAGAGACCCACAGCAGGTCAAGGGGTAGAGAATATGAAATGATGGGATGCTCAGTCCCAAATGGGACAATTGTGTCACATCCTTTGCTCCAAGACTCAAGGACCATCTCCGAAGAGACAGGTAGGGGAGACTGGACGAGGCAAAAGGTGTGAGCGACTGTCAGGAAACAGTGCTTTCTGAAGCCAGCAGGGCAGTTGCACACGGGAACAATTTACAGAGACAGCATGCTCAGGAGCCGTGCAAGCTCAAGTCAGACAAAGCCCCAGCCGTCAGGGCTGGTGTTGCAGTGGGAGGCCACTTTGGCCGCCCAGCTAGCTTAGCCCCGAAATAATCACACAGAAACTGTAGTCATTAAATCACTGCTTGTCCCATTAGCTCTAGCCTTTTATTGGCTAACTCTTATATTAATTTAACCCATTTTTATTAATCTGTATGTCACCATGTGGCAGTGGCTTACCAGGTAAAATTCCCAGCCTCTGTCTCTGGAGGCTCCCTGACATCTCTCTGACTCTGCTTTCTTCCTCCCAGAATTCAGTTCTGTCTCCATACCTACCTAAGTTCTGCCCTTTCAACAGGCCAAAGCAGTTTCTTTATTCATTAACCAAGAAAAGCAACACACAGACAGAGATCTCCCATACCAGGGTGGGGATAAGATAAAGTCCTACCCACAAAAATTCCACAAGCTTTTTAGTAATTTTTTTTTACTGTAACTTTCAATAAAATACATGTAATGGATCTGGAGAGGTGATTTAGAAGTTAAAAGAGCTTACCACGCTTACAAAGAACCCAGGTTCAGTTCCCAGCACCCACACGGTGGCCCACAAGCGTCCAGTCCAGTTCCAGGGCAGCCAGTACCTTCCTCTGGCCTCAGCAGGTACCTGGCTAGCATGTGGTATACATACATACATACATACATACATACATACATATATACATGTATACATACAGGCAAAACACTAAAACACATAGAATAGTTTTTGTTAAGTGTGTGTAAGGACCAGATGTAGCCTCCTGCAGCCAAATTATAATGCCTTCATCAGGAATTTTCTTGTTGGTGGAGAGCAACCTGTCACTGTCACCGCCGGGCTCAAGATCTGAGACACCCACTGGTAAGAGGCGAGGTACTGGAATCAGAGAAGAGGATCTGCCTCAGTCATATTTCTGTGTATGAAGCGTTGTTGTCCCCATGTTGGGATGAGGTGGAAGAGACTCAGCAAACATCAGCAAGCATCCTCTCACTTGGGACCCCAAATCCCCAACAATCTGACTCTTCTGTCTGAGTGTCATGAGCCTCATGAAGTCACCTGGAAGAGGCAGCTGGGGACACACAGTGTCAGCCTTCTCCACCAGGCCTGTGGAACCTTCCAGGCCCTTGACTCACTCTCTCTGCAATCATAATTATTAGTTTGTCGATGTTAAAGGACATCTGAAGCCTCAGGGCATTATGGTCTCAGTAGCTCTGTCCGTCATTATGATGATGGTTTTTAGAATATATATATATATATATATATATATATATATATATATATATATATATATATTTCTGTGAGTTCCAGGACAGCCAGGGCTATTATACGGAGAAACCCTGTCTTGGAAAAAAAGAGAGAGAGATCTTTGTGTATGTGTATGCATACATGTGCATGAGTGCAGGTGTGCAGGTCAGAGGTCAGTCCTTACCTTTCACCTTGTTTGAGACAGGATCTCTTGTTCCCTGCTGCATACGCCAGGCTAGCTGCCCCATGCACTTCCACAGATTCCTGTCTTCACTTTCCATCTCGTTGTAGGAATGAGCTGCGATTACAGATGTGCCTGTCCTCCCACATCTGGCTTTAGGTAGGTTCTAGGCATCTAAACCCAGGTCCTCGTATGCACACAGCAAGCCTTTGCCCACTGTTGACCCCAGAGGGCTGTTAGTACAATCAGCCCCGAGCAGGACTGTAAGAAGGACAGCAGTGGTCTGCACCGGCTGTGAATTGTCCCCAAGCGATCAAGATGAGCTCAGCAGAGGCCACCAGGCACCCTGAGGCTGCTCAGACACACTCAGTCATCTTGTTCAGAGCTCGGGATACCAGAGCTGTGTCTGCTGTCACCACAGGCTCTGCCAGTGTCACATCCACACTGGGGCTACAGGGACGGACCCCAAGGCGATCTTAGACTTGTGGGCACAGCATTCAATAGCTCTGATTCCCAAATGCGGCATACCTTGTTCGCACCCCTGTGTACTGCCCCTACATTTGACAAGGAGTGTTCCCCTCTAGTTTCTATCTGTGTCCAACACCTTTCTGTCCCTTTCCAATAGACACAATAGGCCCAGCCCCGGGCCTTTAGCTGGAGCCTACCTGGAATTCCACAGCTCCTGCCTGCTCTTATCAAAGCTGATTTGTGGCTATGTCTATGGGAAATTACATTAATTATGTTGGTTGGTGTGGAAAGGCCATGCCTAACAGTGGGTGACACCATTCCCTAGGCGTGGGTCCTGGAATGTATAAAAGAGAGAGAGAGAAGGTGAACGGAGCACAAGCTTGCATGCATTCACTCTTCCTCTGTTTCTGACTGTGACTGTGATGTGACCAGCATCTTCAGGTTCTCACTGCCTTGACTTCCCTGCAGTGATGGACCGAAACCTGGCGTTGGGAGCTGAAACAAACCCCTTCGCCCCTGAGCTGCCTTTGTCAGGCATCTTATCACAGGAAAGGAGATGAAACCAAGAAGCCTTGGATTCCCAGAGAAAACTTCCAAAGTAAGCACCTCACAGCTTCCAGCATCCATCTCCCATAAGGCCGTGCAGCCCAACAACCGCCCAGGCATATAGGCCTGGGTCACAGCACAGGACCGCCCTGGAGGCTGCTGGTAGTCTCCAGGCTTGCCATGCAGCCTGAATAAGGTGCACCGTCCTCCACTTCAGCTCCTCCCAGGAAAGTGGCCCGCTTTCTCCTGACCTAAATCCTTGGCCACCTTCCTGTCTCCTGTCTGTGTCCCTCCCCTCAGGCCAATGACTCTAAGATCAGCCCTCTGGGTAACAGCCGCTGACCTGGCCCAGCTATCTAGACATCATTCATAGAGTCCCTCTTGAAGATCTTGTCTCTACACCTGCTGGGTTCATAACACTGGGCTATACTGGGAGGACCGGGCACAGTCTATGCCCTGATGAACCCACAGCAGCTAGAGAGGAGGAAAGGAAGTGACTCTGAGATTACATCGGAGCTGTGACAGGTGAGAACAGATTTCAGATGTGAAACAAACCACCTTGAGGTTAGCTCAGTGTGGGGTGCGGAGTGAGAAGCGTGCCAGCCCGAGGGAGCAACAAGACCCACTCCAGAGTGGTAGAGAGAACCGCGGTGTGCTCTCACCACGGTGTGTTCTCAGCTGCGGGGTGGAGGGGGCAGAATTGAGGACCCTAAGAGCTGGGATCCTCGAGGACATGGGATACCTTATAAGGGATTTGGAGCAGGGGAAACAAACAGGGAACGGACTGGTCCAACCTGTGTTTAGAAAGCAGCCATGCCAGGATCCCTCTCCTTGTTCTCTGCTTTGAAGTCTCTGCAGCCTTGAAGACCCTGCTACAGCCAGGCAAGGCCACTATGTACCCAAACCATCCACACTCCGAAGTGACCAGGGAGCACCACCGCTCTCTCACAATTCACAGCCTCCTTTTCTCCTCCATCAAGACTAAGGACCTCCTTTCTACTTTCTGGCAAGGAAGAAGAGACAGCTCATACCTACTGCCTCCTCGTCCCCACTCTGTGTGACAAAACACTGCCATCCCTCTGTTGCCATAACTGGACTCTGCCCTTTCCCAAGGCCAGTCCAACCCTTGGGTGTTGGACACCATCTTCTGCCAGGAATAATGCTGCTCAGTTTGCTTATTTTCACAACAAAACGTCACCAAAGAGTGGAGCATTTTCTCAAGTTATTTCCATTTAAAGAATTGTGTCAACAAATCTGACTGAACACAGAGCAAGAAACTATGATATGATCATGAACCAAGAAGTACCTCAGGGAATAAAAAGTAGAGAAAATGAAAATTAAAAGTCAATGACTAGGGGCTGCAGAAATAGTGTAGCAAGCAAAAGTACTTGCAGCCAAGTCTAATGACCTGAGTTCCATCCCCAGGATCCACACAAAAGGAGAGGCCTGGCTCCCTTGAGGTTTTATTATACCACTGGATTCAATAGCTCCTAGGGTTAGCAGAAAATACAACAGGGGTACGGGGATTTTGCTCAGTTGGTAGGAAGGGCCTGTCTGGTACACACAAAGCACTTGATTTGATCCCTAGTACAGAATAAAATGGGCGTGGTGGTGCATGCCTTAATCCCAGGATGCATAGGCAGGAGGATGAGATGTTCAAGGTTGTTCTACATTGCACAGTAAATTTGAGACCACTGAGCTGCACAAGACACTGCCTCACAGGGAAAAGAAGGAAAAGAAAAGAATTGGAAGAGAAGAGAAGGGAAGCAAGTCAGAGAGAGCATACAAGGAGAGTGGAAAATTTTCGGGAGGGGCTGCCCAGGCCTGCACTTCCAAACTCTGAACTCCAGGACAGGGCTGATTAGCGCCAGGCAACTCTAGACAGTGTGCTGGATTCTTTATGCATCTTCTTTCTATCCCCCGACCTCACCCCCATCTCTCAGAAAAGCCCAGTATCTTGGAGGTTATCAAATCCACACTGTGACCAGGTGGGTCCTCTAGAGAGCATCACTGACCTATTCACCGAGGGCAGAGTCTTTGGAGATTTACCCAGAAGTCCTAACATTTATAGCCAACATCGAGGCTAACCTTGATGCTGGTTCTCTGGTTTGTTCTGCTGCTCTGGAATCTCAAATCCAGTTCTGGAAGACCTCCAGAAGACTACTTGGAGGGCTGGCGGTGAGGGGACACCTGGGCAGCTCTGCCTCTAAAGACAAATACAACAAGCATCCCTTACCACTGCCTCCTCTCACCCCCAACCCCAACACTATGAGCATCAGACCTAAGGGCTGGCACACACTAGGGAACTGGTTTACTAGTGAGCCACACTCCCATCTCTTAGATTTTATTTAGAGGCAGGGTCTCACTAAATTGCCTAGCTAGTCTAGAACTTGCAATGTAGCCCGGACAGGATTTGAACTCACGATCTTCCCGCCCCAAGGCTGGGAGGACGTGTGTGTAGCAGTATGCCCAACCGCAAACAGAGTTTCATCTCTTCTTCTCTGAGATCCTCCCATGAGGGAGACACCCCCAGTGTTCTTGAGAACAGTTCCTCCCTGTGGATGGAAGGTCTTCCAGAAAAGCCCGAGGCAAACGGGGGTGGGGGTTATGAGAACATCCTGCTCTGTTGAGCCTGCAAGGACCTTCCCATTTGTGCAAAACAGCTAGACATGGCGCATGAAAAACCTTCAGATGGCTCTAGCCCAGCACAGACTCCTAATAAAACGTTCATAAGCAGTGAGACAAAGATGTAAAGACGCACTTACCAGGTTATATAAGAAGAAAACTTCGAAACGAGCTGTGCCTCAGGGGATTTCCATGTGCAGTGGTAAGTCTAAGAGGTTTAACACAATGGAACCATTGAGAGAATGCTTAAGGTTCTGGCTGAAAGGGCTCAGCACGGAGAGAGCTCGACCCTCTAGCCCCACATGGTAGAATGAGACCCGACTCCTGAAAGCTGTCCTCTGACCTCCACATGAGTGCGCAACATGTGCACGCACACGCACACAGATATATAAACAAATGTAATAAAAAAATAAAGAAAATAATGACGTGGAAAGATATTTACAAGAAAATGTGTGTTTCAGTCACTTTTTACATCTTAGGCATACAAAAAAGGAAATAAATGTAGTAAGACTTTCATGGTGGTTCTATCCGGGTGCTTGTGTTTGGTTTTTGTTTGTTTTGAGATAGATCTCACGTCGCCCTGGCTGGCCTCCTGCTGGCTGCATAGCTGTGGATGACCTTGAACTCCTGACCCTCCTGCCTCTATCTCCCAAGTGCATCCTGCTGGCCTTGGCTTAAACACAATTTATGATGTGCCTTACCCCCCCCCCCTTCTTCTTCTTCTTCTTCTTCTTCTTCTTCTTCTTCTTCTTCTTCTTCTTCTTCTTCTTCTTCTTCTTCTTCTTCTTCTTCTTCTTCTTCCTCTTCCTCTTTCTCTTCCTCTTCCTCTTCCTCTTCTTTTTTTAAATTGGTTTTTCCAAGACAGGGTTTCATTGTGTAACAGTCCTGGCTGTCCTGGAACTTACTATGTAGACCAGGCTGACCTCAAACTCACATAGTTCTGCTTGCCTCTGCCTCCCAAGTGCTGGAATTAAAGGCATTCACCACCACGCCTGACAACATAGCTCCATTTTCAAAGAATTTGCGATGGATGTATACACTAATACAGGTAAGAGACATTAGTTATGTACAATTATTATATGTCAATTTCAGTTTTTAACTTTTATGTGTTTGTGGTATTAGGACTGAAACCCAAGACCTCATAAATACTAGGCAAGTGCTCTACCACTGAGCCATATCCCCAACTCTTTTATGTGTTTAATTATACAAGGAATGCAGAATGACAGCCTCATGGTGAAATAGTCAAACAGAATTCATAAAGCTATCATCATCCATAGCCACCACTGACACCATCTGCCAATGTCTATTTCCCTCTGGACGTGTGCACTGAGAAGTGTGCAGGCTGCTTCTGAGGCTGGAGAGACGGCTCAGCAGCTGAGAGCACTGGCCGCTCTTGTAGAAGTTTTCGTTCAATCCAGCACCCATATGGAGGCTCATAACCCACCTGTAACTGTAGTTCCAGGGGATCCAACACCCCATTGTAGACTCCAGGGGTACTTCACGCATGCAGTACACATACACACATAGAGGCAAGACACTCATGCACATAAAATAAAAGTAAATATTTTTAAGTAGTCTGCAGTTGCCTTCGGGCTGTTTCCGTTTCTTGTATCTTTTGTATCAGAATGTGGACACTGTACTGTGGACTCTTGAGCACCTTCTTTCCCATAGGCCTAGGAGAGCTTTACATAGTGGTGCAGGGGAATCCCCTCTGGTCCCTGGAATCCACAGTGTGTACAATCACAGTTTCCTAAGCAGTCCCCAACTCTTGGGTGCTTAGGTTATTCTTTTATGGTTCCTAACTAGTCTTCTACACTCATGATCCAGTCCACACTCATCTCTCTGGGGAGATTCTGAGAAGCTGGGTCCCTGGTCACACACGTTTTAAGTGGCTAACCCTCAATCGATCTCTCACCAACAGCACTTAAGGTAGCAGTTTTCCCAGTTCCTTTGCCAACATATGATACCAAACTTTGTGTGTGTGTGTGTGTGTGTGTATGTGTGTGTGTATGTGTGTGTGTATGTGTGTGTATGTGTATGTGTGTGTGTATGTGTGTGTGTATGTGTGTGTGTGTATGTGTGTGTGTGTGTGTGTGTGTGTGTTACTACTTTGATTCTAAGGAAGGAAACGGGATTACTGAAAGTCACCCTGATTACTCTTTGACCATCTGGTGCTTGACTGGGCTCTTCATAGTCCCCAAAGGATACATCAGCCTTCTTTGTCCTTCATGACAAATAAAAAGCCAGCGTTGGACCCAGTGCCCCAGCACTGACACAGCTAAGGCCCTTCTTCTGCTGCCACCAGCATCTGTCATCTGTCTGTCCACCCGGAAGAGATTGATGCCACCTGTCTTAGTCAGGGTTTCTATTGCTGTGAAGAGACACCGTGACCACAGCAACTCTTATTAAGGAAAAGCATTTAATTGGGGTGGCTTTCATTTTCAGAGGTTTAGTCCATTGTCATCATGGTGGGCCACAATGGCGGGCAGGCAGACATGGTGTTGGAAAAGTAGCCAAGTATCCTACATCCTGGTTTGCAGGCAGCAGGAAGTGATCTGAGACACGGGGTGTGGCTGGAACATATATGAGATCTCAAAGCCCACCTCCACAGTGATTCACTTCTGCCAGCAAGACCACACCTACTCCAAAAGACCACGCCTCCTAATAGTGCCACTCCCTCTGGGGCCCATTTTCTTTCAAACCCTCACACTGCTCCTTCCACTCCCTGTAGCTCCAACCCAGGCACCCTAGGTCCCTTTCTACTGCATGCAGATCAGTACTCCCTCTGGCCCATGCTAATCCCTCTGATGAAGACCTCCTTCATCCTAGCCTTGTGCAGCCTGCAGGCCTTATCTTAAACACAGACTATGATGAGTCTTCGCTTCTTGCTCTGGTTTTTCATCCTTTGCCTTCATATAATTCATCAGAGCCAAGACTGTGCCTTGTTTCTAATCCATAGTCCCTCCTTCCTTGATGTCCTTGAGAACGTGTCCTACATGTTTTCTGTCTCCCCAGCTCCAAAACCCCGAGCCTGGTACATCTTAGATGTTCAACAAGTGTGGATGGGTGATAGATGGATGGATGGATGGATGGATGGATAGATGATGGATGGATGGGTAGGTGGATGAATGGATGGATGGTTAGATAATGGATGAATGCGTGGATGGATGGATGGATGGATGGATGGATGGTTAGATGATGGTTAGATGGATGGAAGTACAGATGGATGATGGATGGATGACAGGTGGGTTGATGGATGGAAGGAAGGATGGATGGACGATGGGTGGACAGATGAATAGGTGGTGGATAGATAAATGGAAGGTTGGGTGATGAATGAATGGATAAATGGATTGATGGATGCTGGGTGGATAGGTGGATGATGGATGAATAGACAAGGAAAGGCAGTCTAGGAACTGGGAAGAAAAGGCAGAGGAGTAGAAGATACGGAGGAAGTAAGAAAGTCTTTAACACTTTCGAGGGTTGGAGGCAGTGGTGTCCTGGAGATGGCTGAACAGATCAGCATCCATATCTCTTTCAAACTGCTGGTTCTTCTGGTGACCCCACATCTCAGAAGAAGCCCATGCTACTCCTGTGGGTGATACCCAGAGAAGGAACTGAAAGGAAGAGGGAAGGACAACAGCTGTGGGAACCTGAGGCAACTCAGGAAACAAACACAAGTGTCCAAGAACCCTGTGTGGAGATGTCAGGAGTCCTGGTGGTGAGGACAAGCCAAAGACAAAGCTATACACATTGCTCAACCCCACTGACCTTCTAAAACTCAAAGGAAAGTATGTTCGGGGGACCAAGACACAAAGAACAATATAGCTTCTCCTGAGGGGCTTGGGGTTCAAATGCAAAGCCCAGACTTGTACTTGGACGATGTGGATTCAAGTCCCAGGTCCTTTTCCAAAGCTTCATTTCCTCATCTACAACAAAGGTCTGATAGCTGGCTCCCACATCTGGATGTTGAGACAATGTGAGATAAGTCTGGAAAGCACTTGGCATGAGCGTGGCATTTGGCCTTGGTGGAGGGGACAAGGGTGGTGGGGGTTCAGGGTGGAGGACAGACCAAGACAAATAGGAGGAGCCTCACGCTGGGCATGTGTGGGACTGATTCCTGGGTCTCTGAATAGAGCAGCCATGTGACCCGTACTCAGAAGGCTCCTGAGCTTGGCTGACCCACTGCAATGTCATCTTGAAACTGAACTTGGAGTTGGTGCAAGTGAAGGTGTGGGCAAGCATGCCCACGTATGTATGTGCCTGTTCATGTGGAAACCAGGGTTCAATGACAGGTGTCATCCTCAGTCCACATTGGTGTGTGGCCCAGGAGCTCTCACTGGCCTAGAACTTTCTGTCTGGGCTTGGCTGGCTGAACAGTGAGCCCCAAGGATACCTTCATACTGTCTCCATCTTTCTTATGTGGGTTCTAGGGATCAAACTCAGGTCCTCAAGTGTCTTGACTGAGCCATCTCCCTGGCCCCCAAATGGAACTTATGAAAGGAGGATTTCATTTGGTCACTTTGCACTGGGTCTGAAAATTACATTACGTAGATAGTCATAGTTGTGTGTGAGAGAGAGGGTTAGAGAGACAGACAGACGGAAGTGAATGCTGCTGCCATGAAGGAATGCTAGCAGATGATATTGACACCCCAGCCAGTCCCCACCCCACTGTTCTGAGCCAACTTCATACACCAACAAGTCAAGACTTGGCCCAACAATAGCCCCTCTCAGTTCCAAACATCAACAACATGAACAACCCCTCCTCGTCTTTGGGCTGTTAGCCAAACACCCCCACGCCCACAGGCCACAGCCTTACTCCACTGCCAGGCGTGGGCTCCTCATGAATTTTTCCCAAGGTCCTGTCCAGCTCTTGGGAGACTCAGCTGGCACTAGAGACTGCTGACTGGTGATTTCCATTAGCCAGGTGTATGATGGGCTCATTCCCACAGCACTGCCTGCCAGCTACATGCTGGACCTCATGCCACGCAGTGCATAACCCGGATGGTAATGTTGACTTGCCTGGGTCAGAGGTTGGCAGCTGGGCCACCTTCACTAAGCCAGACGCCAAGCTGAGTACTCAGTAGATGCTCAGTTAATGCTCCCTAGAACCTTTCTGACTCTGAAAAAAAAATATTTACCACCCAGTGATGAGAACTGGTCACACACAAGATGAACACAAAATGGAGAGATGCTAAATGTTGAGTCCGAAGACGATTTCAAGCCTTGGCAAGATGGAGATTCTTTTTTAAAAAACAATCTCTTTATTTTACATACCAATCCCAGTCCCCTCCTCCTGCTTCTCCCACCTTTCCACACCCCACCCCCATCCACTCTGCGGAGAAGGTGAGGTCTCCCATGAGGAGTCAACAAGTCTGTCACATCACACTGAGGCAGGACCAAGACCCTCCCCCTACATCTAGGCTGAGCATGGTATCCCTCCATAGGGAATAGGCTCCAGAATGACACTTCATGCACTAGGGATAAATCCTGGTCCCACTGCCAAGTGGTCTCACAAACTGCCCAAGACACACAACTGTCACCCACATTCAGAGGGTCTAGTTCAGTCCTACGAGGGAGAACAAGATGGGGATTCTTAACTGTAGGTTGAGCCTTCTGCAGACTGGGAACTCAAGTTTTCAGAAAGTGGGGTGGCAAGGGAAATGGCAGACAAGTTCCGGGATGCTGCTTCCTAAATCACCACGTCTAGGGCTGACACTCCTTTTGTAGGCAGTTAGGCGGAGTGATCAGCCTGTCAGGACTCTACAGACATCTTCATAGCAATAGAAACCTAGCTAAACCAGGCGGTGCTGGCGCACGCCTTTAGTCCCAGCACTCGGGAGTCAGAGGCAGGCAGATCTCTGTGAGCTCGAGCCAGTCTGGACTGAAGAGAGAGTTCAAGGACAGCCAGGACTGTTTGTTACAAAGAGGGGAAAATAATCCTGATATTCTACAAGACCAGGGATAAAGGCGTACACCACCCCACCACTGCCCAACGGCCTTGAACTCATGATCCTCCTGCCTCTGCCTCTATCCTAGGATTACAGGTGTGTGTCAGCACACCTGACTCCAAATTAGAAGTCTAATCTCTAGGATCTTGAATAACACTGAGACCAAGCTGGTGACTCAGGTAACCAGGCTGATGGGAGCAAACTCAGGAGCTACCATTCTGCCCCCTTCTCTCTCAGTCTCTGTGTGGCTGACTCCTCTGCCTGAAAGCCCGCTGCCTTCCCACAGCCTGGCCTCTTTGCTGCAGTCCCTGCCGAACCCTCCTTCCTCTGGCACAGCCTGAGTGACTTGGACCAACCCAGCTCCTCCCCACTGTATCTTTCCACACACATTCCCATCACCCGTCCCACATTCCCTACTTCCCAAGCAGGATCGCCCAAACCCTCCGTCTTTCAAAGCTCAACTGTTCTTGTCAAGGCCATCACGACCTCCGACCTTCCAAATCCAAGGGTCACTCTTTGCCTCTGTCTCGTGTAACTTGTTACCAACATCCAACACAACTGACCACCGTCCTGCCTTCTTAGATCTTTTCTTCTCTTGATTCGTACAACACCTTATTCCCCAACTCTCACAGCCCTGTTCTTCTCATCTTTATTCAGAGACTGAGGGCCTACTATGTGTTTATGCCTTACACTACTAACACAGTAGGTGGTCAATCAAATCTCTGCTCCCTGTGGAGAAGCATTTTCGAGGCAAATCTTTTTTTCTGTTATGGTGTGTGTGTGGGGGGGGGGGGGGTCACAGAGTTCAGGAATCAGTTCTCTCTTTCCACCCTGTGGGTTCTAGGGACCCAGCTCAGGCTTGGCAGCGAGCGCCTTTACCTGACAAGTGCCCTACCGGCCCAAGGCCAATCTTTATCACTGTCAACCACCATATTGGCTTGTGCTACAACTAGCCGGAAACCCCTGAGCTAACCCTGTCTGGTGACTTTAAAGTCCATCCACATGTTGAGGACTCAAATGTCTAGACTAGCCCTGCCTGAACACTTGAGCTGCCCCCCCCCCCCACATGACCGTTTGGTTCATCCAGACATGACGGTTTGGCTACTCCAGCTCTCGCCAACCTGCCTTGCTGTGATGAAAACAGTCTGTCTCCCTCCCTTCACTCCCAGTCTGAACCTGTTTCTCTGCCTGTCAGTTTCCATGTCAGTCAATGGTCCGCCATCCACCCAGTTACTCAGGCCAAAACGCAGAATCCTGTCGATGGCTATCTCCTCTCCCAGTCTATCAGCAAGCTCCACCTCTCTTCCCCTCTGGCCACCCTGGACTAGGATAGCCTCAGACCCCTTGGACCACCAAGATAACCTCCTGACTGGTGTCATCACCCTCATGTCTAGCCTGAGGGACCTTTAACAACGAAACTGGGATCTTGTCCCTCCTCTCTCTTTAGAGCCCTCTGATAAACAGTGTGGGAGAAGACGACATTTGCAACATTGTGAAGACAATGAATTAGTAATGCAAATATATAAACAACTCCCACAGGTCAATTAGAAAAAGGCAGCCTTGTTGGGGGGTGGGGAATGAACAAGGGATATAAACAGGCACTTCCTGAGAGAAGCAACTCCCAGTGCCAATAAACATAAAATTAGACGTTCCACTCCCAAGAAATTCAGCAAACGTAAATTAAAACGAGTTGTCGCTTTACACCCAAAGCATCATCAAAACTTTAAAAGGCTGACAAGATCAACTCTTGGCAGGGGTTCAAAGACAGAGGAACTTTCAGATGTGGCCAATGGGAATAAAAATCAGCCTGGGGACTTCTGAGAGCCAAGGGACAACTTCTCATGATGCCCAAAATGTGCCTACCCTCCGGCCTGCCAATCACTCCTTCCCAAATGAGCTATGGAGAGCAGGATGTGGTGGCCCCTTCTGTGTATACCTGCACCCAAAAGCTGCTGGCCCCACTGTATCACTGCTGTTTTCCTATGAGCCCACTACTTGCTGCTCCCCACTGCCCCCACGGTCCCACCGTCGTAAGCCAAGCCCAAACAGCATGTTGACAGCCCCGAAGATCAAATTCAAAAAAGTATAGCTTCTGAGGAATCCAGACCTAGTTTAGCCCACAGAAAAGTTGGAAAAATTAAATTGGGAGCAGTCGAGATAGCTCAGTGGATAAAGGCACTTGCTAAGCAAGTCAAACAACCCCCTCCCTGAGCCCAAAGACTTGAATTCAATTCCTGGGATCCACAGAAAGGTGGAAGGAGAGACCTGACCCCACAAAGCTCTTGACTGACCTCCACGTGTATGCCATGGTACTTTCACGCGTGTGTATACACCATCATCATCATTAACAATAATCATCAAATTTTAAAGTCATTTTTGACTTCATATTTAGGTAGTCACAAGCCAGGCACCATCTGTATAGCAATTAAAAATAAATTAATTACACTGGAGATGGAGCAGAGTGATAGAGTACTCACTTTACAGAAAGACTGCGTGCTCTATTCCCAGCCTTGTTGAAAATAAATCATGAATAACTAACTGACAGCCCTATATCTATTAAATATCGTCAGGAAAAGGAGCAAACCATGGACAATGCTCACACTGCTTCTGTTTGTGCAACTTTAAAATTCTAAACTTAAGAAGCCACTGAAGATGTGGCTCAACAGGTAGAGCCCTTGCCTACACGCACAAAGTCCCGGGTTTGGTCCTCACCACAGCATTAACTGGGCATGGTGACACACACCTGTAATTCTAGCACTCAGGAGGTGGAGGCTGGATGGTGTAATTCTAACACTTAGGATGGTGGAGGCTGGAGTTCAAGGTCCTCCTGTGCTATGCAGAGCTCAGGAGCTAGCCTGGGCTACATGAAACTGAGGGGGAAGAATAAAGAGGAGAAAGAAGGGAAAGAGCAGACAGAGAATGATAACTTAGAAAAATGGCTTTCCGTGACCCTCAGTGTAAAACCGCAGCCTCTGAACGGCAGTGTGGTCTGCGAGGTCCATCCCTTGCTCCCGCCTCTGGCTCCGTCTCAGTCCATTCAGTAAATTTCCTGCCTTTTCAACAGCTCCAGCAACCCTGCCTGGCACTTCAGCGAGACAAAGCCTTCTCTGTCATCTCCAGACAGTCATTTGTTTATCTCCTGGTGTTACCAGACACCAGCTCCGAGGTGTAAGAATGTTCCCACTCTCATCAGTGATGCTCCAACGGGTGGCATGCAGTAGGTGCTTAATGCCTTCTTAATGAATGAGCAGCCGTGACTTCCTCCAGGAAGAGCTTCCTGAATTTCTAGAGCAGGAAGTACAAGTCAGCCCGCATGCAGCTTCTGGCACAGCTGCCTCAGCCGAGGTCTGACTGTGGCTCAGGAACTACATCTGGGGAACCAGTTGTAGCAAAATGCCCCATGGGTGGGCAGAAGACACTCTCTGAAGCCAAGGTTCGTAGTCCTCTCATTCACTATCACACCAACACACATACACACACATTCACCAACACAAACACAGTCTGGCCTCGGTCAGTGGGTTATAAGTGGGCCACATCCTCCAGCCTGTGGATGTCTAGAAGCCATCAGATTCCTTGCTGGTTCCCCAAATGCTAGGTCTAGTTGTAATATGTCAGGCTCAGTAAACCCTTGACTGGATGGATGGACAGACGGACGGACAGACGGACAGACGGACGGATGGACAGATGGACGGATGGGGAAATGAATAAATGCTTTGAGGACCCGAGTACTATTAACTCTCAGACTTCTTGGGAGCCTGACACATCGGGATTTGAAAGACACAAGGAGCCAAAGCCTGCCCTATGAGCAAGGAGGACCACTCATTTGGTTCCTAGGCCCAGTGGGGTTCTAGACAAGGCTACTCTTGTGTAGCCCAAACTTAACTCTTGGGTTCACTAAAGCTTCTGTTCTCAACGACCCTGCCTCCCAGAGGAAGGCAAACCTCCCTCCTCCTTTGTGTTGCCCTGGAAGACAGGCTGGAGGCATGGCCTCTTCTTGCCTCTAGACAGCCCCGGAGCAGGGGTGGTGCAGCCCAGATCAATGTTGATCACCAGGCCAGGCAGTCCCATGGAAACCCAGCAACAAAGCGGCACAACAGACCCAACCCTCCTGGGAAACCCAAGGGGTGCGGAGGGAGCCACCTTCAGTGTCCGGAATCCAGAATTTCTGGTGGATCCACTGAGCCACAGGTGCAGGACACCAGACCCATTCCATATAAAGAAATCCCAACCTCCCTAACAAGGTCCCGTCTGTCCATGTGACCAGTCTTTGTCCAAAGTCAAATAATTCAACCTGTTCTCTCTGGGGTGGTGGGGGGGAATTTTCCAACCACAGAAGGGTGCCCAACCAACCCACCTACTCTAAAAGACAGATCCACAAAGTCATAGTCTTCCATAAATGTTAATAGGCCAGAATAGAAATTTTGAAAGGACAATTTTTGATATATATGCATATTAAATAAAAGTTGGTCTTAACCCCGTCCCCATGGGCAAACATCTCCAGAGAAGTTTGCAAATGCCACCCAGACAGGCTGACCCTCAGGTAGCAGAAAAGAATTTTATACTACTGGTGCCCAGGCACCTGCCTACCATGTGCCAGGCCTTGCACTAGATGGTCGACAATGTTCCTTGTTTGGGGTAAAGTCTTGCTATGTTGCCTAGGCTAGCCTCAAGCCCCTAGGTTCCAATGACCTTCTCCCCTCAGCCTTCTGAGAAACTGGGGTTATAGGTAGGCCAACACACTTTACTGATGACCTATATTAGAAAAAAACTATTTTAGCCGGGCATAATGGCACATGTCTTTAATCCCAACATTCGGGAGGCAGAGAGGCAGGTGGATCTATAAGTTCGAGGCCAACCTGGTCTATAGAATGAGTTCCAGAACAGTCAGGGCTACACAGAAAAACCCTATCTTGAAAAACATAGATAGATAGATAGATAGATAGATAGATAGATAGATAGATAGATAGATAGATAGATAGATTTTTATGGTATGGGTGTTTTGCCTGCATGCATGTCTTCACCACATCTGTGTGGACACCCATGGAGGCCAAAAGAGGAAGTAAGATTCCCCAGAACTGGAGTCACAGACAGCTGTGAAGCACTATGTGGGTGCTGGGATTCAAACCCCAGACCTCTATAAGAGCAGTCTGTGTTCTTAACCACTGAGCCACCGCTCCAGCCCTAGCCCCTTGGGATTGTTTCTAATTCCAACTTGGAACTTAAGCTGGCAAATAGGCTGAGCTCAGATGAACAAATGAATGAATGAATGAACGAATGAACTAAGGCAGAGGAATGGGTAAGTGAGCTTCTCGGGTTCCATTCTCTCTGCCATGAGAGAAGAAGACATTGGACATTTCTCCAGGGAGTCCGGGGTGTCTTCTGAAGAGTCACCAGGAACACAGCTTATGCATACACCACTGGAAAGGCAGTCACATGTTCACCAGTCCCAGTCCCATACCTTGGAGGTTCCCTTGGTAGTGGGAAAGAACCTTCAGCACAGAGAAGAAAAAACTGTCCAAGGTCACACAGGAGGCAGGAGAAGTGCAGTGATTTCACCTGTACACCTGACTTCTCTTGCAGCTACCCCTGGATACCAGTCTTTTGTTCTCTCTCTCTCTCTCTCTCTCTCTCTCTCTCTGTGTGTGTGTGTGTGTGTGTGTGTGTGTGTGTGTGTGTGATTCTGGGAACGGAACTCAGGGTCTTGAAGACCAGACGAGTGCTGTACCACTGTGCCACACCGCTCCTCTATGTTGACTGCTGCCGGCTACAGTTCCTCCACAGGATGGGTAAGGGTCTGCCCAAATCCACCGGCTGACTAGCCAGGAAGCAGTCTCCCAAGCCCCTGTTTAGAGGGAAATGAAACAGTACCAAACACATTCCGATGATCTCAGTAGATGTATGGGCGAGGAACCAGGCAGGACCTGGAGTGTCACCCACAGATGACAAAACAGGAGCCCAGGGAGGGCTGACTCCAGGATCCTGGAGCACAGGCAGCAAGGGGCTTGCTTGCCTTCTTGCTCACCCTCCCTGGTGGCCCCGTAATGGGCTGGGAAGACAAAACTCAGTCTAGAGTGGGCACAGGGCTGTGGTATCTGGGCCCCACCACAGCCTGGCCCAGCCCAGCCCGCCAGGCCCTCAGCAGACATAATACAAAGGCCTTCTCAGAGAGGCGGACAATTCATCCTTTCAGGAGAGGGCGGCCAGGCAGCCATTCCAATCCCTCTGCTTCCCTTTGGCTCCTTCAAGTGAATCACTCTGGCTAATGACCCTGGGAACAATTAACTGGGAGCAGGTGTGGGTTCTTCTGGCATAGACAAGGGGCTGGATCAGAGGGAACACCCGTCCCATCAATGCTGATGGAGATCAATGCCATGGGACCACAGAGCCACACCACGGGAGCACGGGATCACATCAACTATGACCATGAGAATAGCAAAAGGATAGGGTCACAGAAGCACAAAAAGCCAGTGTCCCAGACACATCTAAACCCCTAGAAATCACCCTGAGTACCTGGCTATTAGGCCTGGCCCTGGGGCCAAACACTTGACTCCACTAAGGGACAACGACACCATATGTAGACAGAAATAGAAAAATGAACTTATTTTTGTTTAGACAAAAACTAGGGAGAGAGAAGATCTCAGTCTGCCTCTATCCTGTCTATCGCGGTGTCAAAGTGTCTAGAAAAAAAATGAAAATCAAAAAGCATCCAGAAAACAGACATGTGCAGACTCAGCTATGCGCTCAAATCATCAGAAGCAGGAGGAAGAAGATCCCAGGCTGTCATGGGAGCCAGTCCTCAGTCCACCATGGAATTTCATGGAGAAGGCATAGTCTCTGTGGGCCCTGGAACACAGAATCTAAACCTACCCACCGGCAGTGCCGGACCCTGCTTGCTACAAGAGGAAAGAGGCCAAACGCTGTACTGTCTGAAACTTCATTGCTGCAATTGGGGAAACTGAGTCAGCTGACTAAGATGACAGAGTCGGGGCCCATATCCAAGCATCGCCACTTCTTATCTTTACCACACTTCTGGGCAAGCCAGGTATGGTGGCCCATAGCTGTAGTCCCAGAGATAAGGAGGCTGAAACTGGAGGATGCTGAGTTTGAGATGGGCATGGATGACATGGTGAGACCTTGTTAAGGGAGGGGAGGCAGAGAGGAAGGGAAGGGTGTAGAAAAAAGGAAGACAAGTAGATGAGGATAAAGGAGAAAAGAAGAGGGGGGAGGAGATGAAAAGAGAGGAGAGAGAGAGAGAGAGAGAGAGAGAGAGAGAGAGAGAGAGAGAGAATGGGCAAAAGACAGACAGGAGGAGGAAAAGTGGGGAGGAAGAGGCTGAAGCCTGAACTCCCAGGCCCTGGTGGGGCCACCCTCTCTGGAGTGGGCACCCTCCTGACGCACTGGGCTCCTGTGGTCCAGCCCTGCTATTGTGCTGACTCTGGGAGGCTCTGGGAGCCTGGTGACGGGATAACACATTTGGCATGTCAGGACAGGCCGGATTCTTTTAGCCAAACCCCATTGCCTGCCTAATAAGGAAGACAGAGCACCCTGTGATTCTACCAGGGACTCTGCTGACCAGTAACAACACAGGGGAGAGAGTCGGTGTCCTAGGCTTCTGCCTGGGGCATACCCTCACCGGGCATCGTTTTAGGTCACTGCTGCAATGCATGGGGACTCCAGATCCACTTTCCAAGGGCTTTTTCATAGGCTAGGCTGGCAGATGCTGCTAAATCCAGACAGACTTCTGCCCACTTCCAAATCGCACTCTCAAACTTTGTGTGTGTGTGTGTGTAGATAGGAACATAATGGTCACACATACAAATGCCTCCAAAGAGGCTTTGTGAAAAAGGGCAGCATTTGAAACGGCCCTTTAAAGTTAGGTTGTTCTATTTCTGCTTTTAGGAGGCAGGATCTCACTCTGTAACTTGGCTGGCCTGGAAGTTACAGACACCCGCCTGCCTCTGACTCGCTAATGCTGGGATTAAAGGTGTGCACAACCACACCTGGCATGCCATTAAAGTTTTATCTCTATTAGCAACTCCCGGCCTTCTGCTTCAGTCAGTGATGGAGCAATGACAACTGTACCCGTAATCCAACACTCAGAAAGTTGAGGCAAAGCTAGACGTAATGGCACACACCCTTAATTGTGGGAGGCAGTGGATCTCTGGGAGATCTCTGTGGGTTCAAGGTCAGCCTGGTCTATACAGTGAGTTCTGGGACAGCCAGAGCTACATAGTGAGACCCTTGCCTTGGAAACACAAAAATAAATTAATAAATAGAATAAATAAAATAAATAAGAAAGAAATCTGAGGTAGAAGATTGCGAGTGTGGAGTCAGAAAAAAAAATGAACAAGGTATATAAAAGCATCTGTTGCCAAACATTGAGAATCCAGGCCGCCGAGATGGCGCTGTGGGTAAAGGCAGACCAGTGCCACCAAGACTAGTGATCTGAGTCACCCCCCCACACACCAGGACCCGTACTGTCAGCGGAGAGAATAAACTCTTGCAAGCTGTCCTTTTACTACCAGAATGTCATGGTATGCATCCCCATTCATACACTCCCATAGACATGCACACACTAAGTGAATAATAAAGTTTAAAATGCAATAAAAATAAAAAGAAAACCAGGAATATTCTTTTTTTAAAAAAAAAGGTGGAAAAGCTAGTGAGGGCCATTGTTCATCCCCGGAGTCATATTCCTGATCACTGATGAGAGACAAGCATCCTACACAGCACATGCTGATATTACTGACTTCAGAGGTTGAATTTTTCTGCTAGGAATTGTGTAGGAAGGTCTAGAAAGGAAGAAACCATGCATTTAAGACCATCATCTTCTCAGAGTGTAGGATCGGACTACATGCAGTTATGCAAAAAGAAACAGGAAAGCTGCATGACGAGCAAGTCCCAGGTCCCACAGAAACAGAAGATGCTGGGGTCCGAGCTATCCAGAGTGGAGGAGTCACCGTGGAGGCTCCAATAGAGCTTGCCCCTTAGATGCAAGCTGAATTGTCCCCAGAGCAAGGGCCAGTCCAGGTGAGACACAGCAGTATTTGAAGACAGGCTTCAAACCAACCAAGCAGATCGGCTGGTAATCAAGGTACCTATGGAAACAAAGGCCAGCTGTAAAGGGAAACGACATGGGAGAGACAGGGCATTGATACCCCCTGATGGATATCACTCAGTCATAAGTTCTACACATGCCAAGAACCAGAAACCAGGAGGAACACTGAGCAGAAGAAGGGGGTCCAGGGAAGGAGAGCTGGTGGGACAGTCATTACAGGTGTATACAGTCATGACAACAGGGCTGAAGGATTTAAAGGAAAAGATCACCACAATGAAGAAATGGAAGATGAAAAAAAAATAAGAGGGAGATTCTAAAGGTAGAAAAAAATAATTCTCTTTTCTTTCATTTCTTTTTTTTTTTCCAGATAAGATGTTACAATGCAGCCCAGACTGGCCTTGAACTCAAGACCCTTCTACCTCAGTTCTCCACATGCTGAGATTACAGGCATGTGCCTCGTGTACAGAAGAAAACCTTAAAGAGAGGAAAAATGGCAGATCATGTATCTATAACAATGGCAAGAATTCAGAGACTCTTCGTCAGAAACTGTGCTGGCCAGGGGATGATGGGATGGCTCCAAAATGCTGCAAGAAACACACTATGGACAGGGTCCAAGGTTCAGCAACAAATGAAAATAAAAGCCTTTTCCAGAGAAACAAAAGCTGTGGCCAGGTGTGGTGCCAAACACCTTTAATTCCAAGACAAAGACAGACAGATCTCTGTGAGTTCCAGGACAGCTGGGGCTACATAGAGAGACCCTGTCTCGATCGAACAAACAAACAAACAAAGAAACCAACGACACTAACCACGTCAGTCACCAGCAGACCTGCCTGTCAGCAACAAGAAAGGAAATTCTTTAAAGAAAAGAAAGTGACCCAGGGCAGAAATTCAAAAGTACACAAAAGTCTAACTCAGATCAAAGAAAGAGAGCTTGTGAGTTAATACTGGGAGAGCCACTGTTTTCAGTCTCTAAAATGATAACTATTTCAAACCAAAATAGTAACAGTTCCTGGTGGATAGTTACAATGTATCTAAAAGTAAAATCAATGACAGTAATCCAGAAGGGCAGGCCCCATGGGGAGTTGCAGTACCACAAGTTTCTTCCTCTTTCTTTTTTAAAATTTATTTTCTTGCTTTAAGTTTCTTTCTGTGTTAAAGAAAAACTTTCATTATGTTTCTAAAGCCGACCTGGGACTCACTATGTAGCTGAGGCTGCCTTCACGTTGTTGTAATCCGTTGTCTCAGCCTTCCTGGTGCTGAAATTACCACGAGCCACCATGCCTACCTTCTCTTAGATTTGATCAGATTTAGCAGTGAAGCCCCAGGTCCTGCGTCTGTCTTTATTGGGGACTTTTTTATACCGATTCCTTCCTTCCTTCCTTCCTTCCTTCCTTCCTTCCTTCCTTCCTTCCTTCCTTCCTTCCTTCCTTCCTTCCATTCATTCCTTTCGTTTGTTTTGTATAAAGACAGGTTCTCTCTGTGTAGCCCTGTCTGTCCTGGAACTCTCTCTGTAGACCAGACTGGCAGCGAACTCAGATCTGCCTGCCTTCAAGTGCTGGGATTAAAGGTGTATGCCTCTACTGCCTGACTCTTTTTTTTTTTTTTAAGTAAAAAATAAGTGGAATTTGTTTGAGACAGTCTCAGGCAGTCCAAACTGACTTTGAAGTTACTACATAGCCAAAGATGACCTTGAACTCCTGATTCTCCTGCCTCTGCCCGGCCCGCCAAGTGACAGGATTACAGGCCTGAATCACCAAAGTTGGTTGGAATTTTTATGATTAATTCAAAGAATGGGGACAAGGAGAAAATAAGGGACAAAGAAGACAGTAGACAAAAAGCAAGATGGCTTAAATCCAGCCAGATCATCACCAAATGTACACTGTTGGGACTGGGATGTAGCCCAGTTGATGGAGAGTTTTGCCCAGCATGCATGAAGCTCTGGGTTTGGTCCCAGCACCACAGAAAACTAGATCTAGTGGTCCATGCCTGCAATGCTAGCACTTGGGAGGATCTGGAGTTCAAGATTACTCTCAGCTACATAAGGAGTTCAGGGCTAGCTTAGACTACAAGAGCCCTTTTCTCAACTTCCAACCCCCCCACACACAAAAACCCTGTAAACTGCATGCGTGATCCTATTTAAAGGGAGAGGTTATTAGACTGGATAAAAGGAGGGGAAAAAACCCTAATTGTATGGTTTGTAAGAAAACTACCAGGCATGCTGGCTCATAATCCTAGCATTTAGGAGGCTGAGTCAGGAGGATCACTAAGACGTCTATGCTAGCTAGGACTATCTCAAAAATAAATAAATCTACAATGCACACACCTTGCAGAGGTAGTCGGATCTGTGTGAGTTCGAGGCCAGTCTGACCTATAGAGGAAGTTCCAGGACAGGTTCCAAAGATACATACAGAAACCCTATCTCGAAGAAGAAGAAGAAGAAGGAGAAGGAGAAGGAGAAGGAGAAGGAGAAGGAGAAGGAGAAGGAGAAGGAGAAGGAGAAGGAGAAGGAGAAGAAGAAGAAGAAGAAGAAGAAGAAGAAGAAGAAGAAGAAGAAGAAGAAGAAGAAGAAGGGGAGGGGGAGGAGGAGGGGGAGAAAAGAAGAGACAAAAAGAAAATTGCTTAACATTTCTTTAGATTTATTCATTTATGTGTATGAATGCTTTGCCTGCATGTATGTCTGTGCACCATGTACATGTCTGGCACCTGAGGAAGTGGACGCCTTGGAATTGGAGTTATAGAAGGTTGTGAGCCACCATATGGGTACTAGGCCTGAACCCAGGTCCTCTGCAAAAGCAGCAAGAACTCTCTTAACCAGCCAGCCCCAAGAAAATCATCTTAAATACAAATAAATAAAAAGACACAGAAACGCTAAATGGAAAAATACCTAGTATGGACAAAATACTTCTGGAGAGAAAGCCAGAGAGGTTGTATTACTGTCCCAGTGACTTCAGAGCAATTACCAGAGAGCAGTAGGGACGTTTGTCACTGAGAAAGGGGGTCAGTGAGTGAAGATGATGCTCTGATGCATCTAATGCGTCCGTGCCTTGTAGCAGGGCTCCAAGGGAGTAGAGACGACACACCTGAAGGGACGCTAACAAAGTCATCGTCCATTCTGGAAACTTCCACACTCATCGTTGATGAAGCAGATAGAAGCCAAAGCCTCGAACACTGTCACCCAGCTGGACCTCGCTGACACGAGCACCCCACCCTCCTGCAAAAGGTGACATCTCCAGAGTACATGGGACTCAGAGGCTGGGCTGTAAGAGAAGCCCCCAGGCATTTCAAAAGACCTAAATCCAGACCCTGATTCTTTAGCGAGATGAGGAGACCCCCGTGTTCTTGTGAATCAGGGAATGAAAAGCAGGACCTTGAACATACTGCCCATGAGTCACAAGGCTGCTGAGAGGTAGCAAGGGTGGCGCTTACACTGTCCTGGACTCCTGACACCTTTCAACACAGCCGTGAGTCAGGAGGGACTCCAGGCCAGTGCAGTGTGTCACCTGCCATGAGAGGAGCAGACAGTAATGGCTTAGGCAAGAAGTAGGCTTGTATGTCACCCATCCCGAGGATCCTGAGGTGACTCTCACTCCTGACCCTCCTTGCAGCAACCCAAAGGCAACTCAGAGAGCCAAGCCAGTAGCATGTTCTCAGTTCACCTTCATTCCCTGCTGGAATAATTGCCCTGAGCTGAGGGCTCTGCCCCGTAGCTTTCTGTACCAGCTCTGGATTCTCCCTCAGTCTTCTATAAGGTCTGAAAATCTCTCAGGGCCAGTGAGATGCTTAGACAGGGGTAAAGGTACCTGCTGGCAAGTCTAATGACCAGAGTTCAGTCCCGGGAACCCGCGTGATAGGATGGAAGGAGAGAGTTGACTCTCATACGTTGCCCTCTGAGTACCATGTGAATGTAAGGGTGCACACCAAAAGGTGGGGACAATGCAGCAGCCCGGGGATACATAGGAGGAGTCAACAGTGACGGAGGAAAGGCAGCAACTTCTATTTAGACAGACCTTTGACCCAGGCTTTCAGTTTTCTGTTCTGAGTGTCTTCTCGTGTGCACTGTGAATCTGTGTGGTAGTACACCCTATAACTCCCTATGCCAGGGGCTTCTTGTGAACTCAAGCACGTCCTCGAATCCAGTTGACGTAGTCACCTCTTCATCAGTCCTGGTGTGTCCATCACAGTCCACCGTCTCCCCCACCCCCAGTGTGATCTACCTATCGCCTGCCTTGCCCCTGAGAAGCCACACCAAGCCTTCACATGAGCAGCTAAAACTCCTGCCAAGCCATCCTCATGGTGCCTCCCAGCTTAGGAGACTCAGATCATGTGTAGCCTCCGCCAGGAAGCCTTCCCAGGTACACCAACCCTTCTCTGAATTCACAAAGTGTTCTGTGCATGCCTGTACCACCATGGTGACCTCAGGACTCTGGGACCACTGGCTTAGCCCTTTGTAACCAACTCAAGTTTGGGGTTGCTATTCAGGTTCAAGTCCCTGTGGCTACGCAGCCCATCACCAGCCACCCCATGGGACAAGTTGTCCTAATTTGCCTTCTGTTGCTGGAATAAAACAAGGACTAAAGCCAAATTGGGGAGGAAAGGGTTTGTTTTAGCTTACAGATTATAGGCCCTCAGCAGGGCGGGTGGGGGGGAGCCAGGGCTGGAACTCAAGGCAGGAGTTTGAAGCAGAGACTACAGAGGAACGCTGCTCACTGGCTTGCTCCTAACGGCCTGCTCACCCTGCCAGGCCCACCTGCCCAGAGATGGCATTAACCACACGTGGGCTCTCCACATCAATCAAAATGCCCTAGACATGCCACAGGCCAGTCTGACGGAAGCAAGTCCTCAGGCGAGGTCCCTCTTCCCATGTGACTCCAGTTTGTGTCAGACTGTCACAAAACTAACCACCTTACGGACTCTCAGTGGACAGTGGCAGGGCAAACAATAACGCACACTCATATGTCACTCTGGGCCCATCCAGCTCAGCTACAAGCACCTGACACAGTCCTTGACACAAAGAATGGCCCATGCCAAGTGTAAAGTAGGCACTTTACAGATGGGAAAGAAGAAACACAGAGAACTCAGGTACTTGCAGAGAATCTCACAGCAAAAAAAAAAAAAAAAAAAAAAAAAAAAAAAAAAAAAAAAAAAAAAAAAAAAAGTGACAGAGGCAAGATTTGAACCCAAGCAGGGTCTACCTTCTCAGACACCACGCCTCACCATGGGAGAATGAACAATGAAGCCAGGAACAAAGACTCAAGTGACCAAACCGATAGGGAAGGACCGCATGAATGAATGCCCCGGCCTGGCATCTTGATGCCGTGAGCAGTGCGCTGTCTTTGTAGACACTGACAACCGCTCTGGTGAACACGCCCCAGCTACTTTCCATCTCGTGCCACTTTTCAAGTTTTAGTTGATCCCGAGTTGCCCTTTGCTTGGTTCCTTTACCATCACCTGCAAAACTTCCCCTCCCTCACACTTCTCCATAGACCCACAGAGTACTGAGTGCCAGGATTGCGGGATCACCGAGTTTCAGAGATTCATGAAACACATAGAGTCTGCCCAGTCCAACCTTCTGCTACATACATGGAAAACATGGGACTCAGAGAAGCCAAGCAACTGATCTGAGGCTACATAGCAAGCTACTGCCAGGGTCAGGGGTGGGCTCAGCCTCACGACTTCCACACACACATTTCCATTCCCTTTCTAACCTCAGCTGGATCCTTATCCAGGTCTGCAAAACAGAACACAGAGATCAGACCCCCTATGTAATGTGTCCCCCAGTTAGGGGAGTCTCTGGCAGGTTGGGGTCCCATGTGAACCCATTACACCCGCTGATCGCTGCAAGGGGTGTGGAGGCACACATCCCTGTCCCTTGAAACCTCCGGCAGAGCCCTCTCTGGCTCTGAACTGGGTGGGTCGTGAGAGACTTCCAGAAGCAGCAGAAGGTTGCATAGGGCACACTGGAAGGATCCACACACAGTCCCGGCTATCCGGAGGGGTTGGAGGGCAAGAGTAGCCAGGCCGCAGGTGACAAAGGACTCACATTAGTGACTCCCAGGTAGGGCCATTGGAAAGAAGAGGGAGGACGGGCACACACACTGGAAGGCCAGGACTAGGCAGAGCCTCCCACTGAGCAGCGGCCTATAACCCCATTCATGACCTTCCCAGGAGCCCAGCAAAAGAAAACAGGGAAGTTCTTACCTCTGCATTCCCACAGAGGACAATACCAATTGTGGTTAGGCTCTCTCAGCACTTCAAAGGCAAATGATGCGGAGGGGGGTGGTAAGTGAAAGGGAAAGAGTGGTAGCTAGCCGCAGGTGGTGGCTGAAGTTTGGGGTGGGGGTCTCGGGACCTGGAAGACAGTTATGGGCACTAGGGTCTTGCAGGAGCCAATGGGTCCTCTGCAGCAGCCAGCAGCCAGGCCCACTGAGGTTCAGGTGGGTGCTATTTTCCCCACCCTGGTACTGTGCAGGGCCTAGTGACATTGGCAAGGCAGGCTCTGTGCAGGATAGAGCATGTTCCAGGAGGGGTGGGGAGGGGTGGACATGCAACAAGCTAAGCCTAGCATCTGGCCATGGCTCGCCCCGTTTATCCCATCCCAAGGGCCAAGCAGGATACAAGGCACGCCAGAGGGGGCCAATAAAGACCTTATAAAGTGAAAAGTGCGGGGTGAGTCAGCCCCAGCTCAGCGGCTCAGCTCATTCACAACAACGGCATTTCTTTCAGCTCTTTTCGGCAAAGCCTTTCTCCGCAATGGAGGTGAAGTCATCTTTTGGTAAACACTGCCTTGCGGTCAATTTCCTCTGAACTTTCTGCTCTGTTTAATCTGTCAAGCTTGGAGGGGAGCCGGCAACCCGGGGAAGCGCAAAGGTCCGTGGTTGACTCACAGGCCCAGCCAAGTTCAAGGGCTGCCTGACTCTGTCCCACTCTGGCTGTCGGTGCCTGTCCCATGCAGGTCACGTCTCTGGGCCTGTTTCTCTGTGAAGTCACCACTGTGGAAAGGAGTCTGAAGAATACACACAGCCCTGTGCCCTCTAGCCCCAAACACTTGGTGAGAGCCTCATATAGATCAGGAACTATGCTGCAACAATGGGAATCCAGCAGTTTCCAATGGGAAAACACTCAAACACATGTGCACGCATTCCCATATTTAGGCTTGTCCAGCATGTATACACATATATATGGTGGCACACATGCATATGTGTGCACACCACACACACACACACACACACACACACACACACAAGAGTTATACTCTTTGCCCTTTAAAAAGACCTATTCTGGGGCTGACAAGATGGCTCAGCAGGTAAAAGCACTTGCTGCCCAGCCTGACAGCCGAGTTCCATCCCTGGAGCACACATTGTTGGAAGAGAACCAATTCCTGCTCCCTGTTCTCTGACCTCCACACTAAATAGAGAGAGACAGACGGACACAATATAAAGCAAGGCTAAAAGAAGTTTCTACATCTACACTCTGGTGGAGGAGGGGCATTCGGGAGTCAGATGTGCCCATCAACAAAGAGCAAAGTACTCTGGAATTGGATGCTGAGCTGAGGTCCAAACTCAGCAGTGGAGGCAGGAGCTGGGTCCAAGTTGGCTCTGCACTTGCCTAGTAGGTGCAAGACCCTGAGTTCGGTTCCCGGCACAGGTCTGTAATGGGGATTTCCGCCAGTGGGGAGCAGGCAGAGCAGGCAGGATGTCCCAAGGAGAACTGATGGGGTAGGAGGTGGAAGGGTGATCCGGCAGCTTTCAGGCAGAAGCTAAGAGCTGAGCCCCAGGGTTCTCCCAGGTCAGTCAGTAAGAAAACCCCTCTGTTCATCATCCTTGGTCCGGACAGGGTTGTGGGTGGCAGGAAAAGCAGGGGGGACACAGAGCTAATAGCTGACCAGTGGGAACCAGTTCCTTTGGGGAGCAAGCATTATAAATAGATACTATAACTAATTTGGGGCTGTGACACTGGTCATACTTACAGTTATGATGTGGACACTCTGTCACTCTGTCCAGCAGTTCTATTTGCTGAGATCTGATGAACTCTAGCACGGTTTTGTTCTGGTGATTTTTAATATTTCAATACATTTCATGGGGCAGCAGATTACCAGAGCAGGCTAGCCTCCTGGGTCCAACTAAACTCAGAATTCACTTCCCTAAGGCATGGCACCCACGGGGTTGCCAGGTGGTACCTCAGGGAAGGTCTGCAGGATGCTGGGGAAGCTTCTGGAAAACAAAGTACCCACAGCTGTGGCAGTACACATCCCTTCACTTCCAGGGCAGAGGAAAATGCAGGTCCCAAAACCAGGCACTGATTCTCTAGAACATGCTTGCTGGGCAGGCCTTCCTTGGCCAGTAGTGACCTTTCACTTGACCTTGTATTGCACGTGAAGAATGCTGGGGCCGACTGCTCCTTAGAAATATGTATATTAGGGCTGACCACTTCTGAGAATACACAAAGGGAAGAAGAGAAGGAGGCAGAGTGGGGAGGAAAGAAAGGGAGTGGGAAAGAGAGATGAGTGGGAAGGAGGGTGAAGAGGAGGGTGAGTAGGAAGGAGGGTGAGTGAGGAGGAGGGTGAGTGGGAGGAGGGCGAGTAGTCCTTGCTCTATCTCCTGTGAAAGCTTCCATTGCTATGCTGGCTCTCATGACTATCAAATTAGAGCCATTTCAATATTTGTTTTCATTAAGACATGGTGGGTTTAGAGGAAAGGTGATTTAGATAACTCAGATGTCCCTCTATAAAAAGCCAAAGCAGGAGGATGGAGATAGAAATGCTTCCCTGTCCTCAATTTAGTTTCTTGAAACAAGATTTAGGCATCCCCACCATCCCCTCTGAGCACAGAAGGGAGAAGAAAAAGAGGAGGGAGAGGAAACAGAGACCGGTGTCCCCAAGCATCTCTGGGTCCTGTCTTGTGCCCAGCAGTGCTCAGCCCAGGTCACCAGAGGCATCTGAGATCTCAGATGTTAATGAAACAGGACCAGCAAGGCTTCCACATACAGCAGTGGTAATCACACGGCTATATAAAATAAAGGAACGGCTGATACTCCACAGTCAACTTCAAGACTGACCAGGGGCAGGCTGACTTCAGTCCAGACTGCAGATCTCTACCGGGTAAGTTCCCGCTCAGTTCACAACCTTGGTGTTCTGAGCACTGAGTGAGACAGGATCTAAGAAGACTGTGGGGGCCCGCCATGATAGGCTAAGTATGGGCAGGTCACCCAAAAGAAGTTCTTTACTTCCAACCAGTAAAACTCTGGCCATTGATAAATTCATTAAGAGCCCTGTTGGCTTTTGTGGGGACTTCACGGATTTGGGCATAACACTTGGGGGCTCACCTGGGATCCCCCAAAGCCCACTAGGACTATCAACCGTAGAGCCTTCAACTGGCCGGTAAGTTTTCTGCGTTTTATTTCATGTCTCATGTCTGTCTGTGAGTGGGCCCAGGAACCGTAGTGCCTGAAGACAATTTGCAGATGTGCAAAAAGATCACAGGCGGGGTGCCTGAGGAGACATCCCTGGGGCCTTTCTGCAGAGGGTGGTTCATGGGTAGCAGCCTCTCAGTTCTGTGGTAAGACACACGGATAGTGTGGCCAGTTCGGTGGTGAGACATGCGGATAGAGGGTCTCAAGTCTGTATAGAGACACGTGGATAGCCGGATCTCATTGTGATAGAGGGGCAGGTCACATCCACAAAACAGCTTGAAGCTGTGTCTTTGGGTTGGTTCGGCACCATTGTCCTGTGTGTCTGTGTATTGTTGTGTTCTTGTCCTGACTTAGACTGATGTTGACAGACCAGATCACGACTTCTTTGACTTTGATATTGCGATCACTTACAGGACTTTAGAGATGGGGCCATAAACATAGGGGTCTATTTTCCTTGCTGCCTTAAACATTTCATGAAAAGGAGTCAGCCTTGGCCCCAAACACTAGGCTGCTGTCTGCGGGGCAGTGTGCTTGTGTGTCTGGGTGACTGGGCTATGTAGCCTTGGCCCCAAACACTAGGCTGCTGTCTGCGGGGCAGTGTGCTTGTGTGTCTGGGTGGCTGGGCTATGTAGCCTTGTTGTTACAATGTAGCAAGGCTTCCAGGCACAGTTGTAGGGGGTGGATATATCCCAATAGGATTTCAAACACTGAACAGAGAATCTGGGATTAATTGCTATAGCTCGGAGAGATTAACAATCTTTCCCCCCCATACTGCATACCTCCCGTGCTGGTGGATGAGTTCCCTCCACTTGCCCTGGGGGCTATATGCTTCAACTTCTGGCCAAACCTGACCTAGATTTGGCTCTGTGGGTCAATATGTTATAAAAATCTGTCATCATTTATAGGGTCTGGTTACAAGTTATTATTGGTTAATGTATAAAGAAAAAAACTACTGTTGGTTTTAAATGTTTCGTGCTGTTCTTGTTTAAAATAGTATAGCCATATATCATACACCACTGAGAAAAACCACAAAAAAGACTTTGGTAAGAGTTTTTATATTGTCTAAAAAGCGAGAGATTTTGGTATGTTGTCTAGAAAGCAAAAAAAAAAAAAATTGGTATATCGTCTAAAAAATGTAAACTATGTTTGCTGTGGTTTCTCATACATGTAAATACTAAATGTGCTTGTCTATGTAAGTTTCTTGCAATCATGGAGCTGAGACTTTATCACTGAACTCTGATTACTAAATTTGGGTTATCAAAAATTCAAATGACTTTTTGGTATAAATAATCTTAAAACTGCTATATGCTGGGTCTTTTTAAAAATTGTATTATAGATCTTTCTTTGTTAGAGCCATGTTTTATTTACTTAAAATCTATACATGGGTAATTTTTTAAAAAAAATCATCAGGCATAATTCCATTTTAAATTTTAGACTGCCATTTTGCTAGAATTAAAAAAATGATGCCACGTGTTTTCACTGCCATCTTGATTAAAGGTATGTGGAGTGGGCCTAACAATTCTCCAAAATAGTTTAGATTGGGATAAATTTTTGCATGACGACTCTTGTCCCTTTCTAGAAAGTACTTTATTTTTAATATTACAAAAAGACATTTAAGAGATTTTAAGTTTTAAAATAAATTTATAAGGCTGTGAGACATCTGTGTTATAAAATGTCTTATATCATGTTTTATATTGTTAGGATTTAGGCTATTTGGATAAACTGAGTCATAATTTTTTTTATATTGATACTAAGAAGTTTAGACCTCCTCTTCTGGGAAAAAACAATTTGCTTCTATGTCAATCACTCTGGGGTAATTAAAAATTCAATGGCCTTGTTGATGATAGAGAACAAGACACCCACAGAGAAGCCGGATAAAAACTTGTTCAACTGGTCCCCTTGGTTGACAACCTTGCTTCCAGCTCTAAGGATCCTGCTTCTTATCAACAGACTTGATGGCTTTTGTTCAGAATGGGTCAATACTGTTCAACTGATGGTACTGAGGTTCCAGTGTCACCCCCTTGGGGTCCCTGGACAGACAGGGCACATGATTGAGTCCTGTCATCGGCACTTGTGAAGCGGGGAAATGCAAGGCCTAGGACAGTTTTCCCAGGTCATCTTAGTACACACCTGCCCAGATGGGTTCTGTAAAGCAGCAGGAAGGTAGACCTTAGTCTCAGTTTGCCCTAGGGCAATGCTAGCTCTTAGACTCCCTCCTGTTCCCATTTCACCTTGGGACCTGTTCCTTGGCTTTGCAGGAGACAGTACATATGGGACTCGGTTTCCTTGTTGGCTTTTGTGGGGACTTTGCGGATTTGGGCATAACAAAGACCTCCACCCCAGCTCTAGGCAGCAAGCGTGTTCACTGGAGTCCCCAGCATGAGAGAGACTCTCTGGGTTACCAGCAGTCTTAGACGTCAGGCCTGTGGGTACAGAGGTGACCCACAGTGGGAACTCAGGATACAGGTAAACCTGGATTGTCTAGGCACTCGGTGATTCAGAGAGCCCTTCCCTCCCTTGGAAAAAGACTCACTTTAAACAAGGGCCAACCACACACTTAGCCACTTCATGCTCCATTACTACCTTCTTCAGTTGACTAGAATGGATTCAGCCAAGCCTTGGGTTAAATGAAGGTCACCAGGAAACGGCAGACTCACACTTCACTTAGAAATCCATAATAAGCCTTAGAACCATTAGAGCCTTGTTAAAGGAAGCCAGAACTAGGCTGCCACTGACCCAAGACATTCCCCTGAGAATGCATTCAGACCAAAGAGGAAGAGGCACACAGCCCAAGGGAGAATCTGGGCATCTGCACTCACCTCAGCATAGCAAGAGTCAGGGAGAACCAAAATTGGAGCTGGCTTGGGTGTGCATGCCTGTGAGTCCAGCCCATGGGATCTGAGGCAGGAAGGTTGTGAGTTCAAAGCCAGCCTGGGCTACACAGCAAGGGCCTGTCTTAAAGGGAAAGAAAGAAAAGGATGAGGGAGAAGAAGGGGCGGGGAAGGGAGAGGGGAAGGGGAAGGGAGAGGGGAAGAGGAAGGGAGAGAGGGAGGGGTAAGGGGAACACTTAACATACACTTGCAACTGTGGCTGGGAGCCCTGTTATCTTTGCCCATCACTAGACTCTTCTGGAAGGTCACAGATGTCCCATCTGGAGGGATTCCCTGATGATTGTATTGTCCCAAAATGGAATGAATGTGAGACTTAATGTGGGAGGTCCTTCTGTATATGCGTTGTTTTTATTGACTGATGAATAAAGCTGTTTGGGCTAATGGCTTAGCAGAGTAAAGCCAGGTGAGAAATTAGAATAGAGATATATAGAGAGTAGATAGAGTCAAAGAGATGTCATGCAGCTGCTGAAGGAGGATGATGCCAGAGCCTTACCCAGTAAGCCACAGCTTTGTTGTGATACACAGAATAATAGAGATGGGTTAATTTAAGATGTAAGAGTTAGTTAATAAGAAGCCTGAGCTAATAGGTCAAGCAGTATTGTAATTAATATAGTTTCTGTGTGATTATTTGGTTCTGGGTGGCTGGGAATGAAAGAGCAGTCTCCATTTACAAAATGATGCCCAAAATGGGGCCAACTACATCCACATAAAATATGAGAGAGCTTGGGAAGGAATTATAGACACAAAAGAATAGAGTTAATCACTGCTTCTTGGTAGCAGCATTTTCTCGGGTGGGCTCTGTTTGCTAGAGGCAAGCAGAG
Organism: Myodes glareolus; assembly: GCF_982192425.1. Lineage (NCBI taxonomy): Eukaryota > Metazoa > Chordata > Mammalia > Rodentia > Cricetidae > Myodes > Myodes glareolus. The sequence continues at coordinate 15,248,157 of NC_142031.1, forward strand.
GCACGATTCCTTTAAGAGAAGGTTCCCTGACTCAGCATTAGCAGCAAAAACTGTGTGGCTCCTTTAAGAGCTGGCTGGCTTCCTGGTTCATGCTGGTCCTGTTACAAAGCACTTAAATGTGGTCTATGAGTAGTGTGTTACAAATTGCTTATTGGTGACATAGACCTGCTGTGTCTCTGGAGCTGGGGCAGTGAGTGTGGCTTGCGGTTGGACTGGGCAGAGCAAGCAGGCAGGGCCACGGAGTTGGTCCTAGCCATGCCTGCTTAGCATTAAAAACAAAAGACACTCCTGATCAGAAAATGATTATAGATACACAATAAAGAGAGACTCAGACAAAAATAAACCTCTGAATAGGTCATAATGTGGTTACAAAATGTACATAGGCTTGGGAAAGAAGAAAAAGAGCATAGACAGTTATAAAGAGAAATAGTTTTAAAAAATAAAACAGAGTAAAGAGACAGCAAAAGTAATATAAAAGAGTACAGACAGTCATAGATTAAAGAAGTAAAGAAAAATAAGTTATATAAAGATAAAATATACACAGAGTCTGGATTATGTTTAGTATTGTGTTTTCTTTGAATTTTTTGACTGCAGAGAGATATTTGATTATGAAGGCTGCTAGGTTAAACCAACATAAAGGTATCTTGACTTCAAAATTTGGGTCTAAGGATATATTGCTTTGGAAAAGAGGTTTTGCTTTTGTTTCCACAGAAGATGAGGCTAATGTGGTTTGATGGAGCAAGACCCTCCAAAAGGTCTCTGTGAACCCAAAAAATACTTTAACCCAACAAACACAGGAAGCAATTTAGAGAAAACTATGCTCAAATTCCAAAGATGATTGTTTATAAATGCTTATTTTCATTTAAAATAGGTTGGTTATAAGTATATAATGGTCACAGTCAATTTCTAAGAATAAATAAATAAATAAATAAATAAGGGGAATATGATATAGAGATGAATACTTCGTATTAGTACGGATCTCTGTCTATTGATACAAATTTAAGGTCAATTTTGTAACACTGTATACATATGTGTGTGTGTGTGTGTGTGTGTGTGTGTGTATTTCTATTCTTATTTAAGGTATTATGTTTATGCAGCTCATTTAAGAAATACAGGTTAATTGATAGACATCTATAATAATCAAACTTTTAATCATGTTAGTTTTTTTAGGTATATATATAGAGAGATATATTTCAGTAAAATAGATAATTTTCAATAATTCAAAGACCTACAGAATATGGCATTTAAAATATTTTAAGAACTTAGATTTTTCTCAACAGTGAGACATGTCTCCTTCTGGCAGCACCAATTACATCAGAGAGGTTGGTAGGAATTGAAGAAACTTGTTATGGAATTTGCCTTCAGTGTGACAAGGCTAGTCATTTGGGCAAGAAACTACTTTTTCCTGGACTTCTAGATGGTATGCTGTATGAACTGGACCTGCAGGACCCACAGAAAAGTGACTGCTGAACTTTCTAAAAAATGGGATGGTCCTTCAGGGTTCCTGTTTCACAGAAGAAATTGCAGGACACAGAAGAAAATGACGGACAAACTGACAATATAGTCAAAAAAGAATCTTCAAATTTCGTGCTTCACTGAAAAGTCTGCCAGATATTATGGGCCTGTGAGCTGAAGATGGATGCCCCAATGTTATAAAAGAATTTTGGTGATTGTCTAGGCAGCAAGCTGTCTCTGTCAATTCTAGAGTTTTGGAAGTGGCTTACAATGTACTTCCTGTGTACTTAGGTAATTATTATATCCTTCTGGGGTTTTTGCTGGAGTTGAAGAACAGATAGTTATAATTATAGTTTTTCTTAGTTATGATAAGAGATAAATTATATATGAAACTTTAGATTCACAACAATAGAATAGATGATAAAGCATTATCTTTAATTTGCAAAATGTAAATGGACTAAATATTGTTACTATAATTCTTGCTTGATAACTGTTTTATATATGTAATTTTACTATGTTAAGTTAAAACCTTACTTTTTATTTAGACAGAAAAGGGGAGATGATGTGGGATGTCCTTCTGTATATGTATTGCTTTTATTGGTTGATGAATAAAGCTGTTTGGGTCAATGGCTTAGCAGAGTAAAGCCAGGTGAGAAATCAGAATAGAAAGTGGGAGAGAGAGAGAGAGAGAGAGTAGGCAAAGTCAAAGAGACACCATGTTGCTGCTGAAGGAGGAAGACACCAGAACCTTACAGCTAGAGGGGAGAGGAGGGGAGAATGGAAATGGGGGCAGAAGCAGCACATCCAGAAACCATGGGCTTTTGGAGCCTTGTTTGTTTTTATGTTAGGTGTTAGCCCCAATTTAAAAGAATTTTTGTTAAAGGTAGCCCAAGGGGGTTTGGAGATCAGGCTTTGAATCGCAATATCTCATCTTAGAAGTCTATGCCAAATTTTGGGATTCAAGCCTGCAGCAATGCATCTACTGTGTCAGGGCTCTTGAATCAAAACAGGGCGGGGGTAGGGGGTTGTGGGAAATGAGTGGCAGATGTCTCTACCCACTCAGTGCTACCTCAGTGAGAACTGTCTCGCTGCTTGCATCGGGCACCTGGCACAGAACAGCCCGAAATCGACAAACAATGTAAAACGGGTCCCAGGCCCTAGTAGTATGTAGTCAAAAAGGAGAAGTCACCAAGACGAAGCCAATCTTAGCCTGGTGGAGAACAAGTGTGAGAAGGGCCTTTTCCAACACGTGGCCCTGGGCCCGTGGGAAAAACAGACCCCCACCCCTTGGGACCTCCAAATGTTAAGCATGTTCTGGCCAACAAACCTCTCCAGCAATGCAAATAATCCAAATCAGACCAAATCAGACCAAATTAAAAGATACCCAGGTTTAATGGATGGCAATACTCCCAGGTAACCCTGGAAAAACATGGAGAGGGAAAGATGGAAAAGTGGAACCCAGAGACCACATGTTCATTCTCTGGGGGGGGGGGCAGTTTAAATAGCTTGTGGGAGTGGTCTTGACCTTCCCTGGGGAGGGGTCACCATTTGGCATGCTTTCTCCACGGTAGAGTTTGGACTGAGGCAACTCCCAAGGGAGGGAGCTTATGCCAGGAGCTGGGGTGAAGCCTCCAGCTAAACAGGATCTTGATAGGGGAGAGTTACGCATACAAGTAATAATCAGAAAAAAATTAAATCCAACAAAGAAATGGAAATGGAAAGTTCAGTAGAGACAGGATAAAGATGGGGGAAAGTTGTGATTAATGTATTTGGTGGGAGCCAGGTGGCAGCGGTGGTGAACATCTTTAACCCCAGTGCTCGGGAGGCAGAGACAGGCAGATCTCTGTAAGTTTGAGGACAGCCTGGTCTACACACGGAATTCCAGGACAGGCTTCAAAGCTACAGAGAAACCCTGTCTTGAAAAACCAAAACAAACCAAAACAATTCAGTGTGGGCTCAGTGAGAATAGCTCGGCTGGTAAAAACACCAGCAGAGCAAGCCTGCCTACAAAGATCTCAAGCCCCGGAGACCATAGAAAAACAAAAGCTGATGCAATGGTGCATGTCTGTAATCCAAAAACTTCTACGGTGAGATAGGGGGCAGAGACCAGAGAAATATTCAGCCAGTGGCTCACGGGACATGGAGCTTGGAGCATTCCGAACGGCAGAATGTCAAGGTATCATGGTGGAAACATACAGAGGAAGAGGTCACGCAAAGACAGGAGGCCAGAGCAAGGGTGGAGGATCCTAGCTCCTTTCAAAGCTAACTGATAGGGGAGTTCAGCCAATCACATTCTGTTTTGGGGGTGTGCCGCCCTCAGGCTAAAGCCTGCCTATAAACCTAGCAAGCACGCTCTGCTAGCTCTCTTTTCGCCTGGCTCCTGCGTCCGGATTTGGATTCTGGTGTAAGCTGTTGTAAGTCTTACTTCTGTTTATTAAAGCTGTATATTTTGTATCAAGATAGTCTGGGGACTTTTCATTACCAATCGCCCTGCGGCTTCAGCTAACCTCTCCAGGGTCCCACCTAACTGACGGATTCCAGGGTCCCAGCAGAGGTCCTCAATCTCTTGCTCAGGCATCAACCCACAGCACCCAAAGACCTACTTCTGCATGGCTGCTCTAAGGACCAAGCTCCCCTCACAGGCATCCTAGGGGCCTGAATTGCACCCAGTTAAGCAGACCTGAGTGAGTGAGTAGGCCACTGAGCTCTTAGCCATCTTTCTGCGTATCACTGTAACACAGCTAGTGGCCAAATCTGAACAGTCTTCACACATCTGTCACTCTGTCCAGGCAGCTGTTGTGCCGCCATAAGGCAGGTTAGTTACGTCCTGGAACCTACAACATGGGTTTTCCTGGGAATTTATTAGGAATGTAGCTTCTAAAGTCCCACTCGAACGTGGTGGGCCAGCCTGGGCTCTGACTAATTCTTCAGGCACTCCCTATACAAAGCTAAGCTAATAAAGCTGGGGGTTGGAGTGACTTGGAGCCCAGGCTTCTCGTAGGGAGCCTGGAAGCGGAAGCTTCCATAATTTGCTGCTCGCCTGAGGTCACCATGACAAGCCTGGGGTCAGATGGAGTTGCATTTGTTGACCTATGGCCACAAGGGAGAACACACACCAAAGCAAACAAACAAAAGGCAAAGACAGTAGTGTTCGAGGTTATGATAAAAGGGAATTCAAGTCCCGATGAAGCCGTGCATGTGCAATGGGATCCACACAGCCCAGACCGCATGTGCATCCTCGAAAACCACAGCTAAGGCTGAGCCACTGCCATGGGACTGCAAGCCAGTAGCAGCTGGGACCCTCAGGGCCTTTCTCCTTTTCTGAGACTCCTGAACACAAGCTGCTGGCTGCCAATGAATAAGAAGACATTTTTCAATCAGTGTGAAGACAGTCGTCACCCACAAACATGGGTGGTTATGACATCTCGGGTTAAGACATGTTCTCAGGAGAGAGATCTGACCTCTGGTAACTCTGAAGTTAGTTTGATTCAAGTCTGCCATTTCAGACTGGCCAATGGCTGTACAGAATGATACATTCTCAATCCAAGGGAGTTTTAGATGTTCCATTATTTTATGTATATGGGTAATTTGCCTGCAGGTATGTCTGTGTACCACCCGCATGTCTAGTGCCCATAAGAGGTCAGAAGAGGACATTGGATCCCCTGGAACTGGATTATAGGTGATTGTGAGCCACCATGTGAGTGCTGGGATTTTAACCTATGTCCTCTGCAAGAGCAGCCAGTGCTCCTAACCACCGAGCCAATTCTAGCCCCAACTCAAGTAAGTTTTGACATTCTCAGGTTGAAGGTGCTGAATGAGTCCCATTCCTGAAGTACTTTCACAGAGCCTGGCAAACAAAGTGAATTGTAATTAGTATAATTTTATACCTAAGCTATAAGTGAATGCAAGCATAATAGACGACCGTGTCATAATTTAATTACTGCGAGTATTAATGGAAATAATAAGGGCTGTGGTTAATACGTAAAAGGGGGAAGGTTCTTGTTATTCTTTCCCTTGGTTCCCATTCTGCAGGAACAGAGCCTGGATTAAGGTGAGTGCTTGCCTTGCATGATGAGGCCCTGGGTTAGTCCTCAGCACGGAATAAACCAGCCATGGCAGTTCGCTCTTGTCATCCCAGGACTTGAGAGGTGGAGGCAGGAGGATTAGAAGTTTAAGTTCAGTCTCAGTTTCTATTCTAGTCGGGGTTTCTGTGGCTGTGAAGAGACACCATGACCACTGCAACTCTTATAAGGAAACATTTAATTGTGACTCGCTTGCAGTTTCAGACATTAAGTCCATTATCATGGCAGGGAGCCTAACTGCGTTCAGGGAGACGTGGTGCTGGCTACAGCTTGATCAGAAGGCAACAGGAAGTGGACTTTCTATCACACTGAGTGAAGCTTAAGCAAAGGAGACCTAAAAGCCCGCCCCCAGAGCAACACATTTCCTCCAATGAGGCCATGCCTACTCAAATAAAGCCACACCTCCTAACGGTGCCACTCCCTGTAGGCTTATGGGGACCAATTACATTCAAACTACCACAGTTACATAGTGAGCTTGTGGACAGCCTAGGCTACAAGAGTCATACACACACACACACACACACACACACACACACACACACATGCACTCACAAGTAAGATCCCAAATGGTCAAACTTATGCAGGTTAATCATGCCCAGAGCTGGGCTAGGGGGAAGCAGGATCATATGATGAGATTTGAGTGACTCCCCCCGCCCCCCCCCCGGGATTCATGCCCTGGAGGTTTGGTCCCCAGTGTGGCAGCTATGAACTTGGTGAGAGTCCCCCAAGATTAGGTAGAAGATAGCAGGAAACCTAGTCACTCCCTTGAACCCCCTCTCATGCTGCTCATTGGCTCACACCCCCTCTGGCAGACATCTCTGTCTGTGATACATTGTGATACAGCCAAGGGACAATGTACCAGGATGTGGGAGCTATACTATTTGGGGCTTTCAGTCACAAGAATCATGAGCCAAATGAACCACTTTTCATTAGGAAGAACCCTGCCTCGGGCACTTTACTGTAGCAACAGAAAATGGACTAGGATACTGGAAGATAAAACATTTAGCATCTAATGAGACAAAATTCATAAGCTGATCATTCCCAGGCTTGCAAAATGCAGCAGTTAGCAGGCACAGATTGGGAGTTAGCAGACACAGATGTGGCAGTTAGCAGATTGTGATATTTCATGTATTACAACTATATCCATTTGTTTAAAAGCTAGAGGAAAGATTAAACCGTTTGTGTGTGGTTTCTTGTTTGTTTTTGTTTTGTGACTTTGGTTTTGGTTTTATGTATTGGAACAGGGTCTCACTACATAACTCGGGTTAGCCTGAACTCATGATCCTCCTGCCTCTGCCCCCTGAATACTAGGATTGCAGGTGTGCACTGCCATGCCGAGCAAGAGTGAACAAGTTATGTAGAAAATGGAAGATCTAAACAAGATCCAAATCAAATTCAGAGAGATGAAAAGTCTAATGGAGGCTGGAGAAATGACCAGCCTGGATTGGACTACGGGGTACTTTGTCTCAGAAACAATAGGAGCAATGGGTATGTAAGAGAACTTGTTAATTAACTTGATGTGATGTTGGGGTCACAATGTGTATGTGTGCATGTATACATGTGTTTGCACGTACATGTTAAAACTGTAAAACTGAGCTGGGCGTAGTGGCGCACACCTTTAATCCCAGCACTTGAGAGGCAGAGGCAGGTGGATCTCTGTGAGTTGGAGGTCAGCCTGATGTACAGAGTGAGTTCCAGGACAGCCAGGGCTACAAAGAGAAACCCTGTCTCGAAAACAAAACAAAACAAAACAAAAAAGCCACTTTTTCTTCTCTGCTAACAAAGCCAGGAAAGAAATCCTGAAAAGACAAGGGCTGCTCAGCGGCAGGGCAGGGCGTCACAGCAGGTGTAGAGCCTTGAGTTCCGTCCCAGCTCCTCAGGGAGGGAGGGAGGGAGGAGAGAAGAAGGAGGCCAGGGAGTGAGGGAAGAAGAGATCAAGATTCCTCATAAACACAGAAACAAAAAAATATCAGCACAGCAAACCCAGCAAAGCACACACAGAGGCTGGCACCTCATGGCGAGGTCCATCTTAGAAATGCAAGATTAGTATAACTATGTCACATCGGCAGCTAAAGAGGAAAGCCACCGAAAACAAAACAAAACATTCAAAAGGAAAAAAAAAATGGTTCAACAAACACAACGTGCCCTCACAGTCAACCCACCCCATCCCCCAGTACACCGGGACCACAGGTAACACCTGACTTCCTCACCCGGGAACAGGCTTCGGTAAAGACCTACAGCTGGGACCACTCTTAACAGAGAAAGCCAAGCCGAGGCAGGGCCGTCTATTGTCACCCTTTCCACGCACATGACTGTCAGAATGGTTAAGACAAAAGCCAGAATGGACCTGACGACACCCAGCCCCGATTCAGAGGAACTGACCTCTGCCGGTGCCCTTCCCACAGCCACCAGAAAGACAAGACAGCCGGGTGGGCTTTCCAAGAGCGGGCCACGAGCTCTCATCCCAGTACAAGTTGAAGACCCCTCGTCTAAAATGCTCAGAGCCTCAAGTGTTTTCCAGCTTTTGTTTAAGTATTGGCATGCTCCAAGGAGACATCTTTGGCAGAAGACCAGACTCAACCACAGATCCCTTACATTTTGCATGCGCCTTCTCTACCCAACCCTGAGGTAACTTCCTGCCATGTTTTTGCTGAGCCTGTGTTTAGACTGAGCCCCGTCACCCAAGTGGAATTTTCCACTTACGGCACCATGGCGGCTGTCTCCAAGTTTCAGATTTGGAGATTTTGGGCTTTGAGAAATAGGGACGCTTCCACTATCTCTACCTGAGGGAACTGAAAACACATCCCGCAAAGGTTTGTGTAAACCCATAGCCCTGTTCGTATATCAACAGGTCGACACAACCCAGATTCCTTCTGAAGAACAATACTGAACAAAACCAGATGTGCTGTGACAACGGAAGGCAGCTGGGCATCAGAAAGGAAAAAGCAAAACAAAAAAAAACCCTGCACATACTTGCTACATACCCCTTGGTGAACCCATGTAGTGACATTTCATTTGTATTTTAATAAATAAAGCTTGCCTGAAGATCAGAGAGTAAAACAGCCACGCTGGTCAGCCTTACAGACCAGGCAGTGGTAACACACACCTTTAATCCCAGTAGCCACACCAGTTGCCATAGAAACCAGGCGGTGCATGCCTTTAATCCCAGTCCGAGAGAGGATTATAAAATGGGAGGAAACAGCTCTCAGGCTCAGTCTCATTCTGAGGTTTCCTGGAGGCAGGATCACCATTTTCGGACTGAGGTCTAGGTCGGTGACTGGCTGCTTTGTTTTCTGACCTTCAGGTTGAACCCCAATTTCCCTCTCTGAGTTTTTATCAGTCAGGCTTCAGAACCTCAAAGCCATCATGTTAACAGCACATCCCAAGAACACAAGCTGCAGGGATTTATTTATATGAATTCTACCTAGGTAAGGGAAAGTTTGGGAACAGCTTTGGTTCCCAGGGTGGAGACAGACCACAAAGAGACAGGAGGAAACTTGACTGTGGTGTGGCATCATCACCACTGTGAGAATTAATTGATGTTCACTGGACAGAATGCTTAACGTGGGTCACTTTCACCGAATGTGCAGAGAAAGTCACCATGAAGTAGCAAACTACAGGGACAGGCTGGAGCCTGTGACCTAATTCACGTCCGCTCTGACATCCGTGCACCACAAACTGTCAGCTTTCCAGGCAAGACTGACCAAAAGAGGAGTTACCATGGATACAGCCACCCAGTCCATGGAGCAGGAAGGCGCATGACCCAGTAATTGCAAAACAATATGATAAGGCTCCACTAGAGCCCCAAACATGGGGGGCACTGGAGAGGGAGTATCAGCTCTTCTGGGATGGGGAGACAGGGTGCGGGAGGGGGCCAGAGTCTTGGAAGCTGAGACCGTGGGGACACTGGGAGCTGAGACCATGGGGACACTGGGAGCTGAGACCATGGGGATACTGGGAGCTGAGACTGTGGGGACACTGGGAGCTGGCTTCAAGTTCTTGACCATTGCCTTCTTCTTCCTGCCCACCAAAGGGCCAGGTGACTCTGTTTTTAAATTATTACATTCTCTGTGTGTGTGCACTCATGTACATATAAGCAAAGGCCATTGTTATTGATTTTTTTCTTACTCTTGTGCTCTTTGGGTGGGTGCCTCTGCTATCCAGCTCCCAAATAAATACACACACAGAGACTTAGTCTTATTTATGAATGCCCAGCCTTAGCTTGGCTTGTTTCTTATCAGCTTTTCTTAAATTATCCCATCTATCTTTTGCCTCCAGGCTTTTTCCTTTCTCTAGTTCTATGTATCTTTTCTTATTTCAAGTCTGGTTATGTGGCTGGCCCCTTCTTTTCTCGCTCCTTCATCCTTTCCTCCCAGACTTCTCCTATCTCTTCTCTCTGCCTGCCAGCCTCGCCTACCCTTTGTCCTGCCTTGTTATTGGCCATTCAGCTCTTTTATTAGACCCGCCAGGTGTTTTAGACAGGCAAGGTCACACAGCTTCACAGAGTTAAACAAATGCAACACAGAAGAACGCAACACATTAAACAAGTGTTCCACAGCATGAACAAGTGTAACATAAAATAAACATTAAAATAGCATTCCACAACAGGCCACAGTGTCCTTGAGGAGGTCAAAACAAAATTTGAAGGAGTAAGGAGTGGGTCCCCTTCATCTAGCATATGGTTCATCGCTCACTAAGCCATCCCAGTGGTCTTTTCTTTTTTCTTTCTTTTCTTTCTTTCTTTTTTTTCTTTTTTTGTGAATCAAATTCATTCTTGCCTGTAGAGCTTCCTGAGACCTGAGGACAGTCAGAGTCCACATGAGGTGGTGTAAACATTACGTTGGGTCTCTCTAACCTAACTCTGAAGGTAGCCATGGTGAGCATTGTCTGCATGCTGCTAAGATCCCAGAAGCCAGGAGGACTGGGGTGGCAATAAGGACAGGGTCCCATAGGGAGGGGACCTTCAGTAAGACCCAGTGTGGTTAATGAAGTATCCATCTGGCCAGAGCATAGTTAGCAAGTTACCTCGCGAAGTCATAAGGGTGTGGGGTATAAACTCTGTTCCCAAGGGCAGGGCAGAATCTTGCCATGTTGTGTGATATTGTCCGTGAGTGAATCTAATTGTCTGTCACCTGGGTGTAACTTTGTCGGGGCTACCTCAGCAACCCCGAAGGGCAGAGCCTGGATCACAGGGCTTCCTTATAAGCCTAGAAAGGAGGAAACAATCTCATTGACTGCCTGTTGTACACTCGGGTTTTTTAATCTTTTTTGTTTATTTGTTTTTCAAGACAGGGTTTCTCTGTGTAGCCTTGGCTCTCCTGGAATTCGCTCTGTAAACCAGGCTGGCCTTGAACTCAGAGATTCACCTGCCTCTGCCTCTGCCTTTCCACTTGCTGGCGTGTGTCACCACCGCCCAGCTTTGATTTTTTTGTTTGTTTGCTTGCTTTTGTTAGCACACTTATTTGTTTTTGTTCATGTTTGTGAGGTCACAGTGGTGTAGAGGTCAGAGGACAACTCAACCCCAGGCACTGGTCCTCACCTTCTCCCTTGTTTGTAATGTAGTCTCTTTTGTTATTTGGAGCCAGGCTGCCTACTTAAACTGGCCTAGAAGCTTCCAGGAGATTCTCCGGTCTCTGTCTCTCCTCTGGGGATCTGAACTCAAATCACTGGGCTTGTACGGCAAGCACTGTTACCCGATAGGCTGTTTTCCCAGCCCCCGCCGTGTGGTTCGTGAGCATCCTCTATGCATCCAGTTTTTATGTTCAGGTATAAACTCATTCCACGCCCCTTTTAGGACAAGGAGACCAAAGTCCAGTGAGGCAGAGTGACCTCGCCAAGGTCATACGGCAAAGCAGCTAGGTCTTAGCCACGATGCGCTTTACCCAAGCCCAGAGACACAGGGTACATATGAGACAGGCCTGATCAGCCCTGGGAAGGGGCTGTCAGCAGGCTGTCTGAGGTCAGTGCCTACCTGCTTCCCTGGCTCCCGGCCTCAGCTGTCCCGGGTGCTAGGAAAGTCAGGATTATCTCAGGCATGACTAAGGCTAGAAAGATGTATTGAAAGTTAAATCCTCTGACTAAGAGGAAGGAAGGGATGTCCTTGGATTCCCACCCCAGCCCCACACAGTTGTTTCCCAATTCCTTCTACTGGTTTGGCAGTCTGGACAGGGAGGTGTGGGCCTGCAGGATTGCAACAGCCTTACCGGCTCTAGCCAGCCGCCTTGCATCACAGAGGCTGCCCGGGTGCCTGCCATCACCACTTGGACCCTTTAGGGGTTTTCATATCCAGAGTTGAATGCAGTTCTTTGGCCTGCACTTGGTACCTGGCCCTGGCCCTTCATTCATCCCTAGGATTCCCTGACAGGAAGGGAGGGAGGGAGGGAGGGAGGGAGGGAGGGAGGGAAGGAGGGAGGGAGGGAGCGAGGGAGGGAGGGAGGGAAGGAGGGAGGGAGGGAGTCTTGCACTATAGGTGGGGGTGTTTTTTTTTTTCCATGCTGGGGACCGACCCCAGGCTCTTCAGCATGCGAGGCAAGCACTTCACCAACTGAACCTCACCCCCAGCCTCTAAGTGTGAGATGGAGCTAAAGAGAAAAGAGTCTCTGAGGCCTGCTTGCTAAGGGGAAAGAAATGCATTACTTTCCAAAGTGTGTCCTCTTGGCTGTTTTGACAGTGATTGTGGTACTGCACGCCCTTGACGGTATCTTTTGCAGATGGAGAGTTCTACTAACCTCTTGTGAAGGTCCCAGGAGCTTGTGGGGCACAAGCTTGCTGAACTTATCTTTCTCTTGTCTGTTAATTAGTCTGTTTTTCTCTCGGCTGTTGGTCTGCCAGTTTGTTTATGTTTGTTCATTCATTAGCTTTTATGACCCTTTTTAAAAACAGTGTAAAATCCAGGCTGGGACCGTGGCTCAGAGGTAGAACCCTTGTCTAGGTTAAGTTCACATAGAACTTATATGTGTATATTTATATAATATATATGTGTATATACATACACACACACACACATACACATAGATATAAATGATCTGGGTTTAATCCCAAATACTGCAAAAAGAAAAAAAAATGAAGGGAAAGAGAAGGGAGAGGAGGGGAGAGGAATGGAGGGGGGAGGGGAGGGGAGGAGAAAAGAGAAGACTGAGATGTAGTTCAGTTCCTAGAGTGCTTGCCTAGCACACACAAAACCCTGGTTCCATCTTCGCACCGCATAAACTAGATTCTGTGCCTTGGGAAGGTGGACACATGTTCAAAGCCAGCCTCAATACAAGTCTGAGGCCAGCCTGGGCTATATGAGACCCTGCCTCAAGAAAGAAGGAAAGGAGGAGGGAAGAGAGAGGGAGAGAGGGCAAAAGGAAGAGGCCGATGTCATTCTCAGCACACGCTGCACGCTGTCCAGGAGTCTTACATGGCAACCTAGACAGAAGAAAACCACCTGCTCCCTGCCCTGCCCAGCGTGGCAGAAGAAAGCAAAGATCCTTCCAGGGTGCCCACAGTCTACACTGGTGGGTTTTCCCCAAGACCCTCTCTGGGGGGCATCTTGCTAATGCAGACTCACGTTCCCCAATGTCTCCATTTATCCACATATGGGCCCTGGATCCAAGGCCCTGGGAATAAATCTAAGGCACTGGTCTACAGACAGTGACACTAGTGACCATCTTAACTGCTCCCGCAGTGGGCTCAGGAACTCGCTGCCTGGTGGAGAGGGCAAGGTTTTCTTCTCAGCCACCTCTGTGCAGTGAGGGCTGGGTCGGGGTGGGGATTTGCAGTCAGTACTGATGAGCAGAGACTGCAGCCTGCCTTGACTCCAACCTCTGGGGGTCAGGACTCGGTGGCCTGTCACATGGAACTGTGTGAAGGCCTCTGTGACCCAGACATCTGAAGGCAGCTGAGAGTGAGGCCGTGTAACTAAGCACACATCCTACAGCAACCAGACCATTGGCAGGCAAGGAAAGCAAGGTCACTACCATAACGCACCACTGTGTCCCCAAGTGCAGGCTGCCGCAACCTCAGTATGTCTCTCTCCCCGACCTAACAGGAAGGTTTGGAAGCACAGAGAGTCTGGTGACCTGCCTGAGTCTCACTGCGGGACGTGCGGCACCTGGACCTCACACCAGGTCCTCTCCCGTGATGCTCTGGGGAATATCCAGGGCTGGGATGCTTGCTGTGGATAAGGTTTTGCAAGTCCGGGTCAGAACCATCCCCACGCGGCAGAAGCTGAAGAACGAGGTCTCTTTGGTCCACTGAGCAGGCTGGCCACACTTTGGATGGTGTCATATAAGCGGTGACGCTCACTGGGCAAATCAATCTGCCAGAAATCTTAAGAAGTGACACCGGGGTCCGAAATAGGACAAAGACACTGTCAGCTAAGAAAGGTCTTTTCTGTGGCTGAGACCCTGAGCTTGCTGAAGCCATCTTCACCTCTCAGTCCCCTGCCATGGTCCAGAACCTTCCCCTTCCTGCCCCTGGACCACTCTTATGGCTCCCAGATGGGTTTTGACCACCTGTCTCCATTGCTTTGTCCAGCTCCCCCTTCCCCAGCTGCCAGCACTGATAACCAGGTCACTCTGATTCAGACCCTCCTAGGGCTCCAGGGTCTGGTCTGAGCCCTGGGATGTGGTATAGAGACTTCCACTGCCTGGCCCTGCTCGCCTCCTCAGTCTCTTGCCCTTGCTCCCCGAATGCATCTCTGGGGCTTTGTTCCCCGTGATTAGCAGATCTCCATTCTTGCTGGCTTCCAGGGCACCATTCAAGGCTCATCCAACCATCCCCTTTCTGAGAGTCCCCCCAGGCCCCTCGGCAATGGAAGGCTCCTCTCTCTGAGCAAGGTGCACCCGCAAAGAGTCTGGCCAAGAATCAGCCTTTGGCCCCCAGGACCTAGCTAAAGAAAGCATGGAAAGGAAACCAGGCCACCAGACAGGCAGGTACCTGGCTCCGCTCGCTGACCACATGTGCAGGGTCCCAACCCACAGGCCAGCCCAGGTGGAGCTGGGTGTCAGTGGGAACCCAACAGGCCAGGCAAGAAGGTGCTTGCCTGAGACCCAAGCCAAGGGTGACCTCACCGCTGAGTCAGCCTCCCAAGCACGAAGGGTGGGGGGCAGGGGTCCACCCTCCCAGGAGGGGCGGCACCTGGGACGCTTTTAACAAGCAAGGTGCATGCTTGGGGGCCAAAGAGCAAAGTGGTGAGTCAGGGTCAGGGCACCGCCTTGCCCTTCTAAGGGAGCCACGGTCCTCTCACCTGGCTCTCTTGAGCACATCACTCATTAGAAGACAAAAAGACAAGCCATGGGAGGGAGAGGGCCTGAGCCTGGAGCTGGCCCTGCTTCTCGGAGGCAGTTAACGCTCATTCGGAAAAAATGACGATGACACCATCCCGGGCTGAGCCAAAACAGGAGCCCCAGGTGTGTGCCAGGTGAAATGCCAAGACCCAGCCTGCCTCTTCCCCACAGCACTGTGCCTGGGACCCCACCTATCAGGCTCCAAACATGCCTGTCCCTTCACGGGGGTTTGGGGGTGGGGTGGGTGGTCATTCATGAGGTCTCAGTGCCTCCCAGGAGGATTTGAGCTGGGCTGGGCCACCAGTATCCTGAAAGGTGAAGGTGCGAGAAAAGATGCTGTCTTTCCCCCGCCCTCCCTGCCAAGCTCTTGTTAGGTTCTCACTGAACTCCATCTGCCCCAAGTCACAGAGGAGCTGCAAAGTGGCTGCCAGTGACCCGATGCGTCTTTGTCCCATCACGAGTGAGAGGCAACGTCACAAAGCAGAAGGCAGACGCCACTGCCCCCTCAGCATCATCCTTTTGAAGAAAGGGACCCTGTCCGCTGTCATTCTCAGGCAGTGACTGCTCTGTGGGGTCCCCATTGAGGGCGAGTAGGGCAGGGAAGGAGCTGAGTTCTCGCTGTGGTCACTGAGGTTCGCTGGGCCACCACTCAGTGGGGTGTCAGGAAGAATCTGCTCTTTCAAAGTCCCCTTGGGCACCCCCAGTCCTCACAGATGCAGGTGTGCCTGCTCTCTCCAGTCCTGAGAGTTTACCCTGACTCCTGCAAAAGGGTTCCTGGGTTCCGTGGCTAGTCTGCTTACCCTGGGAAACAGGGAGCTGGCACAGCTCGGGTGTCTGGTGACATCCACTGTGCTGAGCCAAACCTAAAGGGGACATCCACAGGGCTCCTGGAGGGCCTTGTTTCTTTTTCTTTTCTTTTTTTTTTTTTTTGGTTTTTCGAGACAGGGTTTCTCTGTAGCTTTGGAGCCTGTCCTGGAACTAGCTCTTGTAGACCAGGCTGGCCTCGAACTCACAGAGATCCTCCTGTCTCTGCCTCCCGAGTGCTGGGATTAAAGGCGTGTGCTACCACTGCCCGACTGAGAGCCTTGTTTCTAAGGTCTGATGGGGTCCTACTCTCTAGATCACCCCCAGAGGGGCCTGAGGTGGGGAGGGAGGAGTCTACAGAGGGGTCAGGTTATAGGTGACCATGAGGGTGGGGATGTGACATACAGGAAGCCCTGGGTTGAGTCTCAGCTCCAGCCTGCCCATGTGGGAGGCCAGAACTCTCTGTTATTTTAAGTCACCCAACTGTGGTGCTTTGTTCTGGCACACTGTCACCTCCAGCCCCTACCAAGCAAGCTGACGCACCCAGCTGCATGCGTGTGTGACCGCCATGGTCACGCAAGGCTCAGAGGGTCAAGATTGGTTTAATGTCTGTGCTTGCCAGCCCTCTACCCTCAGGGGCTCTGCATGAGAGGCCCACGTGTTCATTTTGCACAGGACCCACTGATGAGTGTTTGAGTTATGAGACCTCCCAGGCAAGCCCCTGCCACAGGTCCGGTGCTTCCCCAGTCACCAGGACCCAGCTTGGGGCAAGGCTGGGTATTCACTGGGAGTTAGTTAGCCTAGCCAGGCTGTGACTCCAGAGTTCTGATCGGAATTGTTATCGGGCTTCCTCAAGGACCTGCTTGGGATAAAATACCCCCATCATGGCTCTCAAATCAGGACTCTTGGGTGGTGGCCTCACCAATCACAAATCTTCCTAGCTTGAGCTCGTGGGTGTGTGTGAAGCAGGGGTAGGGGTCCCCAGGAGCCATGAGTCTTAGCCACCTCCTAGGCCCACCTAGTTCTTTGCTTCTGCTTGATTCGTGTCTGGTTATCCACCTTTTAGAATAGTTGCTCTCTTGAAGGGATACCTGCCTTCCCCCCAACAGAGCAGACTTTGGCCCCCTAGGGGAATGAGCAGTTTCTATTTATTGATTCTTTTAAAAGCTAGCCAACAGCCCCTCTGGGAGGCTGGCAGGCCACCCAGGTAAAGTCTTCTGGGAGGGTCTTGTTCCTGCCACTCAGGAGGGGGTTGAGTTAGCTGCTCTCCCATGACCCAGCAGCAGGGAGGAAGCCCTGGGCTGGGAGAGACGGGGTGGAGGAAGGAAGGGGGCCTGTTTTTCGGCCAGCCCTCCTGCCAACCGTTGTGTTTGGAATAATACAGTAACTCCCGGGTAACAAAACCCGGGCCAGATGGGCAGATAAAAATAAAGCCAGGATAATTGAGGCCTGCAGGTAATCCCTCAATCTGACTTTAGCGTCACCTTTTACGGCCAGTGTGAATTCCCCTCCACCTTGCCCCCACCCAACAACGTGATGTTGTGGTCATGGGCCAAGAGAGAGGACCCTTAGAAAGTGAATGATGACCCGAGTTCAATACCTGAGACCCCCCCATGGGGGTAAGGAGAGAATTGACCTCTGTACATGACTTCAATAGCATGGATCCTTCATGCAAAATAAGGAAATAAATGTTCTGTAATAGGAAATTCTTCTAATAAAGAGACTAGATGTTTTTGATGAGGAGGGTAGGGCCAGCTGGACCTCCTGGAAACAATGTCATGGCTACTGCACATACTTCCCTTTTTTTTACTTCCCTCCACCCAGCCAACTTTGCCAGTGCCCTGGCACACTCCTATGGAGGCTACCCATCTTTGAGGCGGGCTGGGTACCTCACCTGGGCCTTTCTTCCTGGCCGAATGATGTTCTCTTATAGCCGGGGCCCTTTGGGTTGAGTGTTTGGCCTCTGTACCTTGCCTATTTAGATCCTGGCCCAGAAGGAGGTGTGTGCAGAATCTTTCCCAGGAGGGGACACTCTTTGAACATTAGAAAATCAGTGAGGAAAGTGTGGCGATGGTCTCGATGAATCTAAGGAGCAGGTCAGGCTAGAGGGCAGGCAAGTGACTCTTGCCTGTGTCCATCCCTTCTGTCTCTTCACACACACACACACACACACACACACACACACACACACTCCCTTGGCAATGCTCAGACAGTGAAGCTTGTTGGGTAGTGCCTATGGCTGCTGCTTTAGTCATATTCCTGACATGGGCTTCACGGTAAGCCATCAGCTCCCCTCCCAGTCCCCAGTCTCAGACCAGCCAGGAAGCCCAACGGTTTGCACCGCTTAGTGAGCGCTGGGGATGAAGTTCCTGTGGATCTCAAAAAGAGAGCAGAGAGTAGGGGCTTGAGGAGCCAGCCCGGCTTCCTAGGGATCATCAGAGAGGTTTGTGCAGGATTCTGGAAGTATTCAGGCGTGCTTCACAGTCAGAGACGGACCTTGGGATGTGAAAGAGTGGAGCAGCCACAGGTGACCCTTCACCTTCATCGGTCACGGTTTTCTTTTCTTGCAGGGCTTTCCATGTGTGGCTTTCTGCAGAGGGGAGAGGAGGGAGAGAGGCCTCTGGAGCAGGAAGAGGTTACCTGGCCACCTCTTCCCTAGGGTCCTCATTGTTCCAGCTAAGAAGCACACAGAAGCCTTTCTCTGGAGGGTCTTGAGTCTCCCCATTACAGAGCGCACATTCTGTAAGGTCAAGGAACTGGCCAGACCTCAAGTGTTGCACTGCAGAAGGACACGGGGACTAAAAGAAGGTCGGTGGGGGAGACTTGGGGCTTCCCCGGAACACTGGATTGGCACTGTTACCCAGGCCCTGCCTCCATTCATTTTTTTCACTCAGTCCAGCAGTCAATCAAACTCCCCAAAGACCCAGGCAAGAGGAAGGCAAGTTGGCTCATTGGGCAGCTCATCTCTGATGAGACCAACAACCCAGGATAATCAGAGCTGGGCATGCTGAAGGCACCACGGAGCTGCCCTCTGACCTCCAACTTCCATGGTAGCCCAGGGAGTTCCCAGAGAACAGGGACCCAGCCTCTCTGTCCCCACCCACCAACAAAGGGTGGGAACCCAGGATGGCATCAGAGCCAGGGCTCCCTTGGTACACACTGCAGCAGTATCTCCTCTGTCTGCCTGGAAACACTAAAGATGCACATTGTAGACAACTCCCCAGGGTTGGGAAGATTGAAGGCCCAGCTCCCTGAGATGGGCCTCAGAGGCCCTTGGTAGTCCATCACTTAGGATCATAGGCACGAAAGTACTTGTGAACTGGGACTGGGCGGGGGATGCTCAGTGGTTAAGAGGGTTTGCTTCCCAACACCTGCATGGTGGCTCACAACCATCAGTATGTAATTCCAGCTCCAGAGGATCAGATGCATTCTTCTGGCCTCCATGGGCACTGTATACATGTGCTACACATACATACATGCAGGCAAAACATCCATACACATAAAAGAAAATAAACAAATCTAAAAAATTTTTAAAGTACTTATGCACTAGAAAGCACAGGGGTATGCTAAGAATTTAAGTCTTTCCAGAAAACCCTATATTGTTTATACAGAGCCTCCATGCTCAGCCAGGACTTGAGACGACTTTCAGGAGACAGCCAACAGCATAGGAGGCTGGCCCAGTCAGTGACAGGTGTCGGCTAGGCACTGGGAAAGCTTGGAGGAGGGTGCAGAAGTACAGAATCAGGAAACCTCAGAGATGATGGAGAAGATCTCCTGTCGGGGATAAGCCTTGACAAAAACACCTCTTGCCAGGGTAGGTGGAGGGGATTTAGAAATATTAGTAAAGAATACAAAGACACGTGAAAAACAATAAGACAGAAACCGTAGAATAGTACTTGGAGGGCTTCCTTCCTGGCGACAGATGTTTGACAGGCACGTTCCTCAAGCAGACTGAGAAGTTAGGCACATAGCTGGCCTTTAATCCCAGCAATCAGGAGGCCGAGGCAGGAGGACCTCTGTGAATTCGAGGCCAGCCTGGTCTACAAAGCGAGTTCCAGGACAGGCAAGACTCCATTACACAGAGAAACCCTGTCTCAAAACCAGAACAACAACACCAAAAGAGTTAGGCACATGGCCTCTCTGGAAGTCTCCAGGCAGAGAGGTGGGTGGAGTGAGTGAGGAGGAGGGTGAGGGGCAGACAGGACGAGCAAGAGGCAGAGCAAAGTCCTAGTGGCCTGGGGACCCTGAGGCTCTCCTGGTCAGCCAGTCTAGCCAGATTGGAGTGCCCTGGGCCAGTAAGAGACTTTGACTCGAAAAACAAGGTAGATGATGCTTAAAAAGTAACAGCCAAGATATTCTTCTAGCCTGTATGTGTACACGATCATGTCTGTGCACGTGTGTGAGCATGATGTGCGTGCGCGTGCACACACAAACACACACACACACACACTCTCGTGCTTTGTGGGATAGACAAAGAGCAATAGTAAGTCATTTAGTCATGCGTATGTGGGTGCATGTGTATGTACAGGGCATGTGCCTGTGTGTGTGTGTGTGTGCGCGCACTCGCACGTGCACACACATACATCAACTCTGCCTGCAGCCAAAATAAAGTCTCCCAATCACTGCATGTCACGAGTGTAGACCAGGATGGGTGATGTCAGCATGACCAGACAGCTGTCAGTCACCCTCCTAGGCAATACAGAGGGAAACAATATCTAGGCGGTCCCCTGAAGCTTATGACTGGGTCCCAAGGCCAGGCTCGAGCCTCGGTTTTTCCTTCTGTAAAATGAATAATAACAGTTCGCATATAACACTTACTCCGGTCCAGGCATATGCACTGACTCCTCATTCCAGAGTCTATGGTTCAACATCCCAACTTACAGGAGGGAGGTTCTGAAGCACAGGGCATCTAAGTAACTTGCCCAAGTCACACAGTTAGTGTGGCAGAGCTGGGACTCAAACCCAGGCCATGATCTCCCAAGTCCCTGCACTGAATGCCAGGTCCCCACTGTGAGCCTGAGGCGGCCATGAAAACTAAGGTAAGGACATTGCCGAAGCGCTTGGCACCAGCTGGCACATGGGTAGCATTCGGCTGTTGCTACTTCCGCCCTCTACGGAGGTGAGAGGGTGTGGGAAGAGCCACTGCGTGACCTCTCAAAGCCTAGGGCACTCTTGGGTCACAGCTCCCAGGAGGCAGTTTCCCTGTGCCACCCCCAGCAGAGGCTGAGCAGAGAATTCTCCCTGCGTCTTCCTCATAGCTTGGCGCGGAGGCCTGTGCAGGTG
Source organism: Myodes glareolus (assembly GCF_982192425.1). Taxonomy (NCBI): domain Eukaryota; kingdom Metazoa; phylum Chordata; class Mammalia; order Rodentia; family Cricetidae; genus Myodes; species Myodes glareolus. The sequence goes on from NC_142031.1 coordinate 15,269,053, forward strand.
TGTGATTCAGGCTCTGAGAGCCTGGGGCTGATGGCTCTGGGACAGTGGGTGTCTGAGAGGGTGGCCAGACCAAGTCAGGAGTGAGGTGTGGGCACCCTGTCTGGGTTCTAATGCTGGCATCGTAGATAAAACCAACCACATAGGTCAGAGGGCTCTGAGCCTGGGTGTAGCCATGGCCACAGCCGGCCCTAGGCCTGAGGGCAGAGACCCATGCTAGTTAGAAGATGGTCGCCCCACAGAGAGCTAAAGATCTGCCTCAAGGTTGGGAAGATGGTTCAGTCAATATGCTTGCTTTGTAAGCACAAGGCCCTGAGCCAATTCCCAGCGCCCATGTACAAGCTGGGTGTGGTGGAACATGCTTGTAATCCCAGCGCTGGGGAGGTAAAGACAGACCTCTAGGGCTTCGTGGCTAGCCAGTCTACCTGAATTAGCAAGCCCAGGGTCTCAGTGAGAGACTTTGTCTCAACTGACAAGATGGATAGCACCCGAGAAATGATACTTGATGTTGGACCTCTGGCTTCTACATACATGTGCACACATGCACACACACAAACAATGATCTGACTCAAACCGACCCACCAATAGTTAGAACAGTCCTGCTTTAGGCAGAGCCGGAGACATCATTGTCTGGGCTTCAGGCTCATCCTGTAAGATGGGCCCACAAATTGTAGGCACTTTTGTGGAATTTCTTTCTAGAAGACAAGGTCCCCCTCTGGCTTTGGCCTTCCTTCTGGCATGAGACTCCTGGGGGAATTCCCATTTCTTTAGGGTTCATCGTTTGAACAGCCAGATAATCAGATTGAGAGATACAAGTGTCTCTTTAGAGCATGTTCACTGGACTGGAGAGATGGCTCAGAGGTTAAAAGCACAGGCTGCTCTTACAAGAAAGAAGTCCCGAGTTCAATTCCCAGCAACCACAGGGTGGCTCACAACCATCTAGAATGAGATCTGGTGCCCTCTTCTAGCCTGCAGTCATACATGCAGGTAGAACACTGTATACATAATAGATAGATAAATAAATAAATCTTAGAGTATTTCCACTTGTACCAGACCCATTACCATGTGGCCACCCTGTGCACACAAACTCAGTTGGTTAAACTGATCAGGCGACACCCAGGGAACCGCACACCCAGGTGGTAACAGAGGGTCCCTGTCCATGAAGCAGAAAGAAGGATTTGTAACCCCACCCCCTCAGCTGGTGACTGTGACCTCACACCTGACCAGACAACACTGTGAATAGGGAGAACAATCAGGGCCATTACCACTGTGGGTGAGAGTGACAGCCACCAACAGAGCCGCCTTTGATGCGGAAGGCAGTCCCCTTCTGGTACCGCCTCTGAGTTTCCTGGTCTCCTGGAATAGTTTAGACCAAGGCTGAACTGTTCTAAAGTAACAGGGAACAGACATCAGCTGGCTCTGCCATGCATGGTGCAAGAAACCCCATTACCATAGTCCTGGACAGTCACCACATGTAGGAGAGGTCCCAGGGCCAAGGCATGTTCTGTCGTCTGGATTAGTACCTGCTGAGTCCTGTTCCATAGTAAACACTCTACCTGGATTAACTCTTGGCTGGGATGTGGGAGGCATTGCAGCTCTGGGAGGTTCAAGCCAAGCCCAAGCCACTCTGGTGCCAAGGTAGATCTGCAGCTACCGTCAGATCTGGACAGTTCCAGGTCCTGTGACATATTGCTCCACCACCCTCCACCTGTTGGTGAATGCCATCTGTTCCTTGCAGGGCTAAGAAAGAGAGATGATTTGGCAGAAATCCAGAGGATCACATCCATCAGGGATGATTCTGGAAGGTCTATTTTAATTAATGCCTGTGGAGACAGAGGCCAGGATAATTCAAGTGGCATGTCCTGAGTGTTCTGTCACCAAGAATGTCCTGTCGGAGGTTGAATGGTCTTCAAGGACAATGTGACAGAATCCTGTAATGCTGGATGCTGGGAGCATAAAGGATTTGGAGCTTCCACCAGGCCAAGACTTCACCTTGTTTGTCTAATGCTTGTGGTCAGCTCTCTTACCCTCTGTATTTGTTATTTTTCTCAGCTGGCAAAAGGAACTTACAGAAGGAAGGGTTTATTCTGGCTCACAGTTCAAGGGTGCACAGGCCATCACGGCAGGGAAGGCATGGCGGCAGGAGCAGAAGGCGGCCACTCACGTTAATCCACAGTCAGGAAGCAGAGAGAGATGGATGCTGGTGCTCGGCTCACTTCCTCCATTTTATTCAGTCCAGGACCCCAACCCATGGGACAGTGCCACCCACATTCAGGATGTGTCTTCCCACCTCAGCTAACCCAGTCTAGAAACTTCCTCACAGTCATGCTCAGAGGCTTGTCTCCGTGGTGAGTCTAGATCCTGTCAAGCTGACCATTGATATGTGTGCAAAAGGACACAAGTACACAACCCCTCTCCCCAAACACAGGGAGGAAATGAGTAGAACTGGAACATGGCTCAGTGGTCGAGCACTTGCATGGTGTGTGTAAGACACTGGTTTCAACTGTTAATGTGAAAATAAGTTAAAAATAAAAAAGAGGAGAATTTTATGATCTAAGCTTGAAGGGCCACAGGGTGCACCACATGAAACTGCAGCAAAAGCACCAAGCATCCTTGTACATAAGGCTCTGGCCAGGTTCAAAGGCAGGGACATGACCTTAGTATTGGATGGAGGGGCGTGGAGGACCACGTGTGATTTGAAAGAAAATGGTCCCTAAAGGGAGTGGCACTATGAGAAGGTGTGACCTTGTTGAAGTAGGTGTGGCCTTGTTGGAGGAAGTCACCACGGCGGAGGTGGACTTGGAGGTCTCATATATGCTCAAGATACCCCCCAGTGTCTCAGACCACTTCCTGTTGCCTTCAAGCCAAGATGTAGGACATTTGGCTACTTCTCCAGCACCATGTCTGCCTACCCGCCATCATGTTGCGCCTTGATGGTAATGGACTAAACCTCTAAAAATGTAAGCCACCCCAGTTAAATGTTTTTCCTTTGTAAGAGTTGCCATGGTCATGGTGTCTCTCCACAGCAATAGAAACCCTGACTAAGACACCACGTGACAAGAAGAACAAATAAGAAGGGAGACAAGACTGTGGCCACCTCTGGAAAATTCTATCCTGCCATGCATCCCTCTTCAGGTGGGGTGAACACGCACTGCAGCCCCAACGGGCTTCCTTCATGTGCTGTCTCCACCCCTCCCAAACCCTCTCTGCTCATATGCTGCACCTCTGCCTCCTGGCCCACCTCTGCTCAACCTGCATTGATCCAGCTCTGACCAGCACTTCCAGTGACCGAGAAGGAACTTTCTTGTTCGTTACTCAAACTGTCACCAGGGACAATGGTCTCCAGTAGACGGAGTCCTACATATGTAGGAATGGTGTTTGCCCTGAATATCACTATATTCAGTGCATGATATCCCCGACCACATTCTAGCCCTTTTAGGGCCTCTTCCCAGCAACCACTTCCCCTCCCCCACATGATGCCAGACACCACAGGGGCATCCCCTACACTCCCATAGCTCCTCACCTGCCAGCAGGTGTTTGGGAAGGCCAGAGGGCAGGAAAGAGCCACCTCTCCTGCTCCCAAGGCCCAGCCATTGCTCCAGAGAAAGGGCTTAGAGGGCAGCCATTAAAGCCCAGGCATTGTTCTGGGGCTGCTGACTGCATACCCGAGGAGTGAGGCCACCTGACCTGCCACAAACCTCTGCCCACAAACCTCTGCCCATAGTACCAGGCTCAGGGTGGCAGGGAGCTAGGATAGAGCTTGGGGAGAGCAGGAGGGGGAGCCCGAACGCTATCACCTGGACAGTCCCTGCCCAAGGCCTGCTGGATCTACCGCTGGGCACTGAGTCCAAACCACTGGCCCAGTGTTCTTGAACAGTCCCCAGGGTTATTTTGAAGCCCAGGTGAGGACGGGAGTATATGCATTCTGGCCCTACCCAAACCATGCAGCATCCCTCAAGCCAGGGGCCCACGTCTCCTGAGAGGGTTTAAGACTTACCTAGGAAAGAGTGACGGGGGGGGGGGGGGTCACCCAGGAAACGGGGTCTTCATGATTGCACAGCATGTGCTCTTAGGCACTGAGCCATCTGCCCAGTTGTTTTGTTGTTGTTGTTTTTGAGATACAGTTTCTTTGTGTAGCCTTGGCTGTCCTGAAACTAGCTCTGTAGACCAGATTGACCTTGAACTCACAGAGATCCACCTGCCTCTGCTGGAATTAAAAGCAAGCACCACCACCACGCGGCTTGTTTGTTTTTTGGAGCAGTCCCGTGTGGTCCCACCAAGCCTGGGACGCTACATAGCGGAGGATGGCTTTGAACTTCTCGTCCTCCTGCTCCAACTCCTGAGTGCAGGGACGACAGACGGGCTGCAGCAGCATGTTTGACTTCCGTATTCTTCTTAAAGCATCTACTGTGGTTGAGTACAGAGGTACATGCCTGTAATCCCCGTATTTAAAAACCCCAGGCAGGAGGATGGTGACTTCAAGACTGTCCCGGGTTTTGTGGAAAGACCTTATCTCAAGGTATGGAACAAAATCAAGACCCGGGAACAATAACCGAGCGTGGTGGTGCACACTTGCAAGAGCACAAACGTCTAAAAACCTGGGGGCCAAGGGCTGACAGGGCAGCTCAGTTAGTCTGGCTAGCATGCAGGGCATTCTTGCCTTTGATCCTCAGCACCTAAACCAGGTGGGACAGAAAGTGGAGGCAGGAGGATTGGAAATTCAAAGACATGCTCAGTTGTAGGTTAAGTTTGACTTTAGAGAAGATTATGATTCAGAAACAACAAGAACACATTGGGTCTAATGGCCAGGGATGGTGCTGCATGCTTTTAACCCCAGCATATGAGATGTAAAGGCAGGCAGAGCTCTGAGTTCAAGACCAGCCTGGTCTACATAGCGAGATCCAGGACAATGAGAGCTATACTGAGAGGAGAGGCCCTATCTCAAAAAAAAAAAAAAAAAAAAAAAAAAAAAAAAAAAAGAAAGAAAGAAAGAAAGGAAGGAAGGAAGGAAGAAGGAAGAAAGAAGAGAAAGACAGACAGACAGACATTGGGTTTGGGAGATGGGTCAACAGATATGCCAATCACTGCCAAGCCCAGCAACCTGAGTTTGATCTCAGAATCCCCAGGGTGGAAGGAGAGAACTGACTCCTGAAAGTTGTCCTATGACCCCACATGTGCACCATGGCAACTGCATACCTACACACATATGAAATGGGGGCGGGGCATGGGCCTTGCCGTTACTGGAAGCAGATATAAGGACACTCAATTGCACAGACCTTTTAAAACGGGAAGCTGAGCTGGGGCTGGAGAAATGGGTCAGTGGCTAAGAGCACCTACTGCTCTTGCAAGAGGACCCAGTTTCGATTCCCAGCACCCACCCACGCGGCAGCTGACAACCATCTAGTTCTGGGGGATCTAATGCCTTCTTGTGAGCTCTGCAGACACCAGGCATGAACAAGGTCAGTGCATATTCATACATGCAGGCAAAACACTCATATGCATAAAATAAAATCTTCAAATCACAACACACACCACTTTGCTATGGGGTGAGGGGCTGAGGTAGGGCGTATGGCTCCCTGCATCTCCATGTGTTCACCATTTGAACACGCAGGTGTATTTGCACAGGTGTGTCTACACAGGTGTTATCTGCTGCTTCTTGTACCGCAGAGTCATGATAGTAGTGACTTTCTAGGCCAACATGGGGCAAATATCCCATGCTTGCTTACCCTGCCACCCCCACCCCAGAAGCTGCAGCTGGTGACTAACTGTGTGAGCAGCAGTGCTCACATGCACTTGGTGTGTGAGGCAGCCCAACCTGCCCCTGACGGTGTCTTTGTCCTTTTGAAATCACAGTTCCCTGGAACTGCAAGACGATAAGAAAGGCCCCTTTCGCTGAGCCAGACTGAGAACCGCCCATCCACAGCAAGAGAATGAACCTGCTGAGCCAGATGGGCCGAGATTCTGGGCAGGATGGTGGAGATGGCCTTGACCTTGGGTGGTGATCTCCAAGAAGGCCTCTGTTCCGTTCCAAGGCAGTGGGTGCACACTCCCACCAGAGGATGCTGGCAGGCTCGGGTGGGGGCAGGGGCAGGATGCCGTCATCAGTTCAGCCTTGTCCTTTGCTTCCTGAGCTGTAAGCGAGGTGAGTTAAAACAAAGCTGGAGGCCAGCCAGGATCTGGAAGTCACCAATTCTCATGACATCTTTTTGGAGGACTTCCTGGAGGAGGATCCCATTGAGTGGGGGGAGGGATGGCAAGGATCAGCAGGAGAGGAAGACAGATCCATCAAATAGAGTGAGCTCAGCAGCCACGCCAAAATCCTGTTGGCGAGTGTGCACTGTATACGGACTTGATGAAAACTGCACTTTATGCTTTCAGCTTTGGACTTTTAACTTTTCAGAGACAATCTCAAGACTGGTCTCAAACTCACCACCCTCTGCTCCCTCACCCTTATGCCCCTCCCCCAGAGTGCCAAGGATTACAGGTACCTATCACCATGCCTGACTTCGCTTTTTGTTGTTGCTGAGACAGGGTTTCTCTGTGCAGCCCTAGCTGTCCTAGAACTCACTCTGTAGACCAGGCTGGCCTCAAACTCACAGAGATCTGCCTGCCTCTGCTTCCCAAGTGCCGGAATTAAAGTCATGTGCCACCATTACCTGGCTTCTGGCTTCATTTCTAAACATTCTTTGGTTGTGATCTATGATTAAGCAGGTATGTAGTGTGTGAGTGTGTGTGTGTGTGTGTGTGTGTGTGTGTGTAACCAGAACTCAACCTTGAGTGTCATTCCTCAGACACCAACCACTTTGTTTTTGAAGACTGAGTTTCTGCTGGCTTGGAGCTTGACAAGTAGGGTAGAGTCTCTGGCCCATGATCCTGGGATCTGCCTGTTTCTGCCTCCTCAGCTCTGAGATGTATGTAACACCCTGCCTGTAGCTAGCTCTGGGGCTGGAGAGATGGCTCAGCAGTTAAGAGCACTGCCTGCTCTTCCAAAGGTCCTGAGTTCAATTCCCATCAACCACATGGTGACTCACAACCACCATAATGATATCTGGCACCCTCTTGAGGAAGAGACCTGGTCAGCTGTCCTCATTAATTTAGACCATGAAACCCAATATGGACAAGTTTAACAGAACCACCATATATGGGTTGCCCATGCATGCTTCAGTATTTCCAGGGCATAAATTTCATTTCAGTTTCATTCAGTAGCTAGCTCTGCCCTCTATTCAAAACAAACTTTATTGTCAGTCTCAGGAGCATCAGAATACAATAAAAATATCTCACAACATTTCCCCGTTTTTGTCTAAATAAAAGGGGAGGTTTTAACTCTGACACAGAAAAACTACATACAATAAGAACAATTGTCAGGTAAGAATTACATTCAGTGTCTAGTGCATTTGCCTCTGGCAAAGTCAGAGAAAATACTCCATTATCTATCCTACCTTGGTGAGTCCAAAGTTTTGTACCTAATTCACTTTCTATACCAACTTGTATTACCAAACCAAAACTAATTTTTAGACCTCAAACATCTTCTTAGATAAACACCTTAAGCTCTTATGTCTCTCAACCTTATACACTTGGCATCTCTTCTATGGGTTTCTTTTCTGAATTTGGTAACCAGGAAAACTATAACCATCTAGTCTTCAATAAGGATGAAATACTACCTGAGTCAACAAGAAGTGTAGAGCAACTTCCAAACTATAGAAAGGACAAAACAGGTAGCTGCCTGGACCATCATCCAAGGTTCCTCCATAATGCTGAGGCACATATCTTCAACCTACAGACCCAGAGCATCTGACAGACTTTTCTGTGAAGTGGGAATTTTGAAGGACTATCGTACCTTGTCTTGGCAAAGTTTAGTTTGCCAAGTCACCTTTTGTTTTGTTTTGTTTTTTCCGAGACAGGGTTTCTCTGTGTAACAGCCCTAGCTGTCTTGGAACTCACACTGAAACCAGGCTGGCCTTGAACTCACAAAGATCTGCCTGTCTCTGTTTCTAAGTGCTGAGATTAAAGGTGTGCACCATCACCACTCAGCCAAAGAAGTCACTTTCTTTCATGCCCTTGCTTGTCCAACTTGAACAGCATACTGGCAGCAATCCAGGCAAGGGTAGTTTCTTGCCCAATGGCCTAACTTTTGCCACAAAGAAAGCAAATTCCATATGGAGCTTCTTCAATGTCTATGACCTCATCTGAAGTAGGGTGCTGCCAGGAACAGATGTGTCTCATTGTCATGAAAAGCCTTATGCTATTAAAACATTTTAAATGCCATATTCTGTAGATCTCTGACGTATTTGAAGACCATCTATCTATCTAAAATATATGTTTGACCTTAAAAACGTACCTAATATGGCCACAAATCTGATTGTTAGATGACTAACTACTAACCTGCATTTATTAATTATCCTAGATAGTTTGTAATAATAACTTTCAAGGACTAGAAATTTACATTACATTGTTAAATGAGCTGCATAGGTACAATACCTTAAACAAGAGCAGAAACATATATACAGTGTAACAACCTCAAGTTTGTATCAATATACAAAAATCCATACCAATATAAAATATTTAAGACTAGTAGTTCCTTTTTTGTTTGAAAGTAAATCAATATTCTACCCTTTTATTCTATCATTCCCACACCCCCCATTTTCTTTTCAGAATAAGATCCCTGAATCTAATCTCTTTTGTGTAGAAGGCCGCAACCACACTCTCCACCATAGATGGCGCTGCACCGCCAGGTGAGCTAGAAAGCTCACACGTGTTGGTATTTTTCCACTACTCCCAAGGTATCACCTGGGACTGGGAGCAGTTGACCAATCCAAGAATGACACATCCAAAGCAGGGTCTGTTTCCTATATAAGGGATGGGTTCCATCTTATCTGGGTCTCCGCCATGTGGCTTATGCTCTAGCTCCCAAGGGGCATTAAAGCTTTACTGCAGAAGGATCCTATGTGTACCGCGTGGTTCTTGCTGGCGAGACGGTAGCGCGGGACATCTGGTGCCATACCCGGGAAGAAGAAAAACTTTGCACCGCCAGAGACCCCTTGGACACAAGGAGGATTCAGAACTGCAGGCATGCATGCTCAGAGAGGTACGCTCTAAAGTCCAGAGAGCATATCAGAAACTGAGCAGCAGTGGGAGGTTGTGCGCGCACCCAGATAAGTTAAAAAATGACCCTCCGGTAAAGAATGGGGGAGACAGAAAAGAAAATAAGTTAAAAAGGACCCCCCAATGATTCTAGAAAGTAAAAATGGGGGAGAAGGCTGATTTACAAGGTCAAAAGCTTTATGTTATGTTAGGTGTGTTGTTTTTTATGTACTGGACAGGAGAAAGATATTTGAATTTAGGAACTGCTAAAAAAGGTAGTTTAAATTTAAAACATGGGCTTAAGAATATGATGTTGTGGGAGAGAGGTTCTGTTTTCGCCTCCACGGAGGATGGGAGCCTAAGTATGTGCTTGAGATCCACATGGTTTGAATCACCGAGACCTCCTGAAATGTTGTAGTGTATACCCCTAAGAATGCAACGGCCCAATAACAGCAGGAAGCAGCCAAAGAGACTAAACGACGCCCAAATTCCCTAAAAGATTAAATGAGGTCCTTTCAAGCCTGCTTCTCTGAGTTCAGCTTTGCTCCGTACACCGGTTTGGGCGCGGAGTGGGTGCAGCTGGGGCTGGAGGGCGGCTGGAGCGGAGCTTTGCTCTGTGGCTATGGTGGGAGGCATATTGCGCAGGCTCGGTTGGTGCCTGGCCTGGAGGATGTCACAGCGGTGCCACAGGCAGCCGGGCCAGAAGGCTTACAATGTACCTAAAACTGTGAGGGTCTCTGAGGCAAAAATGGCTCTGATTCCATTTGGCTATGCTAAACTATGCTGACTTCAGGCAGGGCTGGTCGTATTTATCATAATAAAAGTGCAATTAAGGTTTAGACGCAGTAAACAGGCAGTACCGAATTACATCTACATAGTGCGACTTAAGTTTTTAAGAACTGCTTAGCATTTTAAGAACTCAAGTCCTCCTAAAAGATTGCTGTGTATACGCTTGGCTTGTCTGGTGTTTCGGGTTCCGCAGGGAGGTGGATGCGAAGGGCCCTTGGATTTTGGGGTGATTGGGTCGTTGGCTGGATCTGTGAGAGTTTACAGCCGCTTTTGCTGTGGCACAGGTGTTGAGAGTTTGCTAGTAGGGAAGTGGCCCTGTTTGCCGCCTCTCCCATCGGCCCCTTGAGCCGCAGGTTCTGGTGCAGACCTTGAGATGTTGCCAGCCTGTGCCGCCTCGGTCTGGGTGTCGGCTCCCGCCACACTCCGCCACCAACACAGCCTCAGAAAACTAGGCTAGCCCCGCGGGGAAGGCAGGGGCGCCTGGGGGTGGAGCCGCCACTTCCTGGCCTGGGACACGGGGATCCGCGCAGCGAGCAGGCCCAGGGCCGCACACAGCCCTTGGATGGCAGGCGGGCTCTGGAACCCAAGGCCACCGTACCAGCAAGAAATACAGGGAGCCAATAAATCTTAAACCTTATATCAACAAACAGGGCCTGGGTTTTTCCTAGGCGCCACTGGGGCAGCACGGCCTATATCATAAAAAACAGAGACCCTCAATCAGTTATCTACCACAGTGGCTACAGCCCTGGATCAACAGGCTACCATAGATACATCTATTAGAGGTAGAATAAAGAACAGGTGGATATCTTATGGCAGCTTGCCCAATTGGGCTGTGAATGGAAAACTCCAGCCTTATGTGTGACCAGTGTACCATATGAGAACTTTATAAAAATGGCTAACTTGTCCCGAGAATTGTCTTTGTATCTTACAGGAGAATTTTGATGATTTGCTGTCCTCCTTGAGATGGTCCATCATAACAATCAACTCCACGCGAGTGGACATAAGCCTGGCCAAAGGATTCCAGTCCTGGATCGTGTCCTTCATCCCCTACTTCAAAGAATGGGTGGGGGTGGAAATGTTTTGGAACGGTCCTGCTATGGAATAGTGTTTCTCCTCTGGATGGTCTGCTGACTCAAATCCCAAAGTCTTAGGGACGTAGTGGTTATGGCACCAGCGCTGGCTGCCCTGGAACAGGGAGCCTCTGCTTATATGTGGTTATCTATGTTAAAGCAGTAAGGTTTAAGTCAACCAGCTCCTGCACCCCTAGGACTATGGTCCATTGCACAGGGTGGAGTGCTTGGCTTAGCTAGCCCTAAAGGTTGTGGAGCTGAAAAGCATCGCACAGAGAATGGCCCTCTCTGAGAGATAAGTCGCTCTGCATAAGGGTTTCCTGCCGTATATTCCCTTTCCCAGAAAATTGGCAGAGGGCAGGCCGGATAGGTTCCAGGTGTCATGAGCCTAGGGACAGATTCCGTGTAAGCCCATTTTAATGTTTTCATTTTGGGAAGTGCGACCTCTATCTTTACCTTCCTAGGGAGTTGCCTTTCTGCAAAGAAGTAAATTAGGGGGAGATGTAGAAGGCCGCAACCACACTCTCCACCATAGATGGCGCTGCACCGCCAGGTGAGCTAGAAAGCTCACACGTGTTGGTATTTTTCCACTACTCCCAAGGTATCACCTGGGACTGGGAGCAGTTGACCAATCCAAGAATGACACGTCCAAAGCAGGGTCTGTTTCCTATATAAGGGATGGGTTCCATCTTATCTGGGTCTCCGCCATGTGGCTTATGCTCTAGCTCCCAAGGGGCATTAAAGCTTTACTGCAGAAGGATCCTATGTGTACCGCGTGGTTCTTGCTGGCGAGACGGTAGCGCGGGACACTTTTGTTTAGTTTCCTCACTGACTATGACCAATAATAATTTGAACCAACCCCCTCAAAAGATGATAAACATCTATAATCCACAGAATGACCAAAACCCACCCACCTTACCTCTTGGGAATGTGGGTGTCATGTTCTTAAAATTACTTTCTGTTGTCTGGGGGTGATGGTATCTTTAGGGGACCCTGAAAAACTGAGATAATGATCAAGTCCTGGGAGAGCTGGCTGTTGTTCAGTCTCCATGTGATGGGAAATTGCAGGGCTTATCTGAAGTCTTGGTCAGAGTACTCTATGAAGTTGGACCATCTTTTTTTTTTAAATATTTATTTATTATGTATACAATATTCTGTCTGTGTGTATGCCTGCAGGCCAGTAGAGGGCATCAGACCCCATTACAGATGGTTGTGAGCCACCATGTAGTTGCTGGGAATTGAACTCAGGACCTTTGAAAGAGCAGGCAATGCTCTTAACCTCTGAGCCATCTCTCCAGCCCGAAGTTGGACCATCTTAGCTAACTGTTTTGAAGTTGTTTTGAGCAGTTTGTAGTTTGAAGCTGATCTTTGGGTGGTGTTTGCCATCTTAGTGCCATTGCTACAATCCAGGTGGAATCAACATTGTGGGGGCTCTATCATCTTTTTGGAGACTTCAAAATTTGCTGTTAAGAATGGTCACGAGTCACTGCAGAAAACGTAAACATTTTAAACGTCATATGCAGCAGATCTCAGAGAGGTTAAAGGGCCACAATTTGTCAAGTATATCCAGGGTACACAAACTTAATTCCTGTTTCAGCCTCAAGCCCAAAATCATGTACAGGAAGCTAGATGAAGCCTATTTATAGAATTACTTAGTACTCTATATAACTGTTACTACCACAACAGAAAGTTTAACTATATATAATAATCTTATAAATTTTGAGATAATATTTATACCTATTTATATTTTTTCTTAAAAGTTTTAAAGAGTCAAAATAAAAGTAAAAAATTATAAGATTAGCAGCAATAGAATACTTCCTTAATTTTGGTTTTTCTTCTGACCCATATCAAGTGACTCTTGTGACATAAGACAGATTTTGGATTTTCCTTTTAAGAAAAAGGAGAGAGCTGCACTCTGACTCCAAAGCCAGCTTCAGATTGTAATTGAAGTGGGACTACAGAAAGACCATTTGCCTTACACATCTGTAAAGAATAGCAGAAACAAATATCTGGGAAGATTTATGACATTTTATCCTGTTGGAAGTATGTTGTACCACTAGGCCAGCTTACTCCTTTTCTTGGGATATTTTCTCTGGAGGATTTGTCCTTTTTCTTCCAATATCTCATTTGTCTCGTGGTCCTCAGATTCATCAGTTGGCTTCTTTTAATCTCCTGGAAAGAAAAAAAAACAATCCTTGTCCCAACCCTAACTTTGAGGAGTTCCCTTCTTTAGCAGGTTATATCTGATCAAATGGAAGGCATTTGTTAGCCGTATAAGTTAGTTTAGATTGAATGCTCAAGCTGTTTGAGGAATTATCACCCTTCCTAATCAAGAGGACTCTCGTGTTCAAATCTAATCTTTATCAATCTTGATAATACCACAGCTTTTCCTCTCCTGTGGAAACAAAAGCAGAACCCCTTCCCCTATGTAACACATATCCTGGTTTCCATTCTGAGGTCAACACCTCTTTAAAGTATACAGGCTAATTTAATTCAGCAGTCTCTTCTACTATCCAATGTCTCTCTGCAGTTATTGTTCCTTTTTCATTAGCATTTAAAAGTTTAAAGTTAATAAAGCATTGTGTAATTTATCTCTGAGGGTCTTTATTATCCCTTTCTATTTATTAAGTATATCTTTTAAAGTACAACAAGATCTTTCTATAACCGCTTGTCCTGTTGGATTGTGTGGTATACCTGTGATAAGTTTTATGTTTTAATATGCATAAAATTGTTTCATTACTAGAGGCATATGCTAGAGAACTTTCAGTCTTAACTTGTATAAGTATTCTCATAATGGCCGTAACTGTGGTTGTTCTTGTATGGTAACTGGGTAAACTAACATTGGTTTCCTAATAACTTTAGCCACCCTTCTTCAGTTTCATAATGCAATGGTGTGGTAGCTTCTAATCTAAACTCCTCTATCTGTGTATGAATATTTTTCTTAGTTTCATTAGTATGTCTCTCTAAGGATTTTATCTTATCAGTCAACTTTTCATATTTGGCACTGATATCAAACAAATTTTTTAGGGGAAAACATGAATCACCCAACTGATAATGATTGTAATTAACATTATGTCAATCCCAGCAAAGTTGATTATCCCTTCATTTAATTGTTCCATTTTCAAACCACTCATTGTGGAACCATACAGAGACCTAACTCCCTGCACCGTAATATAGCTTCCCATTTTTAACATGGGGAAAGACTTCCTTTTTTTCACAACTAATTCCCCCCTTAAGAATTCCCAGGTGTCTCATCAGTTCTGCTGACGATGACAGTGAAGTGTGAGGCTGGCTGTCGCTGTGCAGCACAGCTGTGCAGCACAGCTGTGCAGCACAGCTGGGCAGAGAACACAGGTGGTGCACAGTCTGGCTGAGGAACTGAGGGTAGCTGCAGCTGCTTGCGTGTAGCTGGGGGCTGAGATGTGTGGCAGTCATCCAAGCAGATGTTGAGGTGGCTGACCTGGTGTGACAGCAGCCTAAGGAGGGAGTCCAGGGGAAGCCCACAACCCATGGGGAGAGGGATCCAGCTGCCTGGAAAGCAGACACGGGAATGTGCAGAAGAAGCACCTGTGGCAGGAAGTAAGGGCATAGAGCCGCCTGAAGGCAGAGCCAGTCGGTGGTGGGTAGCTAACTCTAGAGGTGTTGGGAGTCCCGTGCCTGTGCAGTTTGGAGCTGGGAATAGACAGCAACTGATGGCCGTTGTAGAGAGACTGCAACAGGAAAACCCCAGACTCACTCAGAGAATTTGGGGCAAGGGAGAAAAAGCCAGCCATGGCAGCGGCTCCAGTGGCTGCAAAGCCAGGGGCGAGTAGCTACGTCATGATTCATGCACTGAGTTGGACACCAGACGAAGCATTTAACTAATTATTCTTTATCAATGAAAACTCAAGAAGGATCAGAGAAGCAGCTAAGCGACTAGTGACCTCCTATCTCTCTTGTTCCTCCATCCAAAAGGACCAAGGTCCTCTCTGAGCCCTGCCCTACTACTTCCTGTCTATCTGTCCTCAGTCCTCCCAAACCTCTATGGTTAATTTTGGTCAACTAGTAGCTAGCTTTGCCCTCTGATTCAAAACAAACTTTGTCAGTCTTGAGAGCATCAGAATGCAATCAAAATATCACACAACAGAAGATTGCTCACTGCACAAAGATGGGAACCCCAGCACCCATGTAAAAATCTGGGTGTGATGCATGCAACCTCAGCACTACAAGAACAGAGATGGGCAAATCCTGGGGTCTCACTGGCCAGCCTAGCCAAACCATGGCCAGCTCCAGGTTCAGCAAGAGACACTGTTTCAAGAAAGCAAGGCAATGAGCCACAGGCACCCATCGGTTTCCTCTGGCTTCTGCTCAGGCGCACATAGACGTATGTGTATCATACCACACACACATATGCAGGTTGGAAGGAGAGACTGGATATGTAGCTCTCTTGGTAGAGTGTGATTATGAAGGACCATCATCAGGCTGGATCTCCTGATGCTCCTGTCAGCTGTCACTGCTGCTCGGATCAGCTCGGAGGGAGGCATTCCATAGTATCTTGCCAATGGAAGGTTGCGGGCCAACTTTGTTGAGGTGGGAGGGCCATGGGTTTGGTCTCCTAATGATGACGTCAGCTTTGGTTGTTTAGGTGGTAGCTGTGTATGAGCTTTTGTTTGTTTTAGCAATGCTAGGGACTGAGTGTTGTGCTTCACGCATACCAAGCAAGCACTTGCCTACTTATCCACACCCCCAGCTCCAAGTTATTCTTTCTCAAGAAATACTTTGAGAGCAAGTAAATATCCCAGGGCCAGTGAGAGGGTTTAGCAAGGTGAGGAGCTTGCTGGTAAGCCTAGCAACCTGAGTTCAGTCCCTAGGGCCTAACTGTTGGAAGGGAAGGCAAGAACTGATTCGTGCAAGTTCAAGTTATCCTTGACCTTCAGCTGTGCATCCCAGCACATGCATGAGTGTGCACATGCCCCTCTCACACACAGTGCAATAAAAAAACAGCGCTCCCCCACTTCATCACACTTCTCACTTACTGGTTCAGTTACAGCAGCATTGACCTGTGGTCTATAGTCAGCAGTCTGCCAGCATTGTCAGTTTAATCGCTATTCTTTTCTTGAGCCATGAGAGTGGTTAGTTTGTCTAACCACTTGCCTCTGCGGTTCCATGTTCTCAGATTCAACCAATCTCAGATGGAAAGTATTCAGGAGAATACAAAACCAACCCCATTCAGACTGAACGCTCACAGGCTTTTCCTGTCAGCCCGTGAGTTATTTACATAGCAAACGTATGAGGTATTATAAACACCTCAGAGCTGTTAAACGCCTATGTGAGGGCCACAGCTCTAATCCCCTCACTTGGGCATCTGGGGCAAGAAGAGTGTGAGTTCAAGGCCAGCCTGGGCTACAGAACAATCTTGGGGTAGGGAGAAGTGAGAGGAGGGAGGAGAAAGGGAAGCCGGGAGAGTCATATGTAAATAATGTCCTATTTTATAGAAGGCATCTGGGCACCCAGGAACTTTGGTAACTGAGGGAGACTCTGTGTGTGTGTGTGTGTGTGTGTGTGTGTGTGTGTGTGTGCGCAATGAACATACAGTACACATTTCTATTTGTATTTATCCACCTTTCTCTGATATTGAATACAATGAGCTCACATAGGCACCCCAGATTTCAAGCCAACCCAGAGAACTCACATCATTTAAATTCCTTCTCATGAGAATTTCTGCTTTTTGTTACTGCTGTTGTGAGACAGTGTATAGCTCTCACTCTGTAGACCAGGCTGGCCTTGAACTCACAGAGACCTGCCTGCCTCTGCTTCCTGGGTGCTGGGACTAAAGAAATGCTCCACCACCTGGCGGATTTCCGTCTTTTTGCTCCTAACATCTTTGAACACCACGTTCAGCACCTCCTATCTCTCTGTCTCGGCTTCCTGTGTCTCCTTCCTCTCTGTTTCTCTCTCTTCTCGCCTCAGGCCCTGGCACTCCCTGACAGACCTCCCCTCTACCCGGTCACCCTATTCATTGCCAGGATCTACCCATTCTGGGATACTTATATCCTATGGACTCCTCAGTTGGTGACCAAGCTGAGATAAAAACTGGGTCTGTGTGACAGCTCTTCACCACATACTCCCCGAGAGCTGCGGAGTGATTTCCTGGCTGGCATATATAGGGATTGGAGGGAGTTTGGCTTCAGATAAGACCATCTGGGAGTGGAAAGGGCACCTGTAGTCCCGTCTCCTCCTGCCTCCTGCAGGGCCCACAGGTCTCCTCACGTGAACTTGGGACTGGAGTGCTTGCTTCCTGGTTCCCACTCATTTATGTACTTACTTACTTTGTTTTGAAGTGAGATGTCAGATACTCCACGAAGATTTTGAGTTTGCTATGGAACTGTGAAGATTATTTTGAATTTCTGATCCTCCTCCTCCCACCCTCGGAGTGTTGAAATTAAACCTGTGTACCACCATGCCAGGCTTTATGTGGTCCTGGGGATCAAACCCAGAGCTTCCTGCATACTAACACCAACTGTGTCCCTGGCCCACAGGTTTCTTTTTCAACGGCACTTTACAGATTGTCGAGACTCCGTAAACCTGACTGGCAGTGGAGCCTGTGAGGTCTCAGGTGAGGCTCAGAAATTCCGTCTCCAGTTGGTGCTTTGGAGCCTCAGTCTTGACCCAAGCCCCCAGCATCCACGGTGGGTAGCAGAGACCAGGACATACTCAGGACTGCCTGCCCAGGCCTGGGCCTCTGCAACAGCTCCCCAGCTCACCCTAATCTGCCTCCTTCTTTGGGAATGTTTGGCTCAGGGGGCTCCTGCTACCCTTGAGCACCTCCTGGGGAATCCCTGGGTCACACATCATTGGAACAGGCAGTTTGATCCCTGCCCCAGAGCTCAGAGTCAAGGGCTGACATCACAGGGTAGTTTGGTACCCACACCCCAGTCTCCTGGAACCCAGATCCTCCCTCCCCTTCCTGGAATCCCCACCACGCTCTTCCTTTTCATTGTAACTGGCATGTCTTGTGTGTCTTCTGGCACATCAGGGGTCAGCCCTTTGTTGCTTCATGGTCCCTCATGAAGTCCATGACCAATGCCTTTCTTAGGATGGTGGCCCCAGCCCAGTTGAGACTCACAGGCGGAAGCCAGCAACAATGACAGTCAAATCCCTCAGTCAGCAGGCCCCGGTGCCAGGGCTGCCTGTGGGTGAGGGCGGCTGCTCCAGCCGGGAATTTGTTCACCTGCTTGGGCCTCATCTTAGGCGGGGTGGCAGGCTGGGCTGAAATATTCATTAGGGCCGCACGTGTCCTGGGACTGAGCCACCAGCATGGCCTCGTGGGAGCCCCAGGGAAACCAGGTTCCTGAGGCTGTGAGTCAACTCCATGCTGAGCTCCGAATGGAGCTCCTGGCCTGGTCCCACGGAAGACACCACTCCTGGGTTCCTCTAAGTTCCAACAGTGGGAGGCAGAGTCCAGGTATCATCTCTGTGTGGGGTTACACTAAAGCAAGCAGAGGCAATGCCCACCAGGCAGGATTTCCAGCGAGTTCAAGACCTCTGCCCACCCTGCAGCCTGCAGGCCCTTACCCTCTCTAGTACGTCCCAAGGGTACCCAGCTCCTCTTCCTAGGCCGGAGAATAAGGTCACAGCCAGATAAGGGCAAATCAGGGGCAGGACCTTGGCCCTAGAATCCATCCCTGACCCTGGTAAGATGGGCTTGTACAAAATACCTAGTCCAGTGGCCTGAGTTCAAGCCCTAGGACCCCTATGGTGGACGGAGAGAACCAGCTTGCACAAGTTGTCCTCTGACCTCCACATTCATGCCATGGCACACTTGAGCATGCTTGTGAGCACATACACACACACACTCACACACACACAACAAATACGTGTTAAAAATAAATAAGAGGCAATTGCCCCCTCTGCCCCAGTTCAGAAGAACTGTGGCTGAGCCTGCTGTGCTCATGTCATGGGAGGAGGGACAGGACTGCTGTCAGCGGGTAACGACTCTGAAGCACGACAGGGCATTAGACAGGACAGGGGACAGTATGGGGTGTTCAGTCAGAGGCCCTGAGAGGTTCCTTTGACAGTGTGATTCGTGCTCTAAGTCCCTCCTGGTCTGAAGGAGCTCAGACAACCCAGGGAAAGGATGTTCAGGCCCTAGACAGCATGATCAAAGGCCCTGGGGTGGACAGGGCTCAGTTTGCTGGAAAGAAGAAAGGTTAAAACCAGGTGGCCTCATGGGGGCGCCTGCCTAGTTCCCTGCCTAACCCAGGCACAGGGTACATTCTCTGCTTCCTTTTCCTACAATTTGGCTTCCCTTGACTCCTGATTTGGGGGGCAGAGCTCTGAGATGTCAAGAACTCCTGCCCTTTGGGAACCCAAAGACTCAGGAGTAGAGAGGACCATGGCCACCTGAACAAGCTGAGACAATTCCCAAGACATTGAGCCCTGCCCCCCGAACCGACCTGAACTCAGGTGCCCAGACACGTGCCAAGCTGACCCTGAGGGCTCCACCCTGGCAGACAGAGCTTGTCCGAGAGGAGATGATGTCATGAATTGTGGCCCCAGGGACAGGCTGTGCTGAGGGTGATGGAACAGTGTGTTCCTGGCAGGACAGGGATGAAGGCTGGGAATGTATCATGTGCCATGGACCCCAGCTCCTCTACCCTCCCGGACCTGTCTGGGGACTTGAGAGACGCTGCTACAGGAGACTTTTCTGAGGACAGGGTGGAGATGGGCTGATCTTGGGGGAGGGAAAGAGGAGGAATACGGAAGAGAGAGAGAACAAGCATGCTAAGGAGCTGGGGGAGGGTAAGGTGGGAGGGGTGGGGGGGTGGGAGGAATTGTCCAGAAGTCACCTTCAGCCTTGGAGGGAATGTAGGGACCATGGCTGTAACCCAAGCATCAGCTCTTCTACACAGCCATCTGCAGCTCCTGGGGGAGGGGCTCACATGAGCTCACTTGAGGTAGGACCTCTCCTGGGGTACCCAAAGGACATCCTTGTGTGAGCTGGGTTGCTGGGGCTTACTGTAGGGAGGATCTCAGTAACAGGGTTCTGTGTCCCAGATTGCACTGGTTTAGGGGGCTGAAGTTAGGGGCTTCCTCTGCCTTGTCTATAACAAGGTCCAAATGGGCTTCACAGGGGGTGCTGACATCTGACGGAGTATGGTCTCGTTTCTGTGTCACAGACCTTTGCTAAGGTCTTGGGGTCTGTGGTGACCCGGGTGCGCACAGACATGTCCTCCACCCCATCCCATCCAGTTCCCTGGTGCTGGGCACCTTAGCCTGATTTCTGGGTGAAAGGCCACCCCCTGATCTTGAACCAACTCCTTCCAGTGTCCCCTGACCTTCGCACATAGACTGTGGCACATACGCACTCCCATACAAAATAAATAACAAATAAATATTTAAAGAGGTCCGTAGGCTCAGACATCAGAGAAATCAGGGCATGTATTCCAGCTCAGTCCTTCCCTGCCCTGAGAGCCTGGAGCAAATGCTACCTTTCCTTGGGCCTGTTTCCTTCTCTGTCGTTACAGAATACTACTCTGAGGAGTTGGCACAGGGTGAGAGCAAGAGAAGACACTTTCCAGTGCCTACCATGGCCTGTCCCCTGTTGCAGAATATTCCTTTACATGGTGTGAAGATGTATACTGTGATTGGTTTAATAAAGAGACGAATGGCCAATAACTAAGACAGAGAGAGGTCAGGTGGGACGTCTGGGGACAGAGAGGTCTCGGGGAAGAAGAGAGGAGTCACAGTCAGATGCAGAATAATCAGGCTGGGCATAACAGAGATGAAGTAACAAGCACATGGAAGAACATAGATTAAAAAATATGGGTTAATTTAAGTTACAAGAGCTAGTTAGAAACAAGCCTAAGCTAAGGTCGAGCTTTCATAATTAATAAGTCTCCGTGTCAATTTTTTTTTTGTGAGTTGGTAGCCTAAGAAGAAAAGCCTTATTAAAACGTCAGCAAATATGGGGCCAGATATAATCACATAAGGCTTGAGAAAGTTTGGAAAACAGAGTCAAACACGGCTTCCTGGTGACCACAGTCTCTCAGGCAGACCCAGTGGTGTCCAGAGGTGCAGGTACCAGCTGCTGCCTGCAAGCTGAAGCCAGCACCAAGCTGAGTCATGCCGGTGGCTGACAGGGCAGTTTAAGATTTGTCTCATGTGGTCAGAGAATGCTACAGGTGCTTAGTAAAGACAGATCCAGATGGGAAAAAAACCTCTAAACAGGTGACAGTGTGTTTTAAAAAGGTGTGTAGGCTTTAAAAAGAAAAGAAAATGGGTATAGCTGGTCATAGAAAAACTAATTTATAAACAAGATAAAGCATTTAAAGAAAAATAAAATAATATAAAAAGGATAAGTCAAGTAAAGATGGAAAATACAGTCTGATTCCTATATGGTGTCTTGTTACTTTTTTTGTTTTGTTTTGTTTTGTTTTTTGAGACAGGGTTTCTCTGTAGCTTTGGAGCCTGTCCTGGAACTAGCTTTTATAGTCCAGGCTGGCCTCGAACTGACAGAGATCCGCCTGCCTCTATCTCCTGAGTGCTGGGATTAAAGGTGTGCGCCACCACCACCTGGCAGTTACTTTGAATTATTTCCTTGCTGCTGAGTGAACAACAGTTGCTGAGAGAGATGGGGTCGTAAGAGGGACTGCTGAATTAGACCAGCCTAGATACTTAGAGATGCCTTAACTTTAAAACGTAAGTCAGAATATATATTGATTTGGGGAAGAGGTTGTGTTTATGTTTCCACAGGAAATGAAAGCCTGTGGATTTCTTCAACGTTGATAGAGATCAGGTTTGATCGTGGAAGACCCTCTGAAAATCCTGGCTACAGACATAAAGAAATAAATCTAGAAAACTCAGGACAAATGATGTATATTTTACCTGCTCAAACATAAAACAAAAAAAAATCATCTTTGGCTGGCTTGTGTACAACACATAGTCCATACTTGTGTTAATATAGATAAGTGAGTTACCTTTGAAAGTCTGTGTGTTTTCAGAGTGAGGGGACCAGAACCAATGAAAACAGATGGCCTAGGTGATCCAGTCTCTCAGAGTACCTCTGTTGCAGTTTCCTCAGAGTTCTACATCCAGAACAGCTTCAAGACTGAGATAGTCCAGCCTCACAGATGAGTCTAGCCAGAACTACAGGCAAGTCTTCTACTGTCCCATTGCACAGAGACTAGACAACAAATGTTATGACTAGTTCTCCAAGGACTTGATCATTATTTCAATTTTCTCAGGGTTTCCTAAAGATGCTGTCACCCTAGACAACAGGAAGCAGCCTGAATAATATGATGCTTCCATTCCCAAGAGGTGGGGTGAGTGGTTTTTGATTATTCAGTGGGTTATGGATGTTTGTCATTGTTTAAGGGGGTTGGTTACAGATTGTTATTGGTCATAGTCAGGAAAAAAGCTGAACAAAGGATATTAGATTCCTAATTAAAAAGATTTTAATAGGTAAAAATATCAGGTATTTTTTTAAAGAGAAAAAGGGGGAATATAGCATAGAAATGATGGAATAAAAGGGTGGATTGTTGAATGTTTTGACCAACCACTAGTCTCAAATATTTTACTTTGGCATGGATTTTTTTTATATTGATACAAATTTAAGGTTAGTTTTGTTATACTGCATATATGTTTCTACTCTTATTTAAGATATTGTACCTATTCAGCCCATTTAAAAATGTAAAATTTTAGTCTTTGAAAGCTATTTAGGAAAATAAAGAAATACAGATTAATAGTCATCTATAACAATCAAATTTATAGTCATGTTAGGTATATTTTCAAGGTCATAGAGATATATCATAGATAGATGATAGTCAAATACTTCAAAGACCTACAGGATATGACATTTAAATGTTAACATAAGGGTTTTCATGACAGTGAGACATGTTTGCTACTGACAACACAAATCTACTTCCAAAAAGGATGATGGGCATTGAAGAACTTCCATATGGAATTTGCTTTTTTTGTGGCAAAAACTAGCCACTTGGACAAGAAACTGCCCTGCCTCAATGGCTGATAGTATGCTATCAAAACTGAACAAGGCAAGGTAGGACAGTCCTTCAAAATTTCCTGCTTCACAGAAAAGTCTGTCAGATATGCTAGGCCTGTAGGCTGAAGATGGAGGCCCCAATGTTACAGAAGAACCTTGGGTTACTGTGTAGGCAGTCAGATGTCTCTGTCATTTCTTAGTTTTGGAAGTTGCTTGCTCTGCACTTCCTGTTTATTCAGGTAATATTATATCCTTCTTGGGTCTTAGATGGACTTGAAGAATAGATAGTTATAGTTTTCCTTAGTTTTCTATAGTTCCTTAGAAGATAAAATAGGTACAAAACTTTGGACTAATTAAGAGAGACTAGATAATTAAGATATAGAGTATTTCCTTTGAATTTGCCAAATACAAATAGACTGGACATTGTGAATGTAATTGTTACCTGGTAATTGTTCTTACTGTTTATAGTTTTATTGTATTAGAGTTAAAACCTTCCCTTTTTACTTAGACAAAAAGGGGTAATGTTGCAGAATATTCCTTTACACTGTGTGAAGATGTACTACTCTGACAGGTTTAATAAAGAGTTGAATGGCCAATAGCCAGACAGGAAAAAGTTTGGCAGGACTTCTGGAGACAGAAAGGTCTCAGGGAAGAAGACAGGAGTCACAGTCAGATGCAGAATAATCAGGATGGGTATAACGGAGATGAACTAACAAGTGTGTGGAAGACTGTAGATTTAAAAATGTGGGTTAATTTACGCTATAAGAGCTAATTAGAAACAAGCCTAAGGTAAGGCTGAGCTTTCACAATAAGTCTCTGTGTCAATTTTTGTGAGCTGGCAGCCCAAGAAGAAAATCCCAATCACAGTCACCAGTCACCTCGTCAGCAGCACCAGGCCTTCAGCACTGTCGTCACGAGATGACGATGCTCTGCCCTATACCCATGAGAGGCAGGCAGAGTTCCCCGGGCTCTACAGCA
The DNA here is from genome assembly GCF_982192425.1 of Myodes glareolus. NCBI lineage: Eukaryota > Metazoa > Chordata > Mammalia > Rodentia > Cricetidae > Myodes > Myodes glareolus. The sequence goes on from NC_142031.1 coordinate 15,292,948, forward strand.
CAGAGCAGGGGTGTGGTGTCCTGGGCTCATTCAGCCTGGCCACAAGCAGGGGTGTTGCCTTATCCTTCTACACCCTGGGCCTTGGCTCCCCAGTGTGTGTTGAACTGATTTAGTTCAAGGTACCGACAGAGGGCCTGATTGCTCACAGCACCGAGTGACAACCAGCAGGGGACAAGTCTGGGGACAGGAACCATATCACTGTCCAATCCCCAAGAGGTCCAGAAATGGACAATTGAGCAGATTAAAGGGGAAGCCTGGGGTCAGGGATGCTTCCAGGGACACTGGAAAGGGGCTCTCAGAGGTGGAAGCAGGGTAAATGACGGGTGGGGTGGCCTCCCACGAGGCCCAGAATCACACCTTCCCCCACTTCTGCAGGCCCATGTTGAAGGCTCTCTGTACCTACAGCCAACCCCACCCAACCACCTTCCCCCAGCAATAGCAGGAGGCTTCCCCAGCATGTCCCAGGCGGTGCCTTCTCTACCACAAGACACACTGCTGAGCTCTCCAGGTGTGGCTCCTCCAAGCCACCCCCCCTTGAGGTCCACTGTGCTCCCCTTCTGTTTTGGCTGTGCTCCCTCAGTCGAGGAGCTTGATGTGGGAGTCCCCTCTGTGTGCTGCTTATATTGGTTAATGAATAAAGAAACTGCCTTGGCCTAATAGGGCAGAACTTAGGTAGGTGGAGAAGACAGAACTGACTTCTGGGAGGAAGAAAGCAGAGACAGGAGACACCATGGATCTGCCACCAGAAACAGACGTGCTGAGATTTTGCTGGTAGGCCACGACCTCATGGTGATATACAGATTAATAGAAATGGGTTAAATTAATATGTAAGAGTTAGCCAATAAGAAGTCAGAGCTAATGGGCCAAGCAGTGATTTAATTAATATAATTTCTGTGTGGTTATTTTGGGGCTAAACTAGCCGGGCAGCCGGGACGAAGAAGCGGGCCTCCTACAGGAGCTCATCCCCAACGCCACCTCCTTCATGAAGTTCCCCTCTGCTGTAACCATACAGGGGTTCTCCTTCCCTTGAAGCCCCAGGCTGTCCTTCCCCTTGCTTAGTGCTCTGGTCACTCCTTGCATCTGTCCCCTGCCTGGCTGGGGCTCCTGATGTGATCTTGAGAGTCTGGAGGTGGCCTGTGGGTATGTGTGTGGGGAGGGTCCTGCAGGTCAGCCCTGGGCCAACACCATTCACGCTAAGACTTACGGGGTTCGTGACAGGCAGCTAGTCCAGCATGCACTGATCTCACATTCATGTGACTTGTTTGAGGTGTTACTATCTCTTGGAGGATCTGAAATCTAGAGAGGCAGTTTGCTCAAGGTACCCAGTGTGATAGTGGCAGGGCTGGTTGACTGGCACCAAAGCTGCTCTGTAAATCACCCCTCACGGGCAGGAGAGGTGGCACAGCAGTTAGGATGCCTGATGCTCTTACAGAGGACCAGAGTTCTGCTCCCAACACCCACATCAGGTAGTTCCTAACTGCTGGCAACTCCAGCTCCAGACTACCTAGCACGCTCTTCTGGCCTCCATGGGTAACAGCACATATATGCACACATATACATACGGTAAAAAAAAAATCTTAAAGAAAAATTACCACCTCCATCCCTCAGGCCACCTCCAGTGTCAGCCTGTAGGGACAATGTCTTTGGTTCTTCCATCTGAGTTCTGATGGAGGCCACAGCCTCCCCTCCCAGGCTTTCTTGGGGGTGGAGTGTGGTCATATGGCTTAGACTCAGCCAATCAGACACATGTGACCAGTCTGAAGTCAGAGCCAGTGGTTCAAAGCAGCCAGGCCATGGGGTTGGGAAAGGAGCATCTAGGTAGGGGTCAGTGGCGGGGACAGTCATGCCCAGAGTTGACACATCCTGTTAACAAGATCAGAAGGAAGGGCTGCGCTGGATGACTTAAGAAATGGGCTGTAGACATTGCTGTTGCCCTCCCACGAACAGGGAGCCTGGGCAGCTAGGTGTCTGCTCTGTGCACCCCAGCAAGAACTATCTATCAAAACCAAGTGTCTCCTGACAAAGAACAGATGGGTGAGGGCCTGCATTTGGTACATGGGACAGCGAGTAGGTTTATAGGGGCGATGTTTTCTAAAGGGAATTCAGAAAGCAGTGGGCTCTGTTCCTCAAGTGCGCTCAGGTGGGCCAGGGTCATGGGTGATGGTGATAAAGGAGCCAGGCTAGGGTGGAGCCCACAGTCATTCAGAGACCCTAGCCCGGCCCATCTGCTGGGTCAGCCACACCCAGAGCCACATAGCAAGTCCCTTGATGACCTAGGCTAGCGTGTGATGATCTGGACTCCCAGCTGCTGGCTCACCGTCCATAGGGTCCAACCATCACTACTATACTCCCGGCTCCCTGGGCCCGGCCCTGGGAAGCTGCTACAACTGGAGTTCTGGGGAAACCCAGAGTCTGCCTGCTAAGGGCTTCTCATTAAAGCTGCTGCCTAGCTGGGTGGTGAGTCCTTCAAGGCTGCCGTGGTTCAGTTTCCCCACCTGGACAAAACCAGCTGCCGAAGTTGCCGTGAGGACTGTGGTCAAGGGTGAAGCTTCCAGTCCTGGGCCGACTCCGACGGCTGCGGCTGTGACTGTCACTATTACACACTGTGCTTAACACCATTAAACCCTGAGGGAGGTGAGGCTGCAAGCACCGGCAGTTTCAGGGCATGGTGCTCACCCACCTAAGGCCACTCCAAGCTCTTCTTCGAACCCATAGCGGTCTCATTCCTACTCCATGCTGTTTCTCTCCCTGTCTGCTGAGAGAAGGGGACAAAAGTCTTCTCTAACCCACCGGGGTTCCCTTGGCCACTCTTGGCCACTCTCGCAAGCCATCTCTTTTTGTTGTTTTTGTTTGAGACAGGTTCTCTCTATGTAGACCCGGTTGGCCTAGAACTTTTGATCCTCCTGCCTCAGTCTCCTAAATGCTGGGGTTGCAAGCCTATGACACTGTTCCTGGCTTGCTGACCTTTTTCTGAAATGAGCCAAGGAGTTCTTCCGGGCTTTCAGGCCACACACGGTGTGTGGTGCCCACCTGGTTTCCCCTACATGCCTGAAGTGTAAATGCACTCACGTGTGGCAACTGTCCCGGCCCCAACAGCCCTTCTGGAGCAGACGCCCCACCATCAGCAAAGCCAGCCCTTCAGGGGCCACAAGAAGTCACCTATGTTCATCCCACACGGAGCTGGGACTGAAGACCAAGATCAGGCAGCAAAGAAACGATGCCCAGGGATGGCGGCCAAAGGGGGATCTGGATTTAAGTCCCAGCTCTGACAGGGTGGCCTTTGCCTTTCATGGAGCTGGTCATACAGGCCACACCATTAGGCTTCTCAGTAGCCCATGACTGTAACCTGGGAAGTACTGGGCCTCTCGGCAAGGTGGGAGCCTCTGAACAGCCTCTGATGAAGCTGGGTTCTGAAGCTTCCTTGCCCCAGTGTCTTCCCAGTTTCTTTTTTCTAAAAGTCCTTGACTGGGCTACATGGCCGAGACCCTTGGGCCCACCTGCTGTCCACACTGCCAGAGTAGGCACAGCCCTGCTCACCTGCCCTGGCAGGAAAAGCCACAGAGCTCAGCCCTGGAGGCGGCAGTGTTCCCTGACCCAGGTCCTCTCCAGGTTCCCTCTTGGCACTGGGGATCCTGATGGACACTGTGACTCACTGGGCAGCCCTGCAGAGGAACCTGGAGACCTGGTGGCTCAGTGGCCCCACAAAGATCTCTCTTCTGATCCTAAGGAGACACCTCCAAGAACCTGTGACTCCATCAACTCAGAACTGCTGGTGCTGCTGGCGGAAAAGTAGGGGTCACAGGGAGCGAGGCAGAGGCACTACAGCCAGGATTAGGACTCGGGACTGATACCAAAGCCCAGGGGCTTTCCATTTGCTAGGAAGTCTTACAACGGGCATGACCTTCATGACCTTTGACATCACCGTTCCACAGGGTACATCCAACACAACTGGTGACTGTCCTGGGTCATCCACAAGGGCCTGGATGCCTCTTGTGACAGAAGTGTCTCTTTTACACAGCTCTTAACCACTGCAGGATCCCTGATTCTTGCTAGTTTTCCTTAGAAGTCAAGCCCTTCCCAGTATGAAGTCATTTAAACTTCAGCCCCCGAGACGTGCCCAGTTCACGTGTGCAGAAACAGCCCAGAGAGGTGAAGGTCTTGGTCTAAGGACACACCTAGAATTGAGATCTGACCCTAGACTGTGACCCCAGAAACTCTGTCTTCCAGCCCTGCAGCCCTGGCCTTCAGGGCCCACACACGGCTGAGCAAAAGTGTGGATGGAGCGAGAACCTGGGGTCTCAGCGTGGCCATGGAACAGGACAGCTGCTGAAGCACGTACGCCCTCCCGACCCCTACTCACAGATCTGGGCTCCTAGGCCTAGAATAAACCTCAGCTCCTTGTCCTCCCATCCCCAACAGCCCAGGCCTATCTACCACACCATGTTCACCTTAGATGCAGGCAGGCATGGCCGTGCCCTAGGCCTCTGGAGCCGGGATGTGACTAAGGGATTTTCTCACGAGGAGTCATGAACCCGATAGGCCCCAGTGCCCCCACTTCAGGTATCTGGGGGGGCTTAGACCAACGTCTGAAGTTCAGCTCTCGTTCCGCTCCCTGACTTCCCCAAGGCCTCTGTGCTGATGGAACCAGCAGAGTTTCCTACAGCCAGTGTGCGCACAAGAGAACTGTGCACTGGTTGCTGGACACATCCTTGGACAGGCCTCAGGATGAGAGTCTCTGACGCAGAACTGACAACAAAGGGTCTGTGTGCCGGCAGCTTGGACACGTCCACGGGTGAGGTCCCATTTGAGAAAGTGCCTTTGAGAGCAGGGGCAGAAGAATAGCTGGCATCAAGCGAGATTCACTGGGAGAATGACCAGCCTGGGGACAATTGCTTCTGTAGCCAGAAGAGGACGCAGCATTGCCGGGCTGCCTGTGATTACAGGCAACAGGACTGTGCCCATTTCCATGGACAAACAGATTACTGCCACACGAAGGGCTGGGGCTGAGAGGCTCGGTGGTTGGGGCTCAGCCCTCAGGGTCTACCCAACAAAAGCTACCTTCTAATTGCACTGACTGGTGCCCAGAACCTGTCATCCTAGCTCCCAGCTGGCTCTCGTGGTCTTGCATCTCATCTGCTCTCCAGCCAGAAACCTGGTTCCCAGCGTGAGGTCAGTTAACCTTTGGCTGTGGCTGCCACACCTGCCCGCCAGGCTCTTGGCCAAGCCCTGGCTCCTGAAACCACTGGGAACTGGGACGATCTACATCCGTGCCTAGACAGACAAGGAGCTGGGCTCAGACAGGTGGCACAGAGCTGAATCTCACTGACAAGCTGTGCCGCCTTGGGCAAGTGAGCTGGGCTCTCTTCAGGCTCCTCCTTGAACCAGGAGCAAAGAAAACCTAAGGATTAGAGACCATCTCAGGCGCAGGGCTTAGAATACTGCAAGGTCCCCAGATTCCTAAAGCCATCAACAGTCTGATGGTGTCCGGACTTGCAGAGACTGAGGACAGCAAGAGTGGTTGGAGCCACAAGGGCACAGGAACAGGAGGTAGGATGAAGCTCAGAGAGCAACAAGCACAGGACCCCACCCACATCCCACAAGGTGGTGGTCACTTTCCCACAGATGTTTCCTTGGTTCCCCCCATGTCCTGGGACCTCATCTCTGTCCTCTCTGGCTCTGTCCCAGGAAGCTCCTGAAGGGGACAGCCCCACCCTCCTGCAGCAGGAAGTCATGGTTCCCACAGCAGTCTGGGTTCATAGGAGGCTGGAAGCAGCGATCCGTATTGGGCCCGGGAACCCAGTGTAATAGATGAGGTGAGCTGGGGACACTGTACTTTTAGTGGCAGTTTATTTACTTCTCAGAACACTGTCTTGTTTCTGCACCCCTACCTCTTCTCGTGTCTCTCCTTTGGTTCACAGTGACAATCTTGAGTGCTGCTTCAGTCCTCTGTGCCCAGGTCCCCCACGGTAAGGGGTGGGTACTCAGACAGTCCCTCTCCCCCTCTGCCCACTATCCCCAGTCCTAGACAGACAGGGCCAAAGCAAAGGGACACAGACTGCTGGTAGTGGGGTCTTCTACTGGGCTGGACCAAGGAGTCTTTGGGGGGGGGTAGTGCCAACAGGATGAGCGGCGGAGGTGGCCCTGCGTCTACACATGCCTGCTTCCTAGTCCGGCCTCTCTGGGCTTGCTGCGGAGGCCATTGGATGAGTGGCAGCCAGACCTTGGTCAGGGAAGGGAGGGGTCCCACCTGAGGCAGGAAACAAAGACCAGCAGAGGCAGGACTAAAGCCAAACAGACATCAGCTGGGCAACTGAGCTCTGCTGGCTGTGCGTGTGCACACACGTCCAACAGTAATAGTAGTGGGGTACCCCAATCTGTGCACCTGGTAAGGGGGCTGTCTCCCTCTTGGAAGCTGACGCACTGAAGACACCTGCCTGGTACAGCACGTGCGGCAGAGTCCACACCAACCGAATCCTGGAATGAACAAACGGATGTGGAGTAATGACTTCCCTCAGCTCTCATGTCCCCAGCAGGCAAATGTCCTTTGAGACACCACTGTCATTGCCCAACTCAAAGATGGTGCCAGAATGAAGGCAGAGCCTGGCCCAGGCCTAGTGGGATGGGGGTTACACAGCCCTCTCCCAATCTCAAACAGGGTCGTGTACTTGGAGAGCTAGAGGCCAGAAGGGCTGTGGGGGTGATGGTAACAGGGGCTTGAGCAGTGCGAGAAGGGCCGATGGCCTTCCTGCCGAATGACTTCGGGGACTTAAGGCTACAGACCTCTCTCCCTTGGGACCTGCAGCGGAGCACCATGGCCCCAGGAAGGAGAGCCAGCTCACCTGGTGTCCCCCATTGTTCCTGCTATGGGACACAGGTGTGGGAAGGCAGCCTGTTTTCCACTACTGTTTAGGCACAGCCAAGGCCTGGCCCCAGAACCTGGCACGGACCTGCAGGGCTGCCGTGTCAGCAGCTTGTCTGGGATGGTGCAGAACCACTGGGTAGTGCCCTTGAGCAGACACCTAGGAAATCAAGACAAACGGGCTGGGCCCAGAATCCTTGGAGGCCTTGTAATATGCATTCTGTGGTAAGTGATGACATGCTACTTAAGCCAAGAGCAGGCTCTGGAGTGAGGGTGGAGGCTCCACTGTAGACCCAAGCATGTGTCAGCTGTTGTTCAGCAAGCCTGGTCCCTGGCTCAGGCTGGCTCTTGATTCTGTTAAGGACAGACCAGCCAACAGCTGAGGGTGTTAAAGAAATCTTTGAGAACGTCGTCGAGAAGGGAAACCGTTTCCGACAGAAGTCCCTACTGTTGACCCATGTCAGAAACACCAGTGAGAAGGAAAGCGATGCTCAGCTCTGAGAACTCTGCTCTGCCTGGCTCCTCAGCTGGGGACTCAGTTGCTCCAGTGCGGCTTCCCCAGTCTCTGTGGACACTGTGAGTGCTGTTTGATTTGCACTGCCTTGCTCTTTATTGGCTATTCATTACTTCCTAAGCTCACTTAAACCCAAAGCATGGCTACCGTAGGTTGTTCTCCCGCTGGGACAGAACAGGCCTTCGCAAGAAATAATAAAAAGCAGGAGGGATCTTGTAAAGAGTGTTGGTGACTCTTTCCCTCTCTGCAGGCTTTGGTTAACCTTCTGAAGGTGCTGCATTAATATGAGGTGTGACCATAAATGTGGCTTGGCCTACAGCCAGTCCCCATCTGCACTGCAGCCCTTGTCCCACATGAAGTTGCTTCACTTGTTTCCCACCAAGTGACAGGATGGTGGCTGTCCCCTCTCCCCAATTCCTGAACTGAGTCTCTGGAGTCCAGCAGGGCAAGAGTCTCTAAGGGGGAGACCCCACTACTCAAAGCCAAGGTTTCCATCCTCCTTGCTGAGCCCACCCAGGCATGGAGGTATATACAGCTGGTGAACAGGCCCTCTTCCAAGGGGAGCTACTGTGTTGTTCTTCCAGGACAGGCAGGTGATCCCAGCCCTGGGTGGTTGCCAGTCCTCTTTCATAGGTGAGACGCCTACAGAGGCACCTAGGCGTTAGAAGAAGGCAGGGAAGCCAGATCCAGCTGTCCCAGGGCTAACTCATCCCTCAGTGTGCTTGTCTGGTCTGCCAGGGCCTCGGAACAGTACCCAAACCAATCCTGCTGTTAGGTCTGAGCACAGTACTTCCGCTTTGTGGCTGCAAAGGCTCTGGGGGAGTAACATGGTGCCTTGGCTGTGGAAGGCTTCCAAATGGAACTGAGGCAGCACAGGTCCACATGGTCTGGTCCAGGGAGTGAGCCTTGTGAACCAGACATTCAGAGGCGCTGATGTCACCCAGAGCCTTTGGTTGAGTGACCCTCTAGAACAAAGGAGATGAGAGCAAGCCAGCTCTCCTTCCCCACAGGGCTATGATTCAGCCTTTTGCTGAAGTCTGGGAAAGGCTCTGGGGAGTCCAGGAGGTAGGGAGCAGGTCTCAGAGGCACCACACTGGTCAACTGAGGTCCCAGTTGGGGACTTGGGGTGCTGGGTGATGAAACAGGCTCTTTCTTCACACAGCTGCTAGGGAGGACAGGCAGAAAAGAGGCCTAGCAGTGGGAATAGCTATTCTTGCCATCTTGAGTCTTCCTGGGGTCTCTCCTCTCTGCAGGGCAGTCAGCAGGAGACTGTCAAATGTTTTCAAGGCTTTTGAAGAAGATGCTGACCAGGGCCTGCTTTGCTGAGCCCTGTTTTGGTTAAGGACTAGAAAATCATCTCCCCCTACTCCCTCCCCTGAGAAAGCAATTCAAATTCGGCAGTCTTCCTGGCACATCACCACAAGGCTGAGAGCTCACTGGAGAGCACTGGGCAAGCAGCAGCCAAACCCCCTTTCCAATGTGTACCAAGTCATTCATTTATTTCAAGATGTGCACACTTGAGCTGGCTGGGACAGCTCCTAGGTATGTATAGGTCCTTCAATGGCTTGGGCTACAAACAACTTCATAGCCAATGCAGCACACACACGCCATACAACAGGAAGTCTACAAACCCCAAGCCACTCCGAGAAAAATGAGGGAGGAGAGGGGGTGCTAATGCAGCATCCTTGGGGGAAGTGAATGCACACGGAGGGACGAACGAGGGAGGAAGGCAAGCGAGCTTCGTTTCCGCGATCTCATTTCCATGGGGATTGTCAGGGAATTGAGTTCAACAGGTCCTTTAGGAAGCCCTCTGGATCGGTGACTTCTGACAGAAGACCTGGAAAGCAGAGGCAGAGTGGGAGTGTAAGTGGCACACAGTGCCCCCAGCCCCACTGCATCACAGGTACCTCCTTCACACACAGAACACACTGAGCCCATGCTCTGATGTAACCATTTGCTGGGTTCCAGCAATGGCAGGGAGGTGAGCAGTGTAGCAAATGCACACAGTGATCCAGAAGGGGTGCCAGTCACAATTCCCTGGAACAGAGGATCTCAACCTGTGCAGGGGCCACTGAGGAGGCAACAGATCACAACTCTAAGGTTGTTTATTTTTGGTGGGCTCCCGACCTCAGACTGGCCTCAAACTCACTAAGCAGCTGAGGCCCTCCTCTGAACTTCTGTGCTACCACGCCTGACATAGTCAGTATTGGGGACTGAATCCAGTGCCTCATGCAAGCCAGACAAGCTCTCTTTTTAGTTTAGCCACACTTCCGCCCCAGAGCGGTGACCGGTGTGTGAACATCGTGTCTTTCTTCATTGCCCCCACCTTATTTTCTAAGACAGGTTATTTAGAGTTTGCTGGCTGGCTAGACTGGCAGACCAGCAAGCTCAGCAGGGGTCCTACCACTGGAGCATCTCAGTACCAGAGTCCTACCCACACCTGGTTTCTATGGGTGCTGGGGATCAGAACTCAGGTCCGCATGCTTGTATGGCAGACCATAGCTGAGCTGTCTCCTCGGCCTTAAATTGACCAAAGAGGCAAATGCCAAGAAACGGTCTTGTGGGCTGGAAGGGCAGAACAGGCAGAGAGGCCTCTGGGTTCTTCTGGGCTTCAATCTCACCATACCCCTGGATTCCTAAGCAAGATGCCAGAGCACAGGGGCTCCCTTTCTTCAGTTCTCAGAAAGAGACAGTAGGGAGCCCTCCCTGCCTGCCATGGAGACTAACAGAAGCCTTCATGGTGGAAGAACCCAGTGTGTCCTCTATACCAAGTCCCCAGTCAGTCACCCGATCTCATCAACAGTGCAGAGGAGACACGAAGCCTCAAGTTAAACATGAGCGTCCAAATAAGTCACCTCCAAGCATTTGCAGTAACGGAGGCAAAGCAGCCAGGCTGCTTCTCTTGGCCCTGGAAGTTGTTTGGTTCTTGAATTTGAACAGGCCATGTCTGGTATTTTGGCAGTTTAAACGTCTGAAATATGTGCAAAAGTCTAGAGACTTGCTGCTGCCAGGGCATGTCCAGGTGCCAGGCCTGGAGGCAGCTGAGTCCTTCGCCCCTGCCCACCTCTTCTCACTAGCTCTGAAGTATCATGTGACAAGCACAGGGCCTGAGAACTCAGCTCTGAGCTGCTCTTGGTCCGGATTAACTCTAAGGAAAATGGTGAGCTGCTGCCTAAACAGCCAGGCTGGGAAGACACAGGCAGGAAGATCAAGGGGCTATTAAGTAGGAAACAAGGGAGACTGTGGCAGCTCAGACAGCAGGGCCGGAAACACCATCCCAGGGCACAACCCACACTGGGCCATGAAGAACAGTTGTCCTCAGAGTGTACAGAGCTGGGCAAACAGAAGAGCACATGCAGACAAGATCCCAGGCTTTTAGTGGGTTTCCTTCCCAGAGGACAGAAAGGGAAGAGGGAGAGTTAACAGAAGTGGTCACTCGGCAACAGGGCCCGGGGGACTCCCTCTTGCGTCTGTACACAGTCTCCACAGTGAACACCAGAAGGTCGAGAGGCAGGAGCTGGCCTGGTCCGGCTCCTTTGCTTTGGGCTAGCAGCCTCCCTTCTAAGACAGCACCAGGAGAGGCTGTGACACAACAGTTAGGAACTGAGAGGGGTCATCTAGGTTGATCTTCCCAGACCTGAGCCCGAGTCACGCCCTTTTCAGATAAGAAATCCAAGTAAGTTTCAAAGTATTTGCAAGTAAGTGGCCAACTTGTACAGATGATTTATGGATAGGAGAGAAGGGACTTGAGCTCTGGGAGCTGCGGCACACATGCTCAGATGCTGCCTTCGTGTGCACCCTCAAGGTGCTCCATGCTGACTGTCTATCTACTTAGCACCTGCCCAGCAGCTGGGGCCAAGGAAGACAAGCGCCCTTTCTCCTGTTAAGTCTGAACTGTCACTAAGAGTAGGAACCTCAAAGAGCTTGTCTCTTCTGTGCTACCCATATCCGTCTAACCTCCACAGCCTCCATGACAGCACTGACAGACAAAGGCAAAGCAGAGTAGCCCAGACCACTGAGCTCATGTACCATACACAGGCAGAGGTGGAGCTGGGGAACATGGCACCAGTGTATGCTGCACCGAAGCGCTTTCACCTGTCAGTTGTTTGATTTTTTTGGAGACAGGGTCTCTCTATGTATAACTGACTGTAGTAGAACTTTCTACGGGGACCAGGCTGGCCTCGAACTTTAGAGATCCGCTTGCCTCTGCCTGAGTACTGGGATTAAAGGCAAGTGCCACAACACCCAGCAAGTGGGCTGCTTGAATGAACCCCTCTCCTATGACTGGAAGTGGCTACTGTAGGCCTATTTAACTGCAGTTCTACTGAGTCAGACTTGGGCTTTGCCCCAGAGAAAACTGTGCACTGACCTGCTGCATCGAGGAACTCTGAGAAGGTCTCCACTGGCATGAACTCCTCCTGGAAGGTTTTCAGGGCTTTGTCGGCAGCTTCGTAGATGGGCATGTCATTGTGGCGGATGTACTCGGCCAGAGAGCAGGACCAGCCGCCCTCCGTGTTACTGGTGGGCACCTTCTATAAGGACAGTAGGCCACGGGGCCAGTGAGTAACTGAATGCAGTCAGCGCTCTGCCTCCATCTCAGCCCTGTGGTGAGTCCACCCTACACGGACCTAGACCAAGGAGGCCCGACCTCCAGGGCCTACTGGCCTTAGTTACTATCCACGAGACCCTCTTTGTTTACACAATGCTCCATATGAACCCATAATTTCAACATGGGACTTTCCCACAACTGTATTTCCAAAACCAAGACGACTGGCATCTCTGGCTGGACCATTCCACTCATTAGCACAGGGCTCACCCCATACACTAACTCTCCTAAGACATGTGGGCCCAAGCAGATAGAGAGCAGGACATTCTACTTTAAATGAGGCTATGTCGGGCAAAGAGCAAAGTGTTACGCATGAGCAAGGACAAGAGTGGGAAGGCTGTCAACGTGCTCAGAGCTCACTGCTTGGAGTGTGCATGACAAAGTGGTCTCAGCTGTGAACAGCTGGATGTGCAGGTCTGAGATGAGGGTGCGTACCTCTCCCCAAGTAGAGACCTTTAGCCATCCAAGGGCAAAGCACCCAAAGTTAGTGAGGAGCCTCGGAATGTGGCCACCAATGGGGTTTGGGCAAGGATGCACACATCCCATACCTCTTGGAACTGGTTGGGCCCCGGACGTTTCCTTACCTTAAACATGTTGTAAATGAGATCAACAAGAGCCCAGAAGAGCAGGGAAGAACGGTAGGCAGAATAGTCCTTCACTGCCTTATCTGTTAGCCTAGAAAAGCAGAGCAAAGACATCTGTAAGGGCCCTGCAGAGACGGGACACTGTACTTGGGGACTGATAGTACCCAGAAGCTGCTGCACATGGCCTGAACAAAAAACAGCTGTGGGCAGGGAACCTGGATGCCCTGGCTCCCAGGGCTGCTGCAGGAGCTCATCTGATAGCCTTAGCACTTCCCTAAACTGGGCTATCAGGAACAGGTGGACACAGGTAAACACGGCACCCAAAAGCTCTAACCTAAGCAAACACAAGGATCCCCTGCTCCCTTGTACTTTGCCCTTCACAAGCTCCCAAATGTAATGACGTCTAACAGTGAAGAAGAAAAAACAAGGTTCTAACTCAGGCCATACCTGCCATCGGGAGAAATCTACTAGACAGCCAAATGTATCAAACACGCATTCTGCAGAAACCCAGCAAGCTGATAGGAAATTCGCATTGGGCAACTGTGATATCTAGGACTGCCCAGGCAACCACCCAAATCCTAGGGTAATCTCGGAGCTGCTCAGACACCCCTTTATCTCTAACAAGTGCTGCATGAATTCATCTGAGAGTCTTAGCACTTAGAACACGGGGGCACCTCTGTCAAGGTTCACTGTCTGCAGTAGATATCCCTCTTGTAAGGGGCGATCCCACTGGGCTCTGAAGACTCAGAATGCTCCAGCATAAGGGGAGCATTCATTCATTCATGGCTGTGGAAAGTAAAGGCCAGATGAGCCCTTGTTGTGACTTAAGGTCATCTTCTACATCTCACAACGCTATGGTACATATCCTAGGACCAAAAGACAAGTAGCAGAGTACTCAGCATCAACTAATTTAGTTTAGGGCTTGCCTACCATGAGAGACCAGCCACAACTGCCTTCAGCAGCCGTTTAACTCACAAAAGTCAAGCTTATTGGCATGTGCTTCTTGTAGCCTCTGCCATGTTTCCTTCTGCCTACCCGCTTGAGAGGTGGGGGTGGCACAGCTGTTAATGGTACTGTAAGATGGGCCTAAGGGTAAGAACAACTGTCCAGATACCACGTAAGGGTCCAGTGGAAGCCTAGACAATTTCTAGGCTAAAACACCTGCTGAATCTATTTTGCTGAATGTTAGACATGCAGAGTCATTAGCTTCTCTTGAGCTATAGTCTATACATCCCCCTCCTCAGTATGTGTTGTTGTTGGAAACTGAACTTGGAGTCTCACACATGCTAGGCAAGTGCTCACCACTGAGTTATAACCCTGGCCCTTTAAACTATAGTTTTGTGTATCTGCTATTGCCTCCTACCCCAACCAAAATGTACAGGACTTCAAACAGAACCTGCTGTTAGCAATAGCACCCAATGCCACAAGAGAGACACCTTCTCCATGCCCTTGGCTGAAAGGCCTCTCCTTTAAGGGTGTCTCAATCCAGGGCAAGCCCTCAGCACCTTTTATAATCTGTCTGGCAAACAGCAGGCTTGAAACCTGGACCACAGCCGGGCTTGGCCTTCTGTGTGGCTGTCCTGCTTTGGTGAACATGAGTCTTGGGTGACCCTGCCCAGCTTAATTATTTACAGCTAATTAGGAAAGGTGACTAAAGTGTTACATGGAATGGCAATGCTTGAATGCAGCCCAAGCTGGATTTCCTAATTAAGCCATGACCAAATCAGCTTTTCCTCAACTGCTGGGACAGAAATGAGTTCTACTCTTGGCCAATAGAACAGTTTGGGTGGGTTCAGCCTCTACTCCGTTGCAGAAGCCTGCCTGATAAGCTGTGTGCTATGAATGCAATTTCTGTTTCACTTAACAACATCAGCATCTGAAGACCTAACTTCTGATTTCAAGCAGCTAGTTAACTATTAACACTAGGACTGTTGGGATGCCATGGATGTGATGTGTTTGGAATGGGACAGGAATCCAACTCTACTGCTTCACACTTAGCTCAAATAGGCTTCTATTGGCTGGAATAAAGATGACAGCAGCAAACCGGTCACTCTGGAGGCATGAAGTATCAGAGCTAAAAGAGGAAAAGCCTCAGGTAGCCAATTCAGGTACTGCTGAACCATAGGACATGCCATCACCATGGCTGGAAGGGAGCCGCCTTCTGTTCCCTTCCTGGCCTCTAAGTGCGGAAATAATCCCAGAGTCTAAGCTTACGAGTTCAGAGACAACAGCAGGACCACACAGGGACACCTGGTAGTCCACAAGCAGAAATAAGCTACCAGGCACACACTGTGGTGCAGCTCCCGGAGGGTGGGGGTGAGGGGTGGGGTGGGGAGTAGGGACTACCCAGGGCCACTAAAAACCCATGTAGTGGCTGGGTCTATTCTGTGTGCTGTGACCACTGGGTATTGTCAAAGAGTTTGGGATGAAGGCTCTGATTTCATTGCAGATGGCTTTTCAGATAACCTCCAACTGACTCAAACAGACAATGCAAAGAACTACTGCATGCGCTCCTTGGTTGGTGCACACATGATTCTAAAGAGGGTCTAGAAAGCCTGAGGAAGGTGTGGCAGATGAGACAGGAAGGAAGGAGGACAATCTTTAGTCACTGGACAAGAAATCCCCAGCTACAGCCACACTGAAACCTCCCTAGTTTATACCAAAGCCAGCAAGAGCCAGAAAGTCTGGCTCCCTGGCTTAGCCTTGCTGCCTCACCAGCCATATCCCTTGAAGCCTGGCTGTCTTCCTTTCTGAATTTCCTACAGATGGAAACCTAAACCCACCTTTCCAGTGGCTCAACATGAGACCCAGAGGGGCTCAAACAACTGTCAAACACCAGTCTAGACTCTTACGGTGCCGGCTGGAGCCAGAGTGAGAGACAAGCCAAATGAGCACACCTTCAATAGGCACACATCACATGACAGAGACAGCCTGGAACACGGGAAGACATTAAATGCAGCAGCTTCCCAAAGCAAGCACTGACCTGGTAGCTCCTCCTGGAGCCACTGCCCGGGCATGTGAGGCCACCAGCAGCCTGCGTAGGATCTCCACACGCATGGCTCTCCACTGCTCAGGGGGTATGACATGCAGAGCCAGGATGGTGAAGTAGTGGGGCCCGTCTACTTCGAAGGCGCTCTCCACCCACTTCTCTTTGGGCTGCTCCAGGAAGCCTTGCAGGTTCTTCTCCTCCCGGGACGTTGCTCGGGTTCTAGAGGAAAAGAATTCAGATGGCAGCAGGGAAGGAGCAGGGCCAACCAAGATGGCCCTGAACCATCTTCTGGGTTTGTACTTCCTCCCATTCCCTTCCCTCTAGTAGCACAAGCCTTCTACCCTTTCAGGTCCCTGATTGTCAATTCAACACAGATCCCAACATCTCCTGGCTCTTGGACAGGGCATGGCTACCAACTCTCCACTGCGGACTTGTCATAATTTTTCTGGAAGCGCAGGGAAGGGAGGTGACTTACCAAAGTCACCAAACCAGTGAGCTGTAACAGAGTGGAAGAGTAGGTTCCCTGACACGGGCAACAGCCCACCTTCTCCATGAATCCCACTAGGCGGTCCCCAGGCACCCAGGCTCCCTGCTGGGCTGTTTACTTGCAGCATGTCCTCCCTCCCCGTCACCAGCAATTTCTTCTGGGTGGGCAGCTGTGTGCCAATGACCACAGCACACTGACTGCCAGGCATGGTTCTCAGTTCTGCACGTGATTTATCTCATTTAACAGGCATAAATAGCCTGTGAGACAAGAGCTGCCTGTCTAAATGTACAGGAGAGTAAGCTACAATACTAGGATCTAAGCACCATGCTAAGCAAAGACTAGACTGAGGCCCCAGGCCTGGTTCTAGAGACTGTCATCAACTCTACCCCCTTTTCATGAAAAAGTCTTGCCAGTGGCAGGACCCACACAAAGAGGCCAAGACTTTCCAGCAGTGCCCCTATAACCTACTGGTGATCATCTATGAGGGGAAGGCAAAACAACAAGAACCCAATGTCCAGGCTGCAGGCAGCACAGCCATAGGGATGCAGGAGGATGGTGCAAAAATACCCTGTGTCTTTTCGCTCCTACAAAATGGGCATGCCCAGAACCAACTGGAACCCCAACTAACTCTCCATCCCTGGGGGTAACCTCAGACTTCTGGCCATGGCAGGTTCTTCTCAGGTTCAGGTGTGGCTCACTAGTACAGCACATTTGCTCTTGTGTGTAAACGTCCCATCAGAGGCCCAACTGCCTTATGACCAAGCTCACGCCACTATCCAATGGCTAGCAAAGGAAGCAGCCTATGGCTGAGGAGGCCCTGCCTGCCCAAGGAGACAACAACAGAGCTGACAACTGAAGTCACCAGTTCCATCTAGCTGGATCAATCCTGGGAAGTGTTTTCCTCACCGGGTCTCTGCCTGAGCAGCCCACTCTAGCTTATGGCTGCCAAGAGGCATGTCTCTGCAAAACCCACAGCCTTTGTCAGGGCCCCAAGAACACTGGCAATTAGCACAGATGGGGCATGCAGCAGGGTTCAGACAGTAGAATGCCTGTGCTGCTGGCAATGCCAGGTGTCTCTCTCGACAGCCTGGGCATTTGGCAGATGATGTCATGTGCTATGAAGAGCCCTGCCCTGCAATTTAACAAAGAAGCCTGCAGTCTCAAGGTCAGACTTTATCTCACAAGGAAATGGGAAGAGAAAACTAACTGTCCGTGGAGAAAGGACAAGAGTCGACTGACTGCCTTGGTACCTACCTCAATAGTATGGTAGTGGCATGGGAGGACTGTGCCCAGCCTTTCCACGGCTACCAGCTCTGCCTACTAAAGTCACGGATCTCAGGAAGAAAGGTCTGCAGGCAGGTCTGTACCCAGCCAAATACAATCCAAGAGTGCAGGCACAGAAATACCTTAATGTGCTTCTAAGCCTGGCTGCAAGTGGGAGGGCTTCTGCCCCCTCGGAGGGCCTCTTTGATACTCCATTTCCAGCACCACAGACACAAACAGTTCTTTCTTCCCTGCCTCATTCCTGTTCAGTTGCTTTCCCAATATTCAACCCCCTCCAGCCCCATCCTTGCCAGAAGCATTACTGACGGGCTAAGAAAGCTAGTGTTCCATTGGTGCGGCAGCCTCCATCCAACCGGAAGCCTATAGCAGCTATATCCATGTGCTCTGACTAATGACATGATGTGACCCTCAGAACAGTGAATTAAAAACCTTTCTTCAGTAAAGGCTGGGGGATCTAGCTAAGCAGAGAGGGACAAGGAGTGTCAGCCAAGGTAGTATCTGGGGCCACAAGGTACTGACGTACGTGTTCAGGACGTAAAGCACGGTGTGAATGATGTATGGGATCAGGTGGATGTTGCTCTCCCGGCCGCCCCCACCGGTGTCTGCACTGAACGACTGCTCCATGGCGAAACGCAGGAAGAGTAGTTTAATGTCATGGATGTTGAGCTGGTACGTGGGTTCCCGCTGGCCCGTACATTCTTGGAGGTAAGTATTGTGCCTAGGGAGAAGCAGAGCCAACATGTCATGGAAGCCAGACTCCTAGAAAAACCCTGGGATGGGGTGCAGAGCTCTCTTTCTGGTCACCCTGGTCTGCTGACTGCAGAGGTCAAGTGGGGGCTTCAGATCAGACCTTAGGACATTGCTGCCACTGGTGCTGCTGTGACTGCATGTGATCTCTCAATGTGGGTAAGACGCTCATTTCTTAACTGAGGGATGCCATGGCCACAGGTGATGACACATTACGGAGAAATGTGAACTTACTCATTCTAGTGACAAGGTGATTTATCCTTAAGAAGGATCTTTTCACTCTCCAATATGTTGTGCTTTTTTTTCTTCCTAAATTAATATCCATTTGATTCTGTCTCTTATTAACTGAATGGCCCTGGGTAAATGACTCCGCTTATAGCCCAGATTACTCATATGTGCAGCAGTAACACAGTACACACCTGAGTATGCTATCTACCATCACTGTCATTACTGCCGCCAAGTCTGATGTACTTTATACCCCTGGGCTTTAAACTAGAACTCCACGTGGCCTCACAAACATACAAGGACCCCAGAGAAGCTTCAGCTATTGCAGTCTAGTATGTGAGAACAGAGAGGCCTTAGAAGGAACTCCCACCCCACCCCATCCTATCCCACCCCACACCCAGGAGCTTTCATAATTTAAACACTAGAGTCATAGACCAGAGAAGTGAACTTTGGAGATTCTGGTCTCGAGGACTAAGTTAGAGGTTCTGGGTGTTACAGGAGAGCTAATGAAAAATCTTGCATGGAACAAGAAACCAAGGAGGCTGGTTTTGCTTCAGCAGGTCACTTTACTCAGTCCTATCTGCTCAGAGCAATTCTGTGGTCTGTTAGCACAGACAGACATGGACGCCCAATGAAGTGCCCAGGAAACTGCCCCTTTCCATGATGAAAACACTCAACACTCACCTTGCTAAACACGTGGCAAAAGCTGATTCAGGGACGTGGGGGCCCCAGACTGGAAGAAGCCCATTGCACTTTGTGTTGGCGTTCTGCAGGGCAGCACTCTCCCACTCTTCCCGGCCTCTAGCCAATCTGGATGGGGACAGGGAGGAGAGCAGGGACAAGTAACTGCTGGGATTACTCTGGTAATGAGACACCTGGGTGCTGAGGGCTTGCTAACACTAGCCCTGTCCCTAGGGAGAGAATTAGCCATTTGTAAACTTCTAGGTAAAAGTCTGCTCCATTAATTCAGGCAAATAGGACTGCTTCGACCAGCCTTGGCCAAGGCCAAACATCCAAAGTCAAACACAGTTTCTCACAAGGTAAGTACAGTTCATGGGTCTATGGGGGCTAAGGTAAACACCCTACTGCTTGGACAGAAGAAAAGCAGGCTTCAAGCCCCAGAGTTAGTAACTCCAGCCCAGCAGCCCAGGACCTGAGCGGTGGCCCACTCATTTGAAGCAATACAAGTCCAGGCCGGCTAGAGCCATTCTGCAAGAGCCAACACCTACCTGACGGCAGCTAGGTGACAATCGTAGTGCACAATGTTGAAATGGGACACAGTACTGTAGCCCTGCTGCTTCCGGGGCTTGTTCTCCATCTCCTCCAAAGCTACCCGCTTGGTGAAGGTATAAATGCCTAAGACCTTTGTGGGCTGCAAGAACAACACAGAATTGGGGAGGCGGTGAGGGGAAATTCCCAGCCAGCCTATGCAAGGAAGTGACAAGGTGTGGGGAACTGAGCATCTCCTTTCAGATGGGAAGGTGGTCACTCTGGTGTCAGCATCATTTGCTGCCATAAACTCATGTGAGGCTCAATTTCTCAAGGATGTCATGAAAGCCCCATTGTGGATTTAACAGAAACCTAGCAGACCCCAGTATCCTACTCTTGAACTTCCAGAACTGTGAGCTAAATAAACTTTCTCCCCCCCCCCTCTGTGTGTGTGTGTGTGTGTGTGTGTGTGTGTGTGTGTGTGCGCGCGTGTAGTTCTAGGAATGGAAATTAGGGCCTTGTGTATGGCAGGCAAGCATCCTACCACTGAACTACACTCCCAGCATCAAACCTCTGTTCTTATAAAAATAATTCGGTGTCAGGGTGGGGGTGGGGGGGGCAGAGATTCCAGCCTATGCCATCTCTGCCTGTGCTTCATCTATCTAGAAGGGAATATACAGCGTTTCCATGGCCACAACTTCACATCAACCGGGACACTGGCTCTTCCACAGTTTAGGAGCAAAGCAGGGCTAAAGAGGAAGAGGTCTCTCTCAGTACTGTCAGAAAGCAAACATGCCACCTCTCCACTGCTCCTTTCAGGTGTCGCCTCACTTGGACACATAGAAAGTGGGGCTCTAACTGCTCACAGTTGTCCTGAACAGAAGCAATGCAGTATGACCTGAAGTCCCCAGGCCTGGGATTAACAGAACCTCAGCTGGAATTCTGGCTTTGCCACGTGCCCTACTCATCAACTGGGGCCTTTAACAGGGTTTAAAGACAAATGCCCTGGCACTGATAGAGGATGCCAAAAGGTGGTCTCTTCAGGTGCCAAGGATGCCCACCTAGATCAGTTTGCCTTCCTGCCTACAAGGCTAGCTAGCTAGCAGCTGGCACTGGTGTCAGTCCCTAAAGCACAGCTTATCTTAGTACAAAATGGCTTGCAGGAAACTAGCATGTCTAGACATAGAGCCAGGCTGTGCTACTAACAGCCAGAGCATGTGCAGCCATGTGCTGCCCAGCAGCCTTACCTGGAACTTGTATCCCTCCCTGCAGATGCAGCATGTGAGGCCTGGCTCCTCTATTAGCTCTTCCATCTGCTTCAGGAGTGCAGTCTTGGTTACCACCTGGCCCTTTTCATTTGTCTAGAAGAGAACACAGGCAACATGTCATAAGAGGATTCTCACATGCCTCTCACCCTGGCTTGAGATAACCACACACAGACATAAAGGAATGCTGTGTGGAGAGAAGAGCCCTTCTACTGTGCTGAGAGGGGTGGAACTGGGGCCTTGTCAGCCTCAGCAAGCGGCAAGTGCTCTACCTTTAGGCTACACATCTGCTGTCTCCACTCACTCCTATTGAGGGAAAGCCCTGGGATTCGTTCAGAGCATCAAAGCAGAGGACACCAAGCAGTGGGAAGCTGGCATGTTGCCACGTTACCACTTGCTACCACAAAGCCCCTTTGGTCTGTGCCAGCCACGACTCGGCTGCCAAGGGCTGCTGTGTTCTGATCATTTACTGTCCCCAGCAAGGATCAAACTGCTGACACATGAGTTTGCTTGTTAACACAAGGTTCTTCCAGGGCCACCATTTCCTCCAAAGTAGGACAACAGAGCCCTCTATATCAGTCCTTGTTTAAAGTCCTGTCCAAAGTTAGTAGCTATGTGCCATGGCCAATGTGCTTCACTTTCTTTATCTGGAAATGGGTATAATGATGTCAAGCCACAGGACCACTTGATATATTATATATGAATATGAGGTCTGGTAGTATCTGGCATGCAGCAAATCCTGGATATACAGTAATTAGTATCTTTACTTTTACTGTTTGCATAAACCTGCCAGGTCAGTTTTCTTCAAGTCTCCGAATGTAGTATGGCAGTAGCCACATCTGGAAGAACCCAACACTGCTACCTCTGCTTCTCCCCTGTGCAGTCCTCCCACCATCATGCCCAGCTCTCCTGGGAAGCACATTCATCTGCTGTGAGGTTCCTTGTCCACTTAGAGAGGGAGCTTTACCGTCATGCCCAGAGTGCCGAGAGCCTTCTGCCTCATAGCCATGGCCATGCGCTTCTTCTCTGCTCGGGTCTCCCTGCGGGCAGCATCAATCTTCTTGTTTACATCAGGGTGTTCTCGCAGGGCCTCCAGCAGGTTCTCAGCCAGGGTCCCAATGCCCTCATCGCTGGATACCTGCTCTAGTTTATGCAGGTTTGTGATGGAGTCTGTTCCAATCAGAACCTGCAAAGAGAGAATCAGTGAGATGTATGTATCTAGTTACAGAGGCAGCTCTAAGCTACTGAGGGAGCCTGTTATCCAGGCCCAGTCAATACTTCACAATCAGTCCAAGTGCACAAGTTTGAGTCACTGGCTTCACAGAGGTCAGAGCCTGAGATTCTCTATTGCAAAAGATGCGAGTGGGAGATTTGGCTTTGTCAGGGACCTCTAGCTAGCTACTCCACTCATGTCCAGTATTCTCACACAGAAAACAGGGACAGTGTAAGGATGGAAGGTGAGGCAGCACGTGAAGCACTGTGGACTGTGCCTGGGAAGGAGAAGCCAAAGAGAGCTGCTCCTGCTAAAAACAACGGGGCACCTGGCAGGGCCTGTGCAGGAGCACCCTGGGGCAGAAGCCTGAAGTCACAGGAACTCCCATAGTTCTGCAAATGGGTGCCTGCAGCCATCAAGCTGGTGGCAGTCCTCCTAGTCTACAAGATACTAGAGGCAAAACTCCAGCACGCAGGAATGAAGACGACAAAAAGTTAAACGGCTATCAACCCTGGGCTTGGGATAGCTGGCTTCAGGGCCCTGCGGCACCACTGAGATGGGAGCTGAGGCAGGTGCAGGGAGAAAGGCCTCCAGGTGAGCTCGGTGGGTAGTCTCACTGAGGTACTGAAAGCCTCACCATCACAAGTTAGTTAGTGGTGGGGTTTACTCTGTGTGATGAAAAACGGAAAACAATAGAGCCAACTTGAGAGGCGAAAGCCTGAGTTGTCTGCCTCAGATCACTCAGTAACTCATAAATCTGCCCTTCCTACATGAACACTGCAAACTCACACCTCAGCAAAATTGCATGTTATCTCATGCCTTGTGCTCCTAAATGCTGAGTGAGCCCATGTTTAAGACCTAGCAAACTTTTCCACAGACACCCACACCCCAAACTCAACACCCTAAGTGTTTACTGTGAGCGTGCATGTGCGTGCACGGCAGATGTGTGAGAAGTAGGAGTAGGGAAACCACAAGGCCTTGTCCACACAAAACTCACAAACAGGAAGGGTGTCTCATACGTGCAAGAATTGTTCACCATCCCTCCTCTCTCACCCTCAACCTTGTCCATCTCCTCTGATGGAACAACCATTCTCTTCATCACTGAACCAAAGGACTGGGCAGAGTTCTAAAGCTGCCAAGCCCTTTCTCTTTCCAAATCCCAGTTAAACAATTCCCAGGTCTCTGCTGAGTCCATTCACTTAGTTGCTCGAGCTACCACTGGATCATGACAAAAGCCCACCACACGTTCTTCATCTTTCTAACTTCTTGCAGCAAACATGTCACGCCTTGGAGGGAGCTCCACACTCCTAAGCCGAGTATGGTGGTGCACGCCTGTAATCAGAGCACTTAGGAGCTAAGGCAGGAAAATGGCTGGGCTAGCCTGAGCTTCACAGGGAAGACTTGGCCAGCTAGCACTGCACAGTACTAAGATGCATGAAAAGCCATCACATTTTGCCTTTGGTCAAACCACAGCTTTTCCTTGGTATACTTTGCAAAATAAAGCTGTTACAAAGAAGTGGAAACAATGTGTGCAAACTCTTACCATAAAGGCCTATCACCTGTGGCTATCTGCTGGACTGAGACAAAAGCTAGCAATGACAGAGATTTGAGTAAGACCTTCACTGTAAATGACTGAGTCACTATACTTCTGAGGTGAGTTATCAGAACAGGCTGCCAAACAAGAATGCACCCTGTAGTCAATGCAGAACATTATAAAAGCAAAATAATTAACTCTATGGATTCTCAAAACTCAGCATTAAACCTTTTATCATCTACCTAGAAAATGGCGTGATACAAGAGCCATTTCATGCAAAAGACCTGTACAGATGAAGCACGAGGAGGGCAGTGTAGCATCATTAGCCACTGGGGAAATGCAAGTCAAAACCACAGCCACGCAGCACTGCACTCAGCAGCACAACCAGAGTAAAAATAGCCAGCAAGTGCGGCAAAGACGAGAACTGGGCCACTTATGCACTGCTGCCAGAAATGTAAAACGGGCCTGCTACTTCAGGAGAGTCTGGCAACTTCTTTTTATAACTGCCGTGTGTGATATGTCAATGTGTGCGTAGGCACGTGTGTAGGGGACAGAGGAAAACTGTCCAAGCCAGTTCTCTCCCTCCACTCTTGTATGGATACTGGAAAGTAACTCAGAAGGTCAGGCTGGCACGGCAAGTGTTTTTACTACTTACTGAACCACACTGCTGGCCTGGCAGGTTCCTATAAACTAAACGTGTAGGTACTAACCAGTCAACAACTACCCACCAGCTACTACCCCACTAGCTACACACTTTTGGGCATTCCCCCAGAAAATAAAAACATTCAAACAAAACCTGTCCCTGAATTTCACAGCAGCTTGGTAAGGAGTGCTCCAAATGGGAAATGACTCGTTGTCCTTTAACAGGAGGATGGGTACAGACTGGGATGTATCGCTATGGTAGGACACTACTCATGAATAGTAAGGACACAAAACATGTGCAATGACCCAGAAAAAGCTTCAAAAAATCCTGACGAATGGAAAAAACAATCCCAAGCTTACATGGTCCATGGGTCCACCCTCATGGAAATGGACCCCATTACAGAAATGGAGAGCTTAGCAAGGGTCTGTGGGAGGGGCACAGAGGAATGTGGATATTATGCAAGGGCAGAAGAGGGACTCAGTACTAAGTGCACTGTTGGTTTTAATATATACTGAAGTTCAGCAAGATGCTTCTCCAATGAATCTACAGCCCGAGAATCTACAGCTTTCTAAAATGGGGTGGAAAGAAAATTTGGAGCCCACATCATCCTCATGGGACAACACATGGAACAACAGGGTGGAGAGGTCAGGAGTGGGACACAAAGCTCTCAGCTGCCTGAGGCAGAGCAGAAAACAGTGGTGATGAAGTTTCAAACATGCAATGACTGAACAGTCAGCCAGAACGCGTGATTCAACTGCAGCATGCCGAGCCCGCACACTGTCAGACTCACTGCATACAGAGAACCAGAGCAGCTGAAGGTCCTGCCCTAGAAGCCTCAGGCCACAGGGTAAGCCACACCACGGGTGACTTGCTGGTTGTACACAGATGGTTTATTATTTCCTCTTGCTATCTGTCCACTCACCTGAGTGGCAGGGTGCTGCATGGCCAATCCCCGAAGAAGCCTCAAAATAAAAGGCAGAGCAGGACGAGACAAAAACTTTTTCCAGATGTCAGCATCCAAACTGCAAAACAGACAAGAGCACATGAGCAGCCAGGAAGCAACACTGAAAATCTGCTGCCCAGTCTGGCTTGTTCAAACAGGATCTTTCAAGAATGTAATAAGGGGTCAGTAAGGGTAAATCCAACTGAGAAGTCAGATAAAGATGAACACTTGAACAGAAGCAGAAAAAGTCCCAGTACTCTACAGTGGCTGAGTGGCACTGGACAGGTCCCTGAAGTGGGAGGGACACAGGGCACAGAGGAAGCACCACACTCAGATGTTGAGAAAAACGATCATGTATAAGGAGGGGGCACAGAGCCTCAGGAAGGGCGCCTTACTTCTTGGCACTGGGGATATGTTTTTTCATGTAGTCTAGAGCATTCTGAGTGATTCCCTTCTGCAGGATGAGATCCTTCAGCTGGTGCCCGTTGCTGTTGTTCTTGATACCAGCAGCAATTTTGCAGAAGCAATCCAGGAAGACTTTGTCATCCCCACTGTGGTCTTCATCGTACCTAGAGAGCATAAAAGGTCCCAGCACAAAGGCAGAGCTCACATCACCCTCTTGGGTAAAAACTACATGAACCACCTAGAGGATCTAGTCTAAACTCCTACAGGGAAAGGAGACCTCAGACCAGGACCCTGCCACTCTCCCTTCACCTATGCTGTGCCCAAGCCTGCATTGTTCTTTTGCATCTACGGGCTTTTGCAAGTGTAGCTCCCCTACCTAGTCAGGTCTTTCCCCCTGTCATACTCTTCCAGTACTGTTTTAATATAGTGTGATTTGGTGACTGCCACCCCACTAGACAAAGTCCCTTAAATCCTAAATCATACACCCAAAATACTCAACAAAAACCCAGGTTACTCGCTCAGTCTCACAAAGCTAGTTTGGGATTTCTGTGGACATCCCCCCTCCCCAGGCTTCTTGTATCAACTCCAGGCTCATACTTATCGAAGCTGCAGTAAGGCTTGAACCGCTCTACCAAGATCTGCATCTTCTCCACCTCTCCAAAGGACAGGTATGGGATGATACGCAGCAGACCCTGGAGCACACTAGGGTTGGAGCGAACAAAGGTGCTGTTGATCTGGTCTAAGAGCATCACCAGTTGATCCTTGTCACCCGTGAGGAGGAGGTTGCCCTGCAACAGAAGAGGATGGAAGTCAGGATGGTGGCTGTAGCCAAGAACAGACCCCCAAAGTCAGCCACTCTCACCAGACAGAACTGTTCTGTTCTTTAGTCCTTGCTAAAACTATAAGGATTTCCACTGTTGAATTTCCAAGCTGCTGTGATGGCTCTCAGATGGCCACACTACACCAATGCAACATCCTGCTCCCCAGGAGAATGGAGACTGCTAGACACTCCTGGAGTCCACAGGCCGCCTAATCACCAACCCCAGAAGAAAGTAAGTCCAGGTGCAGACGGGAGAGACTGCAGTGTAGGGCTGCACCAGTCACAACCCCTCTCAACTATAAAGTGAAGGGCTAAACTACGTACTGCCTATTTATCTAGGTCATGCCTGGGTTCCATGAATGAGCACCTTCAGACTGAAAGAACATCCTTGGCAGTTTTGTTCCCCCTGAATGCAAAGGTCTCAGACTCAGTACAACAACATCACCCTGATTAGAGCCCTGGTCATTCCCAACATGAGTTCAGCCAGCTTCAAACAAACCCATTGTTGGTTCCCAGTGTCTTTGGGCAGAGGGACCAGGCCCCTACTCACCTTGTCCTCACTCAGGGGCTCTGCATTGGACTCATCTAGAATGATCTCCATGATGCTCAGCACCTGCTCAGCCACAGCAGCTCCTCCACTGTCCTTGCTCTCTTGTTCAGCTACCAGAGCCTGAAGGAGGAGGCCCAGTGATTCTCAGGACACAACCACAGCTACTCACTACCTCTGCTGTCTTTCATGGTCTTAAAGTCCAGAGTGTGTGTGTGTGTGTGTGTGTGTGTGTGTGTGTGTGTGTGCGTGCACGCGCGCCCAAGTGTACATGTGTGCAATGCATATCTGAGAGGGAGACAGTGGAAACGAGATGTTCTGGGCCTCATTCTTGGGTGCCCTGAGGAAAGAGAGGCACTACTTCCTTGCAGTATTGGGTCTGTTCTACAGACTTCTGCTTCTGGTCTCGACTCTGCACTCAGCAAAGGGACAGGAAGCTCTGAGATGCCACGAGAACAGCATGAGTGTGAGTCACCAGGAGAAGAGAACTGAAGAAGCAGGCCGAGAGTCGAGATCTCTCACTCAGGACTGCCAAAGTCAGTCTTTATCATCTGTGGCCCGCACTCTTACCAAGTTTAAAGTCCCCAGCATGACATTCAGAGTGTTCATTTCCAGTTTAACCAGCTGTTGCCGGTTGACTTTCACCTTTACGCAGTAACTAAACAGCTTCAGCAGCACCTGTGAAGAGAGGCCAGTTCAGAGCCACGAGAGCACCCACGTCTGTAAAATGTGCAAGCATGAGTGTCAAAAGTGTCTAAGAAGACGTCTCAATCAGCAGACATTCCCCCTGCAGTGCAAGGAGAGGTGACCCTTAAATGGCAGGGTCAGGTGGCTGAGCTCCCATACAAGGTTGGCAGCAAGTGGCAACATCTCCAGATTTCTCTCTACTACTCTTACATGATAGCAGTGATGGGGGTTCTTAAAACATTAGTTGGTGTCCCATCATTCTGGGGAAATTAAGCACCCAAGATTCTGAACTAGAAGCAGACAGAACACTCCAACACACGTAGCCTATGGAGGCCAAAGGTCAGGTAGGCCACTTAAATGACACAAGAGTTATTGAACACCCTGGAAGGTAAAGATATTAGTGAAATCTCTGTGGTTCCATTAGAATTCCCTGACTAGTGAGACAGAGGACCCTCCAGGAGAAATCAAAGTCTATTTAAGAGGCAATCATAAAACAACAATGACGACTAATACAAGAGCAGTTTTTAGGGGAAACAGTTATTGGTTCCTCTGATACCTAAAGAGATATTGGAGAAGACTGCCACCACCCTGGTTTTTAGGTGGAGTAGGCCAGAAGGAAAGCAGTAGGAGGCTTAGATGTCAAAAGTTTGGGATAAGCCAGGTTCTTCACTGGCTTGCACTGGTCTCTGCTGCACCACACTGCCCTCTAGTGACAAGTGGCTCAATGATCACAGCTTTGCGTAGAGAGAGCCCCCACCAGACTGCCCACAACTCACTGTTAGAAGGTGGCGTCCCTGCTTAAAATCTTTGATTCCTGCTAGTCTGTTAAGCATGCATTCTAGACCCCCACACTGGGCCATCACACTGGCCATCTTGTATACTTCTTCCTCATCTTCTTCTTCATCTGGAAGGAAAGGGAAATGAAGAGGAGGAGAGAAATTGAAAATCAAAGTAAAAGAATCAAAACACACAACCCTTCCATGGGCTGAGAACATGGCTCTTTCCCAGTATGCAATAAAGGTCATTACTGTGACCTATACGCTCTTACTCCCATAGGAGCCTTGCTCGAAGTGTAAGATAATTAATGTTTTTTTGCTATTACAACAAAGTACAGGCAAATACTTTTTTCAACTGTTTCAAAAGAACAGAGAGCTAAGGCAGGAAGAAATCTGATCTCAAGTCTGCTAACTGCAGCTTGAATGTTTTTATCCCAATCAGGTATCCAAATCAGGCCATGAATGTCTGTCTTTCTTCCCTACAATTGTGATGCAGAGCATAGGCTACCGTCCTTTGGGACACGGCTGCTCTGGCCCAAAGTTCAATATGCAGCACTGTCTATGAAGAGTGCCGTACCTGTGGTGGAGTCCAGGGACTCGATGAACTCCTCAGTGGCATCACCCAGTAGCCCCCGCATTCGATAAACAATCCTCATGGGTTCTCCCTAAGCAAAGAAATTTGGAGAGGTAGACTTAAAAAAAAAAAAAAGTCACCCTTGAACTTGCTCAATGTCGTGGTGATATAAGCCTCCATTTCTCTAACAGTGGAGATGTAAAGCAGTCTAGGTTTCACTTTGTCCAATGTTTACTGTAGGCCTGGCACTGCAGAGATGCAATTCTAGCTGGTGTCATTAAAATGCTAGGTAAGCACTCTGATAACTAGTCCCCAAATGTTTTACTCCGTGCTGAGTCCTGTGCTGATTAGACCTGTTAGACAAGGTTGGACAGCATGCTTGCCTAGGCTAGAAGTCGAGGCCCAATTCTAAGCCTGTGCCCATCACAACAAACAAGTGTATCTAAACCAAAGTGTGTGGTTCAAGTTTCAGGAACAGAGAGCAGGCACATCAGTCCTTCTTATGGTCAGACCACAGTCTTCATTTACCGCACACAATATGGAGGGTTCATCCCAATTACCAAACTGACACCCACAGCCTGGGACTGTTAAGGAGCTGCTGGGATAGTCTGTCTGTGCTAGGCACCATCCTGGGGTCCCTAGAGAGCCAGCCTCAGTTCAGAGGTGAGAAGCAAAGGTGTAAGGTCACTCAAGATTCCTTGAAGTCTACCTGACCCACATTAGCTAAATGCCTCCCAAGCTGACACACAGAAAGGAAGTAGAGTTACAGTGGCCACATGTGGGCCATGATTAGCATCAGTTCCATTAGATCTTAAGGCAGAAAAGGTGACCCACCCCAGCTCCTGAAAAGAAAGTAAGCACATACCTCATTCGTGGTACACCAGACCTTCTTGTAAACCTCCGCCACAGGCAGGTCCAGGCTGATGATCTTATTGTTCACTAGGAGCTGAAAAGTGGAGGAGGGGATTACTAACATGACTGCATATGACTCCACATGCAGACTGAAGGTACCTAGGCTCAGCACCAGAAAAACCACCTTTGTCTTTAGTCACACAGATGGTAACACCAGACCTGGGAAGTCATCTACCAGAAGCATAAGGCTCAAGGTGTTAACAGGATCTATGACCCATGTACCAGAGTCAAAACACCAAGATCCCTAGGGCTCCATTAACCTGGAACCACTAGAAAACTCTTCCAGAAGCAACAGTAACAAAATCCTACCACTACTCCAAGCAACAACTACCAAGTTTCCTCCTGTTTCATGCCAGGAACTTGTCAGAGCTTTCCATGGGTCATTGACCTTACCAGCAGCAGAGGCAGAAGATGGGATCTGCCCCACTTTATAGACTAACTTCCTACCTGGTTAACCAATGACCTACAAGAAACACTCAGGTGCGACCCAGCCCACACTGCTGGTGAGTGACCAGCACAGCCTCTTACCTCCATCCCACTGTCATCCTCCAGAAGAGCCACCAAGTCACAGTCCTGGCAAATCTTGTTCTTTATGTCCCTCATAAGAGGTCCAATGCCTGGCTCATTGCTGCTATACGGGTTTCCAGGCATTCTGCCCTGTAGAAAGTCCTCTTGCTGGGGATCCTTCTCCAGGGTCACAAAGAACTCAGTGACTTCATTCTCCTCCTAAAGGAAAAGAAGGACACGTCAGGAGGGACAGCAGAGAAGAGTTACAGCACTGACTGTTCTGTAGGCACCAGGAGGAAAACACAGCAAGTGCAGCACACCTTACATTTATACACTCTTATGGACAGTGGCCCAAGGTCATTTCAAACACAATGTAAGCACCTGAAGCATCACACACTTTTCGAGGAGAGACAATGCAATGGAACAAGGTGCTGTCTGGTGAGAGGCGGACCAGCCGGAGGCTGGGCAAGAATCACTGGAGACTTGGAGTAGAGAAGGGGTTTCTCTCGTGATACGCACAGGCACGTCAACCCCAATGCTTTTCCATCAGTAACTGAGGATGTTGGTGTTTCAACAATAAGAAAGGTCTCTGGACCAGACCATAGGAAAGACACATATGTGGCTACTATGCATATCCCAAGGTTCAGAAGAGGAGGAAGAGGTTACAATACACTCAACTGTATTTCAAAACTGCTGCTGTATCTGCAATGGGCTGTGAGATCTAATTTTTAAAAAGGCAAATTATGCCAGGCAGTGGTGGCGCACACCTTTAATCCCAGCACTCAGGAGGCAGAGACAGGAGGATCTCTGTGAGTTTGACACCAGCCTGGCCTACAGAGGTAGTTCCAGGACAGGCTCCAAAGCTACAGAGAAACCCTGTCCTAAAAACAAACAGACAAAGCTAATCTTGGCCCACTGGCTTTTCTCTCATTAGAGGAGGGAAACTAAGAAGCTACTTCTACTTTTTGTCAGTGGATCTGGTGATAATGATATTATTACAACAAGCACACTGCTTACAGGGTAGATGATGCTGCACAGTCTCTCAAAGATGAACACAGGAGTCCGGTAGTCATCCAGATTGTAGCGCTTGGCTGTCTCAATGCACACAGCCATGAAGGCTTTGGTTTCAGACTCTGTTCCTGCCAGAGAGCAAAGTGGTCACGAGTTAGGAAAATGCTTCAGTCACAAGAACTGAGCTGAGACAATGAAACACCATTTTTCAGATTCTGAATGCCCTACACGGGAATATCAGTAGTTTCTGTTGCGATAATCCTACATCCCAAATCAATCCCCTACATCACAGCTAGCTGTGTGCTTTTCTGCTCTCTCTGGGAGCACAACTTCCCTTAAGGAGAAGGACCACACCTCCTTTGAAGGACCACACCATCCTTTCCCCCAAACAGGCTCCCCAAATCATCCAAGGACTTCCTTCTTGGGTATTCAGGCAGATGAGGGTCACTAGCTGAACTCCCACACCCCGTACTTGAAAACAACTTCAAATTGACAGTGAACTATTACACTAGTGAAGAACAAAAGCCTACAGAAGTAGTTTGGGCCCAAAGAGAAGCAGTCACAGCAGTTTGGGTCTTAAGCTTTAGTTTCCATGGCCTGCCAGGATGGGGAGACTGTGTACCCTGCACCCTTCTTGCATCCCACACCTGGTACCTTAGCAACATAGCTAAACTCTTGGTATGAAGATCAACTAGGAACCACTTTCTCTTTTCTCCATCCACACAACTGAAAGCAAACTGTTCTTTACAATAATGGTAGTGAGCCGGGGGACAAATACGAGAGCTAACAAGCCATTCCCTCCCACATGTGTGGCACCCAAACTTTACATTACCACAAAGTCTGAGAAAGTTGGATGAAGGCATGCCAGGGACAGCCTAGGGGTCCTCGCAGAGACAGCAGTCACAGACCCACCTGTGCAAGAAGACCAGCTTGCACAGGGCCTGAAGAACGTTCTTTTCCTCTGCTTTTATTGATTTTCACTAATGTCTATGTGTGGGTCTGTGCGTGCATGTGTTTGAAGGAGGCCAGAGGAGGGTGTTAGATTTCTGGGAATGGAGTCACAGGTAGTTGTGAGTTGTGCTAGAACCAAGTTCAGACTCTCTGCAAGAGCAGCAAGAGCTCTGAAGCACTCAGCATTCTCCAGCTCTTCTTCTTTTTTTTTTTTTTAGATCTCTGTGTAGCCTTAGCTGTCCTGAAACTTGCTCTGCAGTCCAGGCTGGTCTTGAACTCAGAGATCCACCTGTCTTTGCTTCCCTTGTGCTGGGACTAAAGGTGTGCACCACCACTGCATGTGTTCTCTTAGTTCTATGAGGCAGGGTTTTGTCATGTAGCCCACACCAATACTCCTGCCTCAGCCTCCCAAGTGCTGGATGCTAGGCAGGTGCCATCAGCTTCTAAAGAATTTCTACAATAAACTTCAGAAATAAGAAATCAAACCACCATCCAAATCATAAAACACCAGTTTGAGAATACCGCCCAAGAAGCAGAAAGACAAACAGTAGAATAGGCCACAGGAAATTTAAAAAGAGTGATCAGGCACAAATACATTTCATAGATTATGAGAAAGTTAAGAAATGAGAAGTCTCAGCAGAGAGGTGGCGGTACATGCCTTTAATCCCAGAACTCTGCAGGTCTCTGAGTTTGGTCAGCCTGGTCTACAGAGCATGTAAGGCCAGCCAGGGCTATATAGAAAAAAGAAAAAGAAGAGAAAAGAAAAGAAGAGAAAAGAAAAGAAGAGAAAAGAAAAGAAAAGAAAAGAAAAGAAAAGAAAAGAAAGAAAGGGGAAGTCTCTTGGCTACAAAATCTAGAGTTCTAAGAACTCAACAGTAGAGTAATAGGATAAACAGTGAAGAGAGACAGGGTGGAGCTATATAAGGAAAAGGTAGCAAGAACACAGTAAGGACACTGACATTCCAGATGACTGAAGATACCAGCCTGAGACCTCCAACTCCTTCCTTCCCTAGGAGCTCAACCCAGGAAAAGTACACGTGCGTTCAGCCCTAGGACTGTAACACTGAGCACCACAGTGCTCAAGATAGGCTTCTCTCCCAAGTGTGAGATTTGTCACGCATCCTCTAGTACTGTGGCACTCAGAGACAGTGCACCTGTGCACCTCTGCAGCTTCAAGCTGCCAGGGGGCATTACCTGTGGTCATGTCCTCTAGCATCTCCAACAGCATGTCCTGAGTCTCGTCAATGAGCTTGGTCCTCTGCAGCACTAGCTTCCGCAAGCACAGGTACCCATTCAGCACAGTGCCCACCAGGCGGCTCTTAAAATGCCTTTTGATGGACTCCACCTCTACAAAGGAGGAGAGAAGGCCTGCAGGGACAGGGAAAACCTGCTGTGAGATCTTGGGAAGAGAATACGGAAGGCCTGGGCTATCCAAAGAAAGGAGAAAAGAAAAAAACAAGGAAAATCTTCCTGTGCACAGATGCGTAATAAGCCAAATGGCCAGCAGTGAGGACTCAGAAGTGCAGGCCCATCTACGAGGAAAAAAGTCCCAGAGAGGAGTTGACCGGCACCAAGGAGCAGCGGCTCAGGCCTAAAGCATACCCAAGACACCCAAGGGAAGGGCTGGGTGGCTCTCTACCTGTGAGACTTTTGAGGGCATAGCCCTGCTGCAGATCTGTGCTCAGGGTGGCCTCCTCCAGGGCCAGCAAGCGGGCGATTTCCTAAACAGGATGACAAGCACAGTGTGATAGGGGCCGCCTCCTCCGCCATCCCATGATGTAGCACCAACCAAAGGTGCTCAAAAGTCACGCATTCATTCTAATCCTTGAAAAATGCCTTTCCAAGAAGCCAAAGATGGCTGGAATACTGCCGAGGAACTGCTTAACCCTGAAACAGCTGAAACTCCCCCAACAGACTGCCATGGCCTTCTAGTTATAGTAAAGTCTGGAAAATAATTATTTTCAACAAATGCTTCTCAGAAAACAAGAATCCGACAAAAGTGCCTTTCAAAGCAGAGGAGGAACAGGGGAAGGGAAAGATCACCTTGGTGATGAGGTTGCCCACATAGGGCAGCACTCCCCGAGCAGCCAGGTAGACTTTCCAGTGACACGAGGCGATGAGTTTCTGGTAGAGAGCCAGGTACTCTGCAGCACACTCCCCAGCTACACTCAGTTCGTCCAGGTAACTGCACGAGACAGGGCACCCTTAGGGACTGACATCGC
Source organism: Myodes glareolus (assembly GCF_982192425.1). Classification (NCBI taxonomy): domain Eukaryota; kingdom Metazoa; phylum Chordata; class Mammalia; order Rodentia; family Cricetidae; genus Myodes; species Myodes glareolus. The sequence goes on from NC_142031.1 coordinate 15,327,462, forward strand.
AGAGCCCAGCGGCTCCCTCCTCTGTATCTACTGCTCAGCCTCTCTTCCCTCCTCCTTGAGGTGGATGGAGGTCATCTGAGAAACCTCACACTTTCCTTGCTGAAAGGATTCACAACACTTCAGGGAATGGCTGCCAAGCCTCTGAGCACCCGTGTCTCCGTGCTTACTGCTCGAGGACTGCAGAGGACAATGAGTGACAATTATGCCTGTGCTCAGAGGCGCTCAACAAATACCCACTGCTGTTTTACCACTAATATTCCTAAAGTTCTGTGTGGTTTCTGTGGCAGGGACCAAGATGGTTATATACCACTCAGAGGTGCCTCCCAACCCTGACCTATGTATTCACCAGAGCACGAGGAAAAGGCTCAACCACGCTAGACACTGTCCCAACCTACCCTACCCCTACATGGTACCTGGTGAGGAGGTCAAGGACCTGTTGCTTGCGGCTGGGGACAGTAGCAAGAGCTTCCACGATGGTACATGCTGCTTGCCGTGCTGCCTGTGTCGCTGGAGTAAAGAGTACCTGCCAGACACGGGAGAGGAAATAGGGCCGGCTCAGAGGCCACACTGTTTTTCTAGGCCCAGAACATGAGCTGACTTCCACACATCCAGAATTGTAAATATCTCTCTGGGCACAGTGAAGGGTCCACACCACCAGTTAACCCAGTACCCAGTGGCTGCAGACTTGAGAAAGGCTGCTAGAGAGCTTCTTGCTTCACAGAAAATTCTCCAAGCAACTTGGAGAACACACTGGCACCTAGTTAGCATTAACTGTCAATTTGACAAAGTGCAGAATTACCTCAAAAGAGCCCCAACTGAATAACTATCAGATTGGACTGTGAGCATGCCTGTGAGATACTGTCTTGACTGTTAATTGATCCAGGAGGGCTCAGCATGTTGCAGGTGACACCATCCCCAGGCAGGTGGTCCTGAGCTATATATAAGAAAGCTAGCTAAGGATGAGCCCGTGAGCAAGCAAGCCAGCAAATAGTGTTCCTTCTTGGTTTCTGCTTCAAGTTTCTGCACTTCCATCAATGATTGCCTGTGTCTTGGATGTACAATCCAAATAATTCTATTCCTTCTCAAGTTGCTTTTGGTTGGTATTTTACCAGAGCAACAGAAGGGAAATCAGAATCGTAGCAAATGTAAATGAGGGAGGAGAAATTCAATGAGCATTCTCGTTGGCAAGCCCTTGAGAGTTCTTTCTTGGGGATACCTGTTAGTAGGCTAACTCTAGTTCAGCATAAGCGGAACATCTCTTGCTTAGCAACAGAAAACAGAGAAAAACTTTCTTGAGGGGAGGGGTAGGGATGGGGGTGGTTTGAGACAAGGTCTCACTATGTAGTCTTGGCTAGCCTGAAACTTGCTATGTAGACCAGGTACCTCCCAGGTGCTGGGATCAAGGGCCTGGCTAAAGTTAATTCTTGAAAACTTAGCTTGAAGGAGGGAGAGAATAGCGGAGCTCAATAACAGAAGGCAGCAAGGAAAATAAATACAGGCACTGGTTTGCCTCTCTGGGGGAACTGGGAGGCAAGTCAGGGGGCACAAGCAGCAGAGGACAGCTGTACTGACCTGTCCCTCCTGGGGGCTGCACTGAAGAACTTCTACTGAAAGAACGTCAACAACAGTAAACGGAGAGCGAGAAAGCAGGGCAGAGAACGGTAGGTGGAGGGTACTCACCTGCCGCAGCCAGTTGTTGTGGCCCAGCTTGAGGTCGAGAGGGGTGGTCCTCTTCCCACGACGGCTCAGGAACTGTTTCCATCTCCACACGTACTTCTCAGTCAAGTAGAGACGGTGGAGCTCTGACTTGCTGGGGGACGTCCCATTGCCATCTACCCCTGCAAGGCAAAGGCTGGGGTAAGCAGGAAAGCACAGTGGAAGCAGGGGCTGCTGAGTGGCCGGAGGGAAGAGACCCACCTCGGGTGGGCAGACACTTCTTCCAGGCTTCGTAAGATGCCTTGGGATCTCTCTTGAGCCACAGCTGGGCCTGGGCATGGATCTCGTTGCAGTATGGCTTCACTGTGGTGAGGGCCTCGACAGGGACATCCTGAATGAGGGAGCAGAACAAAGTGAGATATAACCTGCACACCTAGGCCCCAGCTTGGAATGGCACTGACACTCCAGGTGCTTCATGAAAAACAACATGCAGCTCTGCTGCCCCAGCTCTTGCTAATCCTATCTGCACCCACAGGTCTGCACCCATGTGAGGAGGGCCATCTCCACGCTGACGCTGAGGCCACAGACTTGAGAGTGCTGGCTTCGTACAGCCTCACATATGTGACTGCAGTTAAGAGTTTTACTCTCCACTTAATGAAGACTTACTGAGCAGCTATTGCATGCTGAATACCACACTAGGTCCTAGGTCTTAGACACAAATTAAGTCAAACCATCCTTAGACTCAAATAATTCATTACATCATTTATTTTTTATAAGTTTCGAGGTGGTCACTACTTTACATCTCAGAGGAGCAAACTGAAGAATACAACTAGCTTGCCCAGTCTTGATGGAGAAAACAGCAGAGCTGGGATTTGACCTCAAATCTATTTTCAGGTCATGGATTTCCACCCATATTCATAAAGCACGTACAAAGGTGCAGTGTAGTAAAGGGCATGACACCCTGTGGGAATCTCAGGCCAACTGTTTCAGTGTTTCAAAGGTCTTGCTCTGTTCTAGGCTTTTATACTGTTAAGTTTGTATTACGCTATACTTCTCAAAAATTCCAACCCACCTCTGCTGAACTAAAGCAAAGACAGCCTGGTGATCACATCAGTCAGAGAGGTGACCTTGAGGAAGCAGGGTACAGTGCTCAGAGGCTATGTAACTCCTCAAGCCCCATCATCTCCCCCCTACTCCACTCATGCCCAATGGCACATCACCTTGTTTTTCTTGCTAGTTGGAGCAGGTGGCTTAATCAGCTTCTGTAAGATCCGCAGGCACATAAGGGTGATATTCTCAACAACCACTGGTGTTTTGATGTTCACGGCCATGAGAAAAAGACTGAGTGCTGGTGATGAGAAGAAGTCACAATCAGTACACATGGGTCACCTGCCCCAGCAAGGCTGCCCAAGCCATCTTCCTCCTACCTCTTGCCTGGGTATCAGGACTGCACCTTTCTGTTTTCTGAAAAGCACCCACCCAGATGGTCCCCAAGCTCACCACAGCGTAAGCGGAGCTCCCAGCAGTTGTCCTCCTTGGAGATGGAATCCGTCAGCAGCAACATCTCATACTGAAGACTGCTTGCCTGGAAGGACAACAGGATGAGGGGAGTCAGGATCTAAACTCTGATTACAGGTCTCCTACTAAAATCTCTAGTCAGGGGAGGCCTACCAGGACAAGGAGACATCGGAGACCCCGTGCTACAGGCTCTAGCTGACAATAAACTCTCTGCACACAGTCTGATCCCTCCCACTTTGGTCTCCAACATTGGCCTGGAGAAGCGGTCAGGGACACAGAGGACCGCAAGAAAGAGGTCAGAAAGGACAGCTGCTCTGCTCACCAGGTCAGGATTGGCCCAGTGGCCTTTCAGGGCTGTGGAGACTTTGCCAATGATCAGGTCGTTCATTTGCTGAGTGGCCTCTGGGTTGTCTCTGGGGAAGCAAAGAGTCTTGTTTGTCATAGTGAGCATGCACGCCATGGCCATCTTCTCACCCGGAGCCCAGAGAAAACATGAATGGATGGCAAGGGCTATCTGACCCTGACTTTTCTACCTTCTTCCCAGGAGCAAGACATCTTTGAACTTACTGGGCCTATGATGGGAGGGGATTAATACAGCCCCTTTTCATAAGGACAGCAATAGAAGGACGCATGCATGAGCATGGAGAGTCATGCTGCAGGTGGTGGGGCCCTAGGAGTTGCTGGTGTCCATCTCCAAAACCTGAGTCCACGCTCAGTGTGGACTCCATATCACTTCCTACACAGAACCCTCTTCCCCCATGTTCCTCCTTAATAACACCTCTACTATTATTAACAACAAAATACACTACACACCCAGGAACCCGAATGCTCAAATAGTATTCAGGACCCTACAGGATGTGCTGTTTCCAAGTGCTAATATTCCTTTCTCTTTACACCACCTGTATCCTTGTGCTCTCCAGCTCTGCAGGCATCTGCCACTCTCGGCATCCTGGAATAGGTCTGTCCCAGCTCGGAATGGAATTCTAGCCCGAGCCTTCTTTCCAGCCTCCACTTACTGAATTTTCTGACATCACCATCTTTAAGGTATTTGTCATTACTGATATTTCTCAGATGAATCTTTTGCCCAAGGCACACAGTGCACAGTGCCAAATCTTGAGCCCAGATTCTGACCAGAGTCTAAGTACTTATCCCTAAACTCCCTCTGGCTTCTTTTTCTTGATTTTTTTTTCCTGCAATTTTTTTTTTTGAGTTCAAGTGTTACTTTACTCCCTTATCCTCTCCCACCAAGGAAGTTCCCTCAGGACACACCACCACCTGAACCAACACGCCACTCACAGGACATACCACCTGAATCAACAAGGCACCACACCAAGCAGCACACTCAAAGAGCTGACTGTGGTGCTTCCCCCATCCACTCACCTACCACCTTCCCTCACTTCTCTGGGATAAACCAGCCTACCGCTTGGCTCAACTTTGCACTCCTAGTGCTAGCATTGCTGTTGTCACCACCCCTGGGTCAAGGAGCAAGTTCTGACCTAGTCAGGAGGCACATGAGCTGGCGGACCTCTTCACGAATGGCTGAAGCCCCTCTGCGGAGGTTGTAATCAAAGAGCTCTCGGATGAGGCCCTGGGAGACGAGGATTTGTCTCAGAGCTGGATTGGTGGCCAGGGCCCTCAGTAGTGTGATGCAGTGCTCTGTGACAGCTGAGGCACAGCCATAGCACTTGGTGGAGGAGGTGTGGCCACAGCCTAAGACAGACAAAGCACGGTACTGGCTGGCAGTGAACGTGGGCTGCACGGATGTTCGGGATGACTTTGTGGCTGCTTCCCTTTGCTGCAGATCATATTCTAAGAGCTCTTTGCGTGAAGCAAAAACTTTCTAAGAATGGAAAGATAAGAAAAAAAATTGACAAATAAATAAAGGAGAAAGAGGAAAATTGGTTTACTATGAATTTACAAGTCTGATAGAATTTATTCTTCTCAATAACCCTACCACTTATTTATTTTATCCTCATTCAACAGAGTAGAATGACTAGCTTGATCAAGGAAATCAGACTGATCACAGGCTTGAACTTTTCACGGCCACAAACACTGTCTTTTAAAGGGTTAGAAAGCCAGATCATCTGGCAAAGGTCATCAGCAACTTAGGGAGACAGGACAACTGGCTACTCTTCTGGGACGAGGATCCACTGCTGATGGACAGGTTCCTACCCATGGGAACCATGTGGAAACATTAAAGGAAAACAGGGCCCACCTTGGCTAACTGCAGCTGAAGTGCCCTGACCCTCCAGCCTGAGAACACAGCAGCCAAGAACAGGGAGCAGAATCTCAGTATTCACTTTTAGAAACCAGGAACCCCTCTACTAAACAAAGACGTGTTGTCTACTAATGTCCCACCACCACTATGCCTGATGATTTTGAACGCAAACAGCCCTGACAAGTGGACCTCACCCCCAGAGAGGGAGGAACCATTGATGTAGCTGCTGAGCCAGCATCGCCCGCTGGGCAAAGACAACACTAAGAACGGGAGCCTGGCTAGGGGAACAGTTGTTCTGAAAGCATAAAGCCCCTGCAAGTTACTCCCATTCCCTACCTGGATGATTTTGGAGAGCTCATCAAATGAGTTCTTGCAGTCTCCACAATACTCCTGAGCCAGCTGCAGAATGTAGCGATTCACACTGGCTGAAGTGGAGCTGATGCCCCCCGCCGTTCCAGAGTCTTCCTGCAATCCCAAGAGGTCACATGTGAGACTTCTGCCCTAGGGATGACCTCACCAAGGGCAGCCTTCCACTTCTGACCCAAATACCCTCTTGTCTCGGGGCACCTGTGGCTTTTCTGGAGCTGCTTCGTTCACTTTGCAGAGCAGGTTCTCCAGCTGTGGCCGATGTCCCATGAGCTGATGGTAAACACGGTCAGCTTTGTCCAGAAGTGTGTTAATGTTGGAAACAGCCTAGAGCAAAGAGACAGGTACTTGAGGGAAGACTTTTCAGCTTTATTTTCCCTTAGTGGCCCTAAGTGCTAGTCACCTACTGAAACATGTCCTCTACACAGACCAGGCACAAGGCTCCACACAATCTGTCCTTCATGACAACCCTAGGAGGTGGCATGTTAGTCTTTATGGCAAGCAGTGTGCAATGTATATGAATGAGATTCAAAGAATTTCTTGCTGAAAAGTGACTCACAGCAGGTCACAGACACATAACAGCACAAGTGCTGTGAGAACTGTTTTCCTGACTCCAACGACAAATGCCCCACTGTCTCCCTGAACAGGCACCCCCTCTCTCCAGTGCCCTTTACTACCAGACCCAGATGAGATTGACATTTGTCACCTGGCTCCTATCCCCAAAGCTCAGAGCCAAGCCATGACCTGGGGCTAAGACAGATGCGGCCTTACCTTCTTTCGATCTTCTTCGTTCTCGATGGGATCCACTGCGCAGCAAGGCTTGGCGTAGAGCATGAAGTCAAAGCGGGCGTATTTACAGAAGCCACAGGCATTGCAGAGAAAGGGATCCTTCTCATCATAGTTGATGGACCTGAAGAACCACAGTGCTCTCAAGTCAGTGGGAGCAGAGGTTTGGGAGAGAAAAGGTGAGTAAAAGGAGAGATGATAGCACATGCTTGCCCTGGATGCGCAGGCCAAGTTACCTGCACTTGTGACACTGGTATACATTCTCGCCACAATTACCACAGACGCCTGGGTTGGCGGGAACGGAGGCACTGCAGCGAGGACACTGAAGGGTCTCTGTGGAGGCCTGGTAGTTCTCATAGAAGTCTGCAAACTCGATCATCAGGTTAGAGGCCACAATGGGCAGCGGCAGGTCAATCTTGACTTCTGTCTGTCCAGGCGTCAGCTGAACTTTCTTGGCTTTGTGCCAGCGAGCTGGCCTAAGAGAGACGACAAAAGCTCAGTGACAAAAGACTGACAGTGTGAGAAAGGCCACCCTGCATATTTCTCTAAGGAAATCCAAAGAAAAAAATTTCCTTTGTGGTTTCCTCTGAAAAAAGTATAAGACGGATCGTTCTCCAGGGTAGTCGGCTAAGTGTAATACTCATGCCACATCAAGAGACTTCTCTTTGAAACAGATAGAGACCAGTGCAGAAAACCTCTATGGATCAAAAAGCAGAGTTGTGGAGCCCAGTCCCAGCTGATACATCTACAATACAAGCCCTGCACCTAAGGCTCAGGGGTCATTTCAGAAGGATCCTAAGCACCAGAGGACCAGGAAGTTTGTTGGGAAAATGTTATCTCTTAGACATGTCTGAGAAGCTACACTTAAGTTTCACTACCATGGCTACCTACACACTACCTGAACAGACAACGACAACAGACATGCTAATGTAGATGGGAGAAAGCTTGCAAGGTCTCAACTGTAGCAGAACTACAGGCAACTAAGGAATGCTAAGAGCAGGAGAAACAGTCTTCCTCAGGGAAGAGCACACCAATTGGCTATCCAGTATCAAGTGGCAGCCCTGAAACCATTATCAGTGGCTGTGCTTACCCTCTGGGGGGGAGCCTACCCTGACAGGCCAGGCAACAGCCCTTTCAAGGTCAAGGACTTCTCCAAAGAGTAGACTTTAGGCAGCGCCCCGAGTCACTGGTTACTGTTAGCTGCCTTCTCCTTTTGTGTGCACAGCAGCGCTTGAGCTTTAACAGATCAGTCATATCTACCTCTGCTCAGTAATACCCAAGACTCTCTGGGGAGCTAACACATGCAGCTAATGCCAGAGTCCTATGACATGTCTACTCCAGATGCTGGCTTATGTGTGTGTGTGGGGGGGGGGGCGACATGTTGAAATGGAAGAACACGCAGTGGAGAAGACTCAGAAGAATACCTCCTGCTCTATGAGCAGATGCATGGCTGTTTTGTCTAATGCACAAGGTTTTCCACAAGGCAAGAGAACCTGGAGTCCCTTTTTAATGCCCCCACCCTGGGCAGGTTATGAGGAACTGTCATTGCCCCCTAGGGAGCCACTCAATGCCTTTAAAATTCACTGCTGTAACAGCCTCAGAAGCTGTCACTTCACTGCAGTCCCTCTGCCAGCGCTGCTGTGGCTGAGAGGATGCAGATCCGCTGCACACATCTGCTCTGCACCCGCAAGACACAGCTGCACCTGGTGATGCCTGCAAAGCCCGTACTTGTTTTTCAGCTCCACAATGGCCTGCACAGTTCGGTTGTTGTAGTACAGGTTGATAGTCCGCACCATCTTGGTCCGCTTCAGGTCCCCAATTTTCACTGTCACCTTACTGATGGTGTGACTGCCAATGAGCTTTACAACTTGCTGGGTCGTGGTGTACCGTGTGTCCACTTTAATGGAAGATAGCTTGATATACTAAATACAAGAGTACACAAAACAACACATTGAGCACTAGACCATCGATCTTTGTCAAAGCTGATCAACATAGCCCCCTCTCCAACCACAGATGAAGTTTCTACTCAAGGTAGCAACTGTGGTGAGCAAGAATCCACAGTGCCAGGCAGCAACCTGAGAGGAACCCCTAGGTAATAGTAACCAGTCTTTGGAAACGAGAACCACAGAGCCAGAAAACCTCAAGACTGACCTGCTCAAAGTATTACTTACACAGAATGGCACCTCAGGGTTATTACACACCAGGCAGGGGTCACTCTCCAGGTAATAGCCATCAAACTCCACTAAGCCAGACAAGGTGCTAGGAAAGAAAGCAGTCAGCATCAGCAGAGTCCTCCAGGACCATGCCAAAGCCATTCCCACTCCCCACTCCCCCTGTGAGGGGAAGGAAAGGGACTACAGCTCAGAGGGCTTAGTAGGCACAGGAAGAAAGCTAAACTAATCCACCTGGGGTGTTTCCTACTTCTAAGCTGATGTCTGAATCCAGAAAGGAATTAAGATCTCAGAGAGTCATAATTAAATTTACTATTTATAGAAAAAATTCCTAAATTATGTTAAAAATGTTTGTGTTATATAAATAATACTTAATAAAGTTGTTTTCTAAAATCTAAGGAGCCAGGAAGATGGTTCAGTATACACAGTATTGGACATGTAAGCATGAGTACTGGAGTTCAGATGCCCAGACCCCACACAATCCCAGCCAGGTGTGTATGGTAGCTTGTCTACAATTCCAGCACTTGGGGAGCAGGGACAGGGGATCTAAAGTAAGCTGGCCAGAGTATCCACAACAGCAAGCTCTTGGCTCAAATGAGAGACCCTGCCTTAAATAAGATGGAAAGCAACTTAGAGCACTGGGACTCTACATGCTGTACACGTGTGTGCCCACACACAAGAACACAGACACATACCATATACATGTACACATTTAAAATGTCATTACTAAGCCAACATAATAAAAAAAAACCCACAAATTTAATGCTCTCTTCTTTTAAAAGTTTCTCTTAGGCTGACAAGATAGATTAGAGGGGAAAGGGACTTATTGAGCAAGCCTGAGAATCTGAGTTCAATCCCCGGAACCCACATAAATGTGAGGGGAGGGGACAAAACTGACTCCACAGGGCTGACCTCTGACTTCCACATGTGTCATGGCATGCAAGCCCCAAGATATCACAGGTACACATGTGCAGGGATAGTTCCTTTTTCTTTTAATAAAAAAGGAAGACATTTCTGTAAACTTGTTTTATATGGTTAGCTTAGGTTCTGCTGTACTACTCACAAAGTGAATTTGGCAATTATATCTATGTGCCTTCTAGAGTCCAAAGGTCTGGGCTCCACAGGAAAAGAGATGAAGGTCAACTAGCTGGGGGGACCACACCAAAGGGGCACTCAGTGCATGCACAAGCACTTCCAATGTGCAAACAGCTACTTCAAACTGTGACTCCTCTTCAAATGGCAGGAAGAAACAGGGCTCACTTGTATATGTTGGAGTTGGGATGGTTGGTAAGAATGTGATTTTGAGTCCTCAGAATCTCCACAGCCTTCTGGGAATACTCCTTCAACTGAGAACAGAATTCAGAAAAGAAATACACTGGTTAAAAACCCGAGTCCTGAGCTTGCAAGATGTCTCTGGGGTAGGACTGTTGCCACCAAACCTAGTGATCTGAGTTTGATCCTCAGGACCCACACGATATAGGATAGCAAGTATCCTCTGACCTCCCTGTGTACATCACGACATGCAGCGTCCCCAATACCCAAACATCAATCAAACAATAAACTCATTAAAGGCATTTTAAAATCTAAATCCTATTGGAAAAAGACTTGCTTTTGTATTTCTGGCTATGGTCCTAATTCATAATCTGTTAACAGATTCTACCTTCCTCACAAGTATCCACAGTCCTTTGGCATTGGGCAGCCTTTGCCATCTAGAAAAAGACTATTAAGCTCTTATAGAGAAGTCAGCAAGTGGCTGTCTCATTATAGTGGCATTCCTGGTCCTGGCCCCCAAGCAGGCCACCCAGCTCAATGAATAGCACTTCCTTCCCAAGCTGAACCAGCCACCTTTCCCTCCCCAATGTGACCCACTTCTCCACCAGCTGTCTATAGGACATTTAGACTAGAGAAAGGTAAACTGTATTCAATAGTAAAAAATATAACACAAGAAAGATTCAAAAAAGATTTCAGGTGTGAACACTCTCTCTGGATGGCCATAATATTCTTCACTCAAGAGAAAAATGACTCCAAGTGTGTGGGGCGGGGAGAGGGCCTCTCTCTTACCTTCTTCTCTGTCTGTGCAGTTTTCAGAGAGAAATAGCCCAGAAGGTCCACAAACTGGGCAGCCTTTCGACCATATGCTGGGAGTTCCGGCCAAATAGACCACATGAGATCTAGCAAGAGCTCCTGCTGAGCCTTGTTGGAGTTTCTGTGGTAGAAAGCAGCTCTGGTTAGCAGGTAGCCACAAGCGAGGCCTCTCACTTACCACCAAGGCCTCAAAACTGTGCCTGCACTGTCTCTTCCCACATACAGTCATGGGTCAGGCTGCCAGGGTCTTATGGCCCCTGACAATCCTAGCAGATGTGGTACCATCAATTTATTGGCTTCCTCCAAGCTGATTCCAGAGCACAGGCTGAGTTTCTCTAGGCAACTATCATTTTTAGGAGCTCCCGACTACAACCCTCTGGTGGAAACTGTCTCTCGCCAAGGACATTAGCTTATTAGCTATAAAGCAGATAGCTCAACAAAAGGACCTCCAGAGTTTGGTATGGGCACAGACACTGACACAGCAACCATGATCATGCCCTGGCCCACCTGTAGATGTGCAGGGTCAGGCAGTGGGCCTGCCAGCGCACTGAGGAAGAGTTGGACTCCAACAAGAAACAGCGCAGGAACTGGATCAGAGTCTCCTTGTCTGCAAATCTGTTCAGCTGGTTCACTAGAGCTGTGCACAGCTGGTCCTCCTGGCTGCCCGAGCTCTCACCTGCAACACCAGGGCAGGACCAACTCACCCAGGGGCCCAGGGTCTTACGACCAGGTGGAAAGGTAGGAAATCTATCTTTTAGAAAAATGTCTGCTAAATAGTTGCAATTTGCCAAACAATTTCAAGTTATTTTGGGGACAAATGGTTTGGTTCCACATGGTACATAGCCCACCCCAGCCCCCATGTATAGGACACTAATGGCACTGAGCCAACAAGTACAGCAGAAGAGTGTCCCAAAGAAGTTTGGTGTCTCAACAGTAAGAACTGCTCTGTACTCACTCACAGATGACAAGTTAATTCACTGTTTCCTATCTCAGGCCTTCGAGGACCATGAAAAGTGAAGAAGCCAAGAGGGAGGGCTGGCCAACAGAGCAGGTGCTCAGCATGTGCAGGGGATTATGCAGTTTTAGTGCTAACAGTGTTCAGTGCACCCTGTCTTTTCCTGTTTCTATCATTTGGCACAGAGAGCCACAATTAAGGTGTCCCTTTCACCATGACAGAACATGTGAGCAGGAGGAGACACAGGGAGCATTTGGACAAGCCAGGGTAAAAACCATTCAGAACCTGCAGTTAAACAATGTACACTGAGGGGGTTAGTATATCACCCATCATAGGACCACACAGTGACTCCTACCTTCTTTTTCTTTTTCCTTTTCTTCTTTCTTGCTCTTTTTGGTAGAAGATTTGGACTGAGTTGTTGCTTGTCCAGAACTGGTCGCAGCAGGGGCTGATGAGGAAGCCACACTGGAGGACCCTGTGGAGGCCGCCAGGGCTGCGAGGACTTTGCTGCCACACAGGGCACAGGAGAGTAGCTGCAGCAGCACGGGGGACACCCCCTCATCCACCAGGAAACTCACTTGCAGGAGGAAGTAGAGGACAGCTGTGAGGAGAAAGATGGGAGTCAGTGCTGGAATGACTGAACTAGTTAGAACATGAGCAAGAGAGCAGCTGTAGATGGGACAAGGCTTTTTCTTCTCCAATTCTCTCTGCCATATGCTACCAGGAGCAATGGAGTGATCAGAGGGGAGCCAGCCTCTACTGCCTTGACGAGTAAACAAGTTCTACACTCCTCTGTTTTCTGAGACTTTACTGCTATGGCCTGGAAATCAGTCACTCCTGCTCTGTGCTCCTGCAGCAGCCCAAGTTTACACAAGCAACTCTCATCACTTGAAGTTCTGGCTTGTGTTCTGTTAACAGCTCTATCTCCAGCCCAGCTCACAGCTTAATACAGAGCATTCTCCAGAGATGATCTCTGCAGGGATGAACAGTGGCAACCCAGCGAGGACGGCTTACAGTCATCTTTGATGCAGAACTTCTGCCAGTTGATGGTTCGCTGGGCGGCAATCTCTGCACAGGCCTTCAGATGCTCCATCTGAAATAAGAGCCAATCACAGGTGAGTATTGCCATCAGGCCATGAAATAACACCAGCCGCTGTGTGTGCTGGTCCTGGCTTGGGACCACAAAGTAACCTTGAGGCAGATGTCCTCTGGATTGGCTGGTAGATCTGGGAGCAGGGCCCACACTCTCCTGCAACTTATAGGCAATGTCCCTGTTCTGCTTCCATCCACCACCCCATCTTCTCCCAAGCCCAGTCTTCAGTTTTCTGGGAAGCTTAAGGTTCGTTACTAAGGCAAATGTAGGACATAGCCTGAGAAGCTACAACTCACTTCCCTATTCCCTCTATCACAAGGACACTGAATGAGGAAACTAGGCTGTCCTTAACATCAAAGATGAGATGCTCAAATGAAAAACATTCCATTTACTATCTCAACTTCAGTCTCTCTTTAGACAACTGAACATATTTATACTAAACCCATCACTTCTTTAGTATTTAAGGGCAAAACCAGAGGTGTACCAATCTCAGGTTGACCCTATTTGTGAACAAATGACACTGGGTAAGATGCTCAATGCACCCACTTTACAGGTAAGGAACCCCTGATGGTCTGGGTAGGAATTCCAGACCCTCAAGTCAACTACTCAATGTCAGTGACTTACCTGGCACTTGACTCAAGACATGGCATTTTCTGAAATATTTAAAAACCTTGCACTGCCCCATGCTATGACCTCTTTGGTTGAGCCTTATCACATGCCTGCCCCTGGCCCTATCATCCCAACCCTCGTACCAGGCTGATGAGCGTGTCATACTGCAAAGCAGAGCCAGAGCTGGCTGTGACCACACTGGCCCGGAGGAAGATGCCCTGCTCTTCAAGCAGCTTCTTGATCCCACGCACATGGGAGTCCAGGGTGTGCAGATCTCGAAGCTGTCGGTACTTCTCCTTTGATCCACAGATGAAGAGCAGAAGTTTTCGAACTTGGCGACGCACAAAAGGGGTCTGCTGGATCATTAAGTACTTGAGGGATAAACAACACAGTTAATGATTCAAGGACTGTAAGCACCACTGTGGCTACAATACCCTGTTCTGTTGGAAAACAAACTGTTACTATAAACATAGCAGAATACAAACCAAGCCACAGTCATCCACAGGGAACTGGGCGGGGGTGCTGATCTCTTATGTAAGATGGTGTTGTATTTGCAGATAACCTACACATACCTTTCTTGCAATAATGATCTCTTAAGTTACTTAAGGGCTTTCTAAGTGATTACACTATTCTATTCAGGGAATGCTGGCAAGAAAAGTCTGTAAATGCTCAGCACAGATGTCTTTTTTTGGTACATATTTAATTGGTTATATCTGTAGGTGCGGGACACATGGATACCAATGGCCAAGTGAGTCAACTCCCAGCCATACTGGCCTCTGAGGAACTTAAGAATTCCTTAAAGGGACCAAGAGGAAGTAACACAGAAAGGAAAAATTTTACCTGGGGTGGGGGACAATATTCATGTTTCTCTTCTCAAACACTAAGGGATCTACACAGAAGCTGGTCTCCACACCAGTCCAGAGTGAAACCCCAACTCTACTTTTCAGGTAAGGAACTGGAGATGGGGCAGGGAGGCACAGCATGCACCTCCAAGCAACTCTCAGTGTCTTCCCAGAGTTGATCTTGGATTAATGTACGGACTCAACTAACATCTCAGCTTCAAATCACCTCACCATACTCTGCTGCGAGGCCTGGCTAGAATCAGGCAGCCTCAACTGCCTCTTGGTGCTGGCACACTCCTTCTTAGTGCCTCAGTTGGGGAGCCCTAGGGAAGCTGAAGGTAGGAGTTGTGAGCTGGCTCAGCCTCTTGCTATGTCTAAGACTCAGCAGCAGTCATTTACAGAAGAGCTAGAGCGCTCATAGCAGCTCTCCTCCCTGCCTGGTGTACAGTGCATCTCCTGAGAGCTCCAGGGCACCAGAAGCAGCTCACTCTCCCACAAAGCTATGACCAAGATGCTGGCTTCCTGTTCCTGCTAGGGCTGCTTCTGGGTATGGTTTCTCTGTGAACTACTTCACCAGTCACCAATCTGCTCACTGTATCCCTGGGGGATGGAAAGTAGTGTGTTCTGTCTTCCTGACTGACCTGAAAAGACTGACGTGGCAGCCAACCCTAGAGGGACATTACATGGACACAGACACAAGAGCAAACAGGTGCTCTGATCCATGTACTCCAGTGCCACTTCACAACACATTCCTGAGGGGCAAGGGCACGGCCTAAGTGAGTGGAAGGGCTCTGCGCGAGACGCTGAGTGAAAATTAGAAGACAGGGGAAAGTGGAACTTATCTCTATAGGAACAGAATACCGTCCAGGGCTTCACTCACCTCGGAGAGAAAGTAGAACCAGGAGTGATCAAAGACAGGAGGAGGAATTCGAGAGCTGGTGTCTGCAATCTTTTTGATTTGGTAGGGAAGCCGCAGGACCATTTCTGTGAGCAGCTGGGTGTAGGCTTCAAACACGTCAGCAGCATGACCCTTATAAGAACATCTTTGTAAGAATCTGGACTTACCATTCTTCCGTGGTCACAACCAAGAAGAAAGCAAGTTAACCACTAAGCATTAAGATGCCTTTCAAAGCTGGAGCCTTAGTGCACATAGAATGACTGAGAAGACAGAGCATATGGTCCTTGAAAGCTCTGGGATTTGTACAAGATGACTCAGTAAGTAAAGGTTCTTGCCTGAGTCTGACGATCTGAGTTTGATCCCTTGGATCAACACGATAGAAGGAAAACTGACTTTCAAAAGTTGTACACACACACACACACACACACACACACACACACACACACAAGGGGGGTACAGGTGTATACCCATATATACATTTTTTTTCAACTGTAATAAATTTTTTCATTTAGGATTTATTTTATTTTGCTTGAATGTTTCCCTGCATTCATATATGTGCAAAACATGTATGCCTGTTGGATCCCCTGGAATAGGATTATAGATGGTTGTAAGCCACTATGTGGATGGCAGGAATCAAACCCAGGTCCTCTGTAAGAACAGCAAATGTCTTAACCAGTGGGCCATCTCTCCAGTCCCCAATTAAAAACAAAAACAACTTATTTTTTAAGACTGTGTCTGTATAAATGTCACATATATTTAGTTGCCTACAGAGGCCAGAAGAGGGTGCCAGATCCCTGGGAACTGGGGGTTACAGGTGACTGTAAACAGCCTGAGTGCTTGGAATGGGAACAAAATTCGTGTCCTACAAGAGCAGCAAGTGCTCTTCACTGCTGGGCCATCTCTTCAGCCTCCAATAAATACCCTCCCCCCAAAAAAGATATTATAGACCTGGAGAGACAGCTACTCAATGATTAAAATAGATTACTGGCTACTCTCCAGAGGTCCATGTTCAACTTTCAGTACCTACATGGCAGCTCATAAATATCTGTAACTCTAGACTTAGGTAATCTAATACCCTCTTCTGTCCCTATGGGCAACAGGCATGAACATGGTACATAGATATACATGCAGGCAAAGATCTATATATATAAAATAAATTTAATAAGTAAAAGTTATACAAATCTATCAGAGCTATTAAAAAGACAGAGAAACAGAAGCACATGGTCATGCTGACATTTTTTGTCTATCATATCCCTGCTTATTCAAAACAAGCACTGGTCTACTCCTGAATCTACTAACTGGACTCAAAGAGAGTAAAGTGTAACAATCGTTACTACTGATAACATTCTGCTGGGTGCCAGGCACTAAATCCTTTATTAAGCTGAGCTGGACAGTGGTGGTGCACGCCTTTAATCCTTGTACTTGGGAGGCAGAGGCAGGCAGATCTCTGTGAGTTCAAGGCTGGCCTGGTCTACAGAGCTAGTTCCAGGAGAGTCAGGGCGACACAAAGAAATGCTGTCTCAAAATAGTCAAAATAACATAAACATAATAAACATAAATAAGTAAATATTAAGCTGGCAGTGCTCATGACCCTAGGAGGCAGGTAAGATTTGTATCCTTATTCTCCGGGTGCAGTAGCTGAGGCTTACTGAGGCGGGCTAGAATTTCTCCAGGCTTCCATGAGATTTTCTTGATCCTGTGCTCATCTAACCGGAGGCCCATTATAACTAGCATATGCATGAGCCTCTTACGAGGTATGTAGAGTATGTGACACACAAATGGGGACATGACCCATTGCTGCTGCTTGGGTCATGTTACACCCTCACGTTTACCCAAGCAGCTTTGTAGGAAATGAAACGACTCATTTCACTTGCTTCCTCGGGCTTACAAAAAGAGGAAGGAATCAGAATCCCCCCAGAAGTGGCTGGGAGGACTGACCATCAGTTAAGTCATTCTGAGATTAGAACCCACCTCCCTGTGTGGCTCCCAGTGCTAGCCTTCCTAGCTTAGGAAGGGCAGAACATACAGCTCTGAGGAGAGGCCTCACCTTCACATACTGGCGGAGAAAGAATGGGCTCATATCTGGTGGGGATGACGTTGTGTGTGGTTTCAACAACTGGCTGGTGGCCACGGGCTCCTCATCATTCTGCTGGCTCTTCCAGTATTCTAGCAGAGACTTGAGCACATGGAGACAATAGTCCACAGCCCCCGAGCTCAGCAGGGCTGCTGCCGTAGCACTGGAGATGAGGGAAGATGACTGAAAGGAAAAAAACACAGAGCAGGCAAGGATGTAGTGTAAAAACTGAATCCGCATCAGCCAGGCAATGCACTCAGCACACAGCAGTCTTAGTATCAGTCCTTACAGACACACTTTCACCAGTCTGTTGCATAACAAGTTTCTTGGCTGCTTTAATCACTCTCCCAGCTCTTTCAACAACTGTATCTAAGAGAAAACAAATGCTAATTCTCAACCTGGCCTCACGACACCTCTGTGCCAGGAAGGTGAAACCATGATCATCTTTCCCTCCAGAGCTAGACTTTCCCTTTCTCCTGAAGCAAAACAAACAGCAGCTATTTTCAAGGAGAGACAAAAAGTTCCACTCTAGGTCCTTCTTGGCAACCTCTCCCTCCCAGCAGGGTGCTTCCAGAAAGCCAGGCTCAGATGGAGATGGGGTGAGTGAGCGCATGCATAAGCAGCAGGAAGGAGCAAAGCTACTGTACATAAGACCATTAGGAAAGCCTTAAAATCCCAGCAAACCCCACAGCCATAAGCTCATTAAGATTGGATGCAGTTCAGCCTCGATTTCCACCGTCTCTGCTTTGTGCTAATCTCCTTTCAGCACACACACTTGGCTTTCTCTCTGCTCTATTACCATACCTTATAGCAACAGACATTGAGGAATCCTCTTAGCTACTCTGTGCTGTGCAGAACAGGCCCTTGCTTTTCAATAGTGGAAGCCCTTTAACCCCTCCACTGGAGGGATTGTCGGTAAAGACCTGGGCTTGGAAGAGATTCTGAAAAGGGGAGAAGCTCTGCTCCTGAAGAGGGACAGACTCATACTTCCTTCCTTAGGTAACAATGGTTAGCTGAGGACTGTCACCTCTGCCTGCAGCCCTGCACTAACCACTCCATCCTCTTACCTTGCCTCCAATCTGTAAGCTCAAAGCACAAATACCTCACAGATGGAAGACTTGGAACCGGACTTGGTGCGGGACATGAAGACACTCAGGAGTCTCATTACAACCAAATGGACTTCGTTCAAGGCACTGCGTTCGTTCTTCTTGGAGACATCCTGCAGCAGAAATAGAAGTTCAGATGCATATGCCCCCTCCAAGCTCCTACAAGATTCCCCCACGCCTGGGGCAATAGAGGCTGCTGCACTCAGAGGTCATAGGAAGATCTAAACTACAACTTTCATGTTTTTACTTTTACTTTGCTAAGGTAGGCACTGCACTCACTATTTTGAGTCCCCTGAACTAGAGGCTACAGTAGGCATTTACCCCTTGTGATAGTTACTCTAACTGCCAACTTGATATAATCTAGAGTAACCTGGGAAGAGTCTTAATGAGAGATTTATGGATCAAGCTGTCATGTGCAAATGTCTGCAAGGGACTGCCTTGACTAATTAATGTAGAAAAACATAGGCTGAAAGAAGGTATCAGACACCATTCTTGGAATCTGTGCTCAGGACTACAGAAGAATAGAAAAAGCAGCCGGGCACTGATAGTGTATTTCTTTAATCCCAGCAGCGAGGCAATAGAGGCCCACCTGGCCTAAGAGGTCAAGGCAGTCAAGGATATGAAGAGAAACCATACCTGGGGCTGAGGGGTGTCATGTGTGTGTGTGTGTGTGTCTGTCTGTCTGTCTACCTCCCTATCTATCCATTCCTCCATCAATCTATCCCTCCCTCCCTCTATCCACCCATCTATCTATCTATCTATCTATCTATCTATCTATCTATCTATCTATCTATCTATCTATCTATCTATCTATCTATCTATCTATCTCTCCATCCATTCATCCATCCATCCATCCCTCTATCTCTCCATCCACCCATCCCTCTATCCATCCATTCTTCCCTCCCTCCTTTCATCTATCTATAGATATATACACAGAAAGCTAAGTACTACCATGTGTCCATTCACCCCGTCCCCTGCTTTTCCCATCTTTCCTGCAGTGATGACTATAACCTGATCAGTAAACTGAATAAATCCTTTTTCCCTTAATGCTGCTTCTGTCACAGCAGTAGAAATGAAACTAGAATCCAGAGGAAGTTCCCCTAAGAAAGGAAGAACCTAAAAGACTCCTGGCTAATTCCTGCTCTTCATACCTTTCAAGTTTTACCTTTTTGTCCATGCCAAGCTCAGCAATGAGCTGGGAGAGCAGGTTGTCCAGGGCCCCCTTGTCTTTCTCATCTTCTCCATCCAGATCTGTTGTGAGCATCAGAATGACCTAGCAGGCAGAGAGTGAACCCAGAGAGCCAATTTTCCAAGGCAGAA
Source organism: Myodes glareolus (assembly GCF_982192425.1). NCBI lineage: Eukaryota > Metazoa > Chordata > Mammalia > Rodentia > Cricetidae > Myodes > Myodes glareolus. The sequence continues at coordinate 15,347,159 of NC_142031.1, forward strand.
TGGTAGAACATATATGTCATGAAGCAATCTTGACCTTGCTGACTTCTATGCCCAGCCTGAGATGCAGAGGATAATTCTAGATTCTAGGTCTGCCCAAGTTTAAGTGCTTAGGGTTGTAAAAATCAAATTTTGACCTGTGCCATTTGGGGCATCGTTGAAAAGACTTTATAGAAACGTTATAAAACTAATGAGTAACACGCCAATCAAAGTGATGTGAAAGAGGATACTGTGTTGATCTGAGAATTAGAGAACAGTGTACTCTAGTACTGAGGATAGAGAGAAACGCAGACTGTGTATCAGGAAAAGCCTTGTGCTCTAGTTCTGTCAGTTACCTAGCTGGATAACTTTGGGCATCCCCTAACCACAGCTATACCCTGAAGGGTTGCAACTTGCAGCTCAGGCTGCAGTCCATCCTTTTGTAACTTTAACACCAGCCTTCTGAGGCCTCTGAAAAAGTGCAATGTCCCAGAGTAGCCTAACAGTAACATAGCTGATCCAGGAGAATTGAGAGATACCTGCATGTATGGGATGGCTCGGACACCTCCAACATTTCGTAACTGGGGTAGTGTCTGCAGTAATCTCTCCAACAGCATCAGACGAACCATGTGCAGCCTGAAAAGCCAAGGAAACATGTACAGGGAACATGAAATGGCATATAAACAAGACCCAGCAGAATACAGCTCCTGCCTCTGCCACTGGGGTCAATGAGGAGCTGGATATTTAGAAATAAGCCTAGCATGGTAAGCAACTAAGGCTGGGCACAGTGACATAGCCCTGTAATCTATCCCTTCTGCTTTTAGGAGACTAAAGCAGAAGAATCTGAGTGGGAGACCAGCCTGGGCACTGAGGGAGCTCCAGGCCACCACTTGTGGGTACTTAGAGAGATCCTCTCTTCCAAGAGTAAAACAATAATAATAATAGAAATTATTATTACTATCAAAATAATAATAGAAGTTATTATTACTATTTAAAGTATTATGAACAACTTTATGCCCAACTGACCGCTTTAACATAATGAACAGATTCTAAATAAAACATAAAATGCCTAGACTGATTCATAAAGACACAGAAATAGCTGAGTGGTGGTGGTGCACGCCTTTAATCCCAGCACTTGGGAGGCAGAGGTAGGTGGATCTCTGTGAGTTCAAATTCAGCCTGGTCTATAGAGCAAGTTCTAGGACAACCAGGGCTACACAGAGAAACCCTGTCTTGAAAACCAAAAAGAATAATTCTCTATCTCTCTCTCTCTCACACACACACACACACACACACACACACTTTCCTTCCTTCCTTCCTTCTTCCTTTTTGGTTTTGTTTTTCAAGACAGGGTTTCTCTGTGTAGCTTTGGAGCCTGTCCTGGTACCCTCTCTCTCTAGACCAGACTGGCCTTGAACTCACAGAGATCCACCTGCCTCTGCCTCCCGAGTACTGGGATTAAAGGCATGTGCCACCACTGCCCGGGCGATTTTGTATTTTTTTTTTTTTAAATCTTCCCTCAAGGAAAATCCAGACTCAGATTAATCTTTACTGATAAATTTTTCTAAAAATCTTTGAGAGACTTAAGAAAACTGAAACCAGCCTGAACTCATTTTATGAGGTCAAAAGCATTGTGAGACATTCCAAAGAAAAATTCCAGACCTTAACAAACAATAGCAACCAAGCCCAGAGATATGAAGGGTTAACTTATGACCAGGCATCCCCATAGCTTTGCTTAGTACAGCAAGACTACTACAACTCATACCCTTAAACTGCAGTGTGGGTTTTGACCTAACACTGAAAAAGAAATACAGTACTACAAAAAAAACCACACTCCACAAGCCCTCAAAAGCTGCACCAGCCAGACATTAGCCAAAGCAGCACAGTTCAACTCCCAAAGCATGCCAGGAGGCACAGCACCCTCAAGTCAGCAGTGCCTGGGAGGAAACCGGCAGCTTTCATTTCCTTTAATACTTGGGAACCCACACACTTAGCACCCACCACTCCATCTCCCAGTTCTGAATGCTCAAGCAGGCCTGGTGTCAGTGACAGGCTGGTCCTGACCTGTTGCTAGTGTGCACATCTCCTTCAGCTTCCCCTTCACCTTCTCCCTCAGAGCCATCTCCCTCCTGGTGCCCAGTGGTGGTGCTGATGGCGCCTGTGCTTGAGCTGACGCTCCCTGGTCCAGCTGGGTGCCCCTCAGCTGTGGCATCACCATATGCACTGCTCCGGCCAGACACTGGAGGGAAATGATATTAGAAGCACATCAGTTCCCAAGGATGGCCATAATGGGAAAATGTTAGCTTTCAACAGTTTCCAGCTTCATGAAGGATGGCAGAACCCTGGTGTGGTCCTGGTTCCACCTGACTGAAACCTTTCAGATTTTACCTGTGCAACCTGCAAAAATGCCCTTGGCCTCAGCTCATAAATTGCTAGCATGTGCAAACCTCACAGTAGGTGTACTGGAAGAATGGCTTGTTTAACAATGAATTCCATCAGGAGGCTTCCATATTAGCCACTGAATTTGAGCTCCAGTCACAGAACACTTGACATTCCATGGCTGAGGTCAAATGAACTCCACCAGACTCTCTCTGAGTCCCCACAACTCTGCAGAAAGCAATCACAGGGCCTTCCTACCTTGTTTGCCAACCCCGCCCCCGAGTCCAAAGAGATCAAGACACCCGGGCCACATTACCACTGTGCTCGCCAGCCACAGAGTCCACTGCACTTCCCCCGCTCTCTGAGCCCACACTCCCGCCATGGTCGGCGGGCGAGGTCCGCAGGGTGGAGCCATCAGTCGCTGCAGTGCTGCCCTCATCATCTGAGGCTGGAGCTGAGAGAGTAACGAGAGCTGTTACAGGTACAGACCCCTCCTTGGGGCGAAAGCACCACAGCACATTGCAGAGGACACAAGGCAGTTTGAGTGTCCTGAGGTTACAGAAAAAAGGGCAAGATTTGCTTTGCCAATTGATCGACGAAGGGAACAGACACTCTACAGGGTGCACTGCCAACAGCTCTCAGACAGAAGTGAAAGCCCAGTACACTGGGCATTTCCTTCACTGTTATAGCATGTGCAGATTTGTAAGATTCTGTGACATGGACAATGAGTTTTCTAGCTGAATGCTTCATGGTCACCATTGTCGAGGTGTCACTGACACCTACTGAGAGATCCAAACTAGCCATTGCCATTCAGAGCACAGAATTCAACGAGGTATGCTCAGCAATCCATCTGCTGTTATGAAATCACTAGTCACGAGCTCAAGTCAACTGTTTGATTTTTCTTTTGTTTTTGTTTTTTTAATTAAATGGCCCAGAGGAGAGCTCATTAGAAAATTTCACACCTCTTCATCCTCCTCCTCAGATGCTAATAATGAAGCAAGGAAATTCCCCAGAGACAGCCACAGCATCCAGGATCAGGGCTGAGCTGAGACAGGAGGAAAATGCTGGATGAGATACACAGGGGAGGAAAGCCAAGACAGCCAGAGAGCATGATAGACATGACCAACACAACACCACCACGACCACAACCACGACCCTTAAAGCCTGAAGTGAGAGCAACTGAAGAGACCTCAGAGAAGCAAAAAGCCATGACAGCAGGCAGGGACAGCCACTCTGTTTTTTGTTTTGGTTTGTTTTTTGTTTCAGATCTAAGCAGGTTAACCTTCCCAAAAGAAAACAAGCAAATGCAGGGATGCAGCAGTCTGACCAAGAATCCATCCCTTCATGTCTGGGTTGATTTTCAAAGGATCTCTCCCATGTGCTGCTGACACCCACAGTTTGGTCCAACTTTTTATCTGGAATTTTATCAGGCTAGGAAAGAGACTCAAAACAAAGACAACATAAGTGAAGGTTTCCTAGAGCCCGAATGGGCCAAAAAAACTCTCTCCCAAGCTCACAGGTCACTGCTGACTGCTTATGGTTTTAATCGATTTGCAAATAAAGGCTTAGAGCTAAAAGTGTAGCTTTATTTCTCATCTCTTTCCATACTGTCTAACATGTTAGAACTCTAGCATGACACTGTAAAGCCAACATGATGCTCCCCAGATCTCTCAGTATCAGCCAAAGCCAGGCAGCATGCAAAGTGTGAGGAAGTAGGGCCACAAGCACCGATGCCAAGCTGCAGCACTATGCCTTTCATAGCACATGGCTAAAGCCAAGGCAGAAGCAGGAAGTCCAGGATGGCCTGTCAAAGCAGCTGCCCGTCACACTCTCACAGCACTGAACAGGGCTGCAGGGTCTTGGGGCCCTGAGCCAAGCTCCTTGCTGTGGACAGTTACCTGATGCTGTGGTGTCAGAGAGGGTTCCTGCGTCCAGAGAGGAAGAGCTGGGTGCCTGGCCGGATAGTCCCAGGCTCTGCAGGCCCAGGGCACTGCTGCTGCTGCCTGGGAAACAAGTGGAGAGTGAGCACAGCATCCCTTCAGCCCCATCCACAGCACTGCTTTGGCCATCTGCTGCCCTCAGGAGTCTAAACACCAGCATATGACCCGTCTTGGTCACTGCTGTCTACCCGCCAAGTTTTGTTACAGATTCAAGATGTACCCATCCAAAATCAAACCAGCAGTAACTATGAGACTGGCTTCCGGTCTAGAACTGTCAGAGCCATCCCTCACTCTCCACCTGTACCTCTGAGCAGCTCTCACCCAGATCAACCTCTCCCCCAATCGGGGACAAGCTACGTCAGCAGGGTATCAGTAACTACCACGCCCTCTTTCCTGTGCAAGGTTGCTGTGTTCCTGGCATTGCCTTCTACCTTGCTGGTCCTGCTGCAGGCTCAGGGCAATGGCTAGTTCAACCATGGTCTCGTCATCTGCATCAGGTGGGATGTCCAGCATGGGAGGAAAGCCCTCGGCACCTGCCAGCAGGGCCTCCAGGGGAGAGGGGTTGCCATTGTTGACATTTTCAGCTGTTTCCAGAACCATCGACTCAGACTGCAGAGAGAAAACTTCATCAGTGTCCCCTAGCACACAGTAAAGATCTTGAGTAGGAACCAGAGAGGAGCTGGAGGCTCCTCCTCCAGTCTTCTGCCACCAGACTCACCACCATCTCAAAATCTCCATGGTCCACTTCACTCTGTTCCTGGCTTTCCTGGCGAATGTGACCACCATCGGGGATGCCTGATGACTGCATTTTCTCATCTGCGTCATCATCATCGTCATCATCCTTGTCTCCTGAGTCAAAGAAATCCCAGTCACCTAAAGGCACTTCTTTAATGACATATAATGTGACTGGTCATATAGCACGGGAGCCTAAAGAGGGCCCCAGCTGGCACCCTGCACTTGTGAGGGCAAACTTGTAGGCACTGCACTGGAGGCCTACTTTTCTTCTTCCTTGCAACTAGCAGGGTCTGGAGAAGATGGTGGTCGGCAAACAGCCCATTCCCCTCCCCCCACCTGCCCGACAGGAAAAGACTCTTATAGACCAGAAAGGATTAAAAAACAAAACAAAACAGAAAATAAACAACCACGGGCCCTATAGGTTCCATTCTCAGAAGACACAGCTTTGACAGGACAGGGAAATAACTCAAAAGAATGTTGGTGTCCCTCTCACTGCAGCCTAGAACTTCATTCTCTAAACAGGTCTGTGCAATTCAAACTACACAATCAACATGAGAAAAGCCAAAACTAGGACTGAAATCTGAAGCCATAGACCAGAAACGGAGGCCACTGTGACAGATCCTAACAGACTCCTTGTCTGGGGGAAGGCTATGGAAAGCCCTCTACCAAGCAAGAGGCCCCGGTGAGATTTCAGACTGTTAGAAAAGGATGGAGAACTGTCTTCCACTTGCTGAGTTGCTAAAGCAACAAGTTCTTTCTTAGAAATTCTAATTTCCCATACTGTGGGTATGGAGGCCAGGTAGATGTCAGGTGCCCTCCGTCACTCGCTAAACCCAGCACTCACTGACTCAGGGTGACTCAGCCCAGGCACCCACCTATCTCCACTTTCCCAAAGCTAGGGGTCTAGACCCAAGTCCTTGTGCTTACAAGGCAAGCACTTTGTCAGATGAGCCACCTCCTAGCCACTCACACAATAAATCTTAATTCTGTAAGAGTGTCTGAAAGTTACAGACATATACATTCCTCAAGATAAGCACTGTGGGATAAAAATACAGTATGCATGAGGCCTAATTCGATTTCCAGTACTGCAAAAGAAGACAGGATTGTTCCATATTAGGGACCAGCTACATGTAGCTAGCTACTGAGCACCTGAGACATAGCTAGTCCAAGTTGACAAACTCCCAGGGGGGAGCCAGACACTGGATTTCAAAAACAGCACCACAAAATGCAAAGCATTTCCATAAGTTTTTATACTAACCTCTAGTTACAACAGCAATATATCACATTATCTCTAAACTTATTGTAACTTATATCTCTGTATTCTTCACAAGTGTGGCACTTGGCCACGCAAGCACATCATGAAGGAAGTCTGTGAGTGACATTTGCTGCCCATTATTATCATCGTCATATAGTAAAGTCCACTCAGGGCTCTGCTTGTAAGCAACACATTGGACCCTTAATGAGATTGTGTTATGAAAAGTAGTTTCGTTCTAAATAAAAAATAAAATATGTTTAATGTTTAGTCATTGTGACTACTTTCTATTTATTTTCTATGGGGTGTGTCATAGATCACATGTAGAGATCAGAGGACCACTACAGTGATCAGCCCTCTCCTCCTACCACGAGTCCCACGAATCAGCTTAGACTCAGGTTGTCAGGTTCAGTAGGCTTTTACCTACTGAACCTTGCCATTCCACTTGATAGCCCAGGCTAGCCTTGAGCACTGAAGTGCCAAGATTACAGGCAATCCATCATACTCAATAGCAATGCTTTTTGTTTTAATTATTAACAATTACATACAAGATCTTTCGTTTCTTGATTGTAAAGACAGGGTCTTTGCCACATAAACCATGCTAGTCTTAAATTTTGTCTCTGTACCCTCAGCCCACTATCACCGTCTCAACATCACAGTGATCTTTTAAAATATTTATTTATTTGTTTTTAATTTAATGTGTGTTAAGTACTCCATCTGCATGTCAGAAGAGGGCATCAGATTCCACGCAGTTGCTGGAAACTGAACTCAGGACCTCTGGAAGAGAAGCCAGTGCTCTAAACCTCTGAGCCATCTCTCCAGCCTGCCATAATGATTTTTAAATTGCCTTTTACATGTTTTTCCTATGGTTTTAGGATGTTTCACTCAAATGCAAGCTCTTCATTTAACCACGTGGAAACTGGTAATTAGATGCTGTGTCCTGGACATGTTATCATGGCACCTTTATATTCCCATTGCTTTGGCTTTATTTTATTTTATTTAATGCATTTTATATTCCACCCTACTGTATAGATTAAAGAAACAGAAAACTGAAAAGACCCTGGTCAACATGAGTGCATATCCCAAAGCTGTACCTTCTTTCTGAGCCCATTGGCCCACCTGGAGTACAATCTAAAGCCAAGACTTCACATTACCCATTGGTGTGTTGCTTCGAGGGGAGGAGGGCAAAGTCACGTGTCTCCGCTTGTTCCTGGGCCTTAGGACTCGAATTAGAGCTTGTTTGCAGGAGAAGCTCACTGCAGGGTCCTAGGGTTTAAAAGGAAAGTGTCAAGCTCAGGTTTCCATCAACATGAGCAGTGACTCCACCTTCTTCTACTGTTAGCCACTTACATAAGACAGAAGTCTGTCTACTCTCACCTGCGTCCTCCTGGCCAAATGCAGCAGGATGGAGCAGGCCAGCCTCTCCAGACTTGTCATGGTAAGACCATTCACCACCTTTCTGTCTTTTAGCTGCTGGGGACAGTCTGCAAGGCCATTTGATACTGAAGCCACTTTGGCTCTCTACAAATGAGCTTTGACTTTTCATCAGATAATCAAGCCCTGACGTTCCTCTTTGCTCCATGCCATAAACAGCACTTTTAACACTTATCTTCAGGGACAGGCACAGTAACACAGTCATTCGTGCATTCATCTCAGCAGTACTTACTCAGCAGTAACCTACAGCAGGTGTCACTGGGAAGAAAGAACTAAAGAAGGATCTCCCTTCCCAGCCTCACACTTTCTACAGCTTTTATTGCTGTTTGCAATTACTGACTCCCATTATTTTTTTTAAAAGATTTATTTTTTTGAGTGTGGTGTTTTGCTTGCATGTAGGTTTGTGCACCTATGTGTATACAATGCCCAAGGAGGCCAGAAGAGAGTAAGAGTCACAGGCAGTTGTTACTTGTCATGTGGTTTCTGAAAACTGAGCCCCTCCACCTCTCCAGCCTCTCCCAGCAGATTTTAAGTCTATCTGATTTCATTATGTTGGATACTTCAGGCTATTTTCCACACACTCCCAGGCTGAACAGAGACACCCGGGGTTGTGCTGATACGTACAGGACACAACAGCATCTGCATGTAGATCTTGGATGCTGTGTTGATACAGTCCAGCTCGCAGGTACAATAGCCATGGATAATGTCTACCAATGCATTAACAGTGGCTTCAATATGAGTGAGGCCTAAATGGAAGAAAAGGATCATCTGAAAATCTATTAACAAAAACAATCCCAGACCTTGAAAGCTTGAGACAAAAGCACAAATCCTCATCACATTGAGGGCAGCTAGACAAAATCAGGCATACACACAGCAAAACAACAAAACACGCTGTGGCTGGGCTGTTTTTAGTAAGTCTGCCAATTCTACGAAAGTCCTCAAAAGCCCTTGCAGACCCTGTACCGAAGAAATGGGGATCAATGCAGACAGTCACAGACAAGGCAGGGAGTGAAACTCAAGGTGGGCAGATAACAACACCCCTATGCTCCCCTAAACCTGAGGTACTGACAAAGTAGGTCTCTGATAGGCGCCTTTGAGGGTGTAGGTCTCAAGTGATCTTCAAGCAACAATGGGCCCTGGTTATCTACTCTTCTCTTTGACTATAGGGTCCTACCTCTTCCCCCAACTTTGAGGAATGTGACAGGTAAGAGAACCAAAGCAACAATAGCATGGGAATAAAAACACTTTTCATGGCTGTTTCTTCTACATTCCTACCTTCTGAACTGTCTTTCTTAAAGACAGTTTTTTAAAAAACACTTTTTTAAAAAACAAAACAAAACAGGATTTCTCTGTGTAACAGCCCTGACTATTCTGGAACTTTACTTTGTAGACCAGGCTGACCCTGAACTCACTGCGATCCACCTGCTTCTGCCTGTGCTAAGATAAAAGGCGTGCACTACCATGACTGGCTCAAGTCTTCAGAATGCTTTGTTTTTAAATAACAACCAGAGTTGTCACGACCATTGTTCCCTATGCCAACAACGCAATCCCACAAGAAGGGAGGATATATACAAGGCAGGCGCACACACACACACGTGCACACACACACACACACACACGTGCACACACACACACACACACACACCTGTCTACCACACTACTAGTTCCCATGGGTAGCAATGCACTGAGTTCACACATGGCTCTGTGCTACTGCTCTGGAGAAGAAGGTCACACTGTTGAAGGGCTTACAGCTAGTTCACTAGTATCAAGATCCAAGAATCCCTGCTACCCTGCTAACATGATACCTGGCAGGCAGGCAGGTGCCAGGAAGGCATTCTTGGGCTTAGAAGCATGGAGTTTCCAGAAGTGGTTCACAAGCTGAGTGATGAAACTACAGCCATCTCCTTCCACCTGCTTCTGCGGTTCTTTCCCCTCATCTGCTCCTTCTACGCAGGAGAAAGGAAATTATTAACGATGGTAAATCTAAGACAGAATTTAATTTGTTTTAAGGTTAACTCAGGTCAAGGAAGCTTGCCTGCGGAGGGAGTTTCAAGTGGGGCCCCAATCAATATGCCAACTATCCCTAGATTCCAGCAGGCACATCTGGGAAAAAAACAGTCTGGGAAAGGAACATCACAGAAAACATTGTGTGTTAGAATTAGACAGAGAGGGGAGCATTCGGATCTTTACAGCAGAGTCAAAGATGCCTGTTCCAACTGTTTGACTAAACCTAGGGGAATGTCTGAGATTCCTCTAGATTGACTGCAGGATTGTACCATTAGAAGGACAGACAGGAAAGCAATGGCATATACAGGAACACGCAGGTGATGAGGGATGGCAGAGGCATTAACAAGCTCTTTCTAATGATGTCAAGTCAGGTTTGGGACTGAGCCATAGCCAGCCAGTGTGAGGAAAGATGACGGAAGAAGCACTGAGAAGCCACTGCACCCCAAGTACTACTGCCAGAACAGCACCACAGCACACAGCACACTGCCTCCAAGTACAGGGGCAAAACCAAGCTCAGTTTCACCCAAAAAGCATAACCTTCTGCACCCCTCTAAAGAGATACAGTGAAAGAAAATTCCAGTCCCGCCACAGTTTTGCTGTGGCACCAGGGTGAAACTAAGCTCAGCTTCACCCTGGAATAACTAACTTCACAACAGACTAGCTGAGGTACAGAACACTAAAAGCAAATTCAAGGATAGTCAGGTTAGTAAAAATGGGGCAATGTCAGAGACCCTACAAAGTTAAAACACAGGGAACAGATTATCTGTCATCAGAACCAACAAGGGCAGGAAGAGCACCACAGAGGGCAAAGAAGGTGCATTAAGCAGGTCTCAGGACCACGGCCACATAGGCCAAGTTCACCTGTTTCCATCTGGGGCAGCTTGGACTCCGTAAAGTGCACAAGGTTGCTAGGACGCATGATGGCAATCGAACGAGCCGTGATCACCAGCCGCTGGAACACTTCAGGGTCCAAGTCCTTGCCTTCTTTGCTGGATGTGTTGAGACACTGCACAGCTTTGCTCAGCAAGGCCTGGTCCTATAAAACACAGGGTCACAGACGGTCAACCGTAAGCAAAGGCAGGGTACTAAATCACATGGAGGGCTGGAAACTTCTCAGGAACCGTCACCAGCTATCAAAACCCATCTTCAGGCTACCCAACTACTTGATACAAAATCAACAGTCTTAAAATTAAAAAGTCAATAATTGGCCAGGTGGTGGTGACTGCATGCCTTTAATCCCAGCACTCTGGAGTCAAAGGATCTGAGTTCAAGGCCAGCCTGGTCTACAAAGTGAGTTTTAGGACATCCAGAGCTGATACACAGAGAAACCCCGTCTTGAAAAACAAAAGACAAACAAAAGTCAACAAGCACATTAATGGCTTCACAGTGTACCAAGAAAGTAACAACTACTCAATCAACAGAACTACAGTAACCCATCACTTTCTCTGGCGGCAGTCATCCCTCAGCAGGGACTTTATCCATGGATGATGCATCTAAAACAACCTTTCCTTGGGAAGCTTTTTTTTTTATGTTAAATGGCAGATGCACAAACACCAGGCTGGCCGTGCCCCAGTACCCTTCCTCCTACTGGTCTGCACTGTCATATTTCCCATCTACCCAAAGAGGCCCAGTTTACTTCCTTCAGCAGATAATGAGACCCTCTGAGGCCCAACAATAACCCCCACGCAACAACCACCTGTCACACATGTATGCCTCTCACCCCAGCCCATGGCTGAGGGCTTGGAACAACAGTATATTAACCACCTATGGCACATTCCTAACCTTTGCATTCTCCCATGGAGAAGCAGTCACCCATACTCACTCTCTTGTTTAAAACTTGCTGATCCTGTCAGAGAGACAGAAAAATAGAGCGACGTGCCAGTGGCCTACTAGATTGCTTTGTCGGTCTAGAGTAGTATACATCTCTTGGGAGAAACTTGGGACTGGCTCTAATCTCAGTGTGAGGTCCTTCCTCATGCTTACTCCACTAGGGCTCTGCTTTACAGACGAAGAGCCAACTGATTTGACTCCCTGTCAGGACAATCGCCATTCCTACAGAAGGCCTCCCAAAGCAGGAACGATTACCTTGTGGCTGTGGTAGGCGGAGCGGCTGGTGTGCAGGCTGGCCAAGAGGCTCTTTGACTGTTGTTGGACACTGGCAGGTGCTGGCAAGGAGAGCAGCAAAGTGGCCAGTTCCTGGGCTGCATGCTTGTTTCTCTCCTGATGTGAAAGATAGCAGGGTTATCGCTCAGTCCTCAACAGTGCAGAATGCCCTCTAGTCTGCCCTCTCCCTCTCCTCCCTCAGGCCAGCCAAGGTTACCCACTACTGACTAGAAAGAGCAGAAAAAAGGTTTCGAAACTATAACCCTCCTATGAAACAGGTGCAGAGCTCAGGGATGCTTTCAAAATCAAAGACTGTGCTGTCAGTGTTCTTACGCTCCAAGGCAGAAGGGCCTCAGCCAACAACCCTATTTCCTGCCTCTTCAGAAAGCTCCTGTGTGCTTTGAAGAAATGACTTGCCTTCTCGATGATTGGGCCAACAGCAAAGCAGCTTTCCAGGGCTTCCAAAGAACTCACAACCAGCCTGGGGAGACAGAAAGCCTGGCTTGAGTACAAGCACGAGTCCTCTGCTTCATGTCTGCCCGGCAAGCTGTAGTTGTGAGGATCTTGGGGACAGATATCGAATGCCAAATACAAAATCAAAGCACAATAAAACCTGCCACAGGCGCCGTGCATATCGCTCCCTGTGTTATAGGCCAGAAGAAACCTGGCTCCTGCTCGGAGATCAACCTGAGGCCATGTTTATAATCCGTCACTCAAAGACAGGGCTTTTCTTCCTCAAAGAGGATAAATGTGCTTCTTTCTACTGCCTGTGGCAGGGATCCTGAGATGGGCTTAAGCCTCGATGCAACAGTGCCCGAAGCTCAGGTGCTCAGAGATCAGTGGGAAAAGGGGGGCACAAGGGAGAAGTTAAAGCCATCTGTTTACACTGGCAATGTTAAGGTTAGGCTTCTGCTTACACAGCCAGGAAAATGCACACAGGCATTTCCTATGGGTTTTAAGTACAGGAGCAAACAAACCATTTTTAGATGCATGTCACTGGAACATTCAAAGGAAGAACATGGAACTTCTCCATTAGGGAAGAAGCAGTAAGTTCAGTCATTAAATAGTATCTACCAGATAACATGCTCTAGGCTTACTCCTGTGAATTGAAGTGACATAGTGAGAACAACCATCACCCTGACAGTCGGGGTCTGGGCAGGAAAGGACAGCACTGAGAAGGTCGCCAGAGTGAAAAGGGGCAGGGATAAAGGAAGGAGCCAAAGATAGAGGGAAGATGGAGAAAGCACAGGATAAAGGGAAGTGTAACAAGCTCCAGGAGCCTCTGAACTGGTAGGGCATTTTGCCCCTCTACCCCCATCCCTTTGCATCCGTCGTACAGAATGAGCAGCAAGGATGGGTTAAGGAAGACAGAGCCAAGAGGCTGATGTGGCCAACACCAAGGGTGCACTCACAGTACCAGGTAGGCTCCAGTTTACACATGGAGAGCTCTGCAGCCATGCAATGACCAGAACAGAAAGTAGCAGGACTTGGAACAGAAGCGAATCAGCGCAAAGCCACACCAATGCGGACGCTGCTCTCTGACACACACGCACTCGTGCAGAGAAAAGAAACAGGGCATACTAACCGGTCCAGCTTGGTTAGGGACTCAGTTTCAGAACTTGGGGGAGAAGCAAAGGGAAAAAAAAAAAGGAAAAAAATGTGAAGCTCAGAGAAACCTAGAAACACATCCTAAGCAAACGATATATGAATCGGGGGGAAAAAAGAAAGGCAAAGTGGGGAGGCTGCTGGTGGGACGCAGCGACTCCAAGCATGGCTATCTCAGGGCTTACAATGTAAGAAACTCACTCTTACATCAGGGCCTGCTTCATCTACCATGGCAAACCAGCAGCCACCCAGCACAAAGAAGCCAAGCATGTGCTGACGAATGCCACCGTAGGGAGCTCTAAGGACACTGCACTCTTCTGCAAGATGCTGCAGCAGCCTCTCTTGCTGGCAGTGTTATTACCATAGAGTAGCAACTTCCACAGAGAAAGACGAGAAGATGATGCAATTGGCACAGAGGGAGGATGCTTGCTGTTGATGCAGTCTGGATTTTAATCTAGAGCATGGGTATAAACACTTTCTAGTCTGCAGCCTCTGGCTATTCCAAATGCTTATGGAATATTAAATGAACAACCAAACAACCAATGCAACAACAGAGATCCAGCATTAGATACCTCTGAGCCCTTTTCCCAGCCTCTGTATATATATTAGGGAGAAACTGAATGTTCAGGGGACTGTGTGAGAACTTGACAATCACAGATTAGGCTTAGGAGACTCAAGACATAGAAGGGCTCTGCAGTCAGTGCAAAATAGTTAAGAACTAGAGTCAAACCCTGCCAACACTGGTACCTCTCCAGGACAGTTCCACTGGTCGTAGTTGGAGCAACTGAGTCACTCTCCCCAGTGCCGTTGCTCTGATTCAGGTTGGAAGGGCAGATGTTGCTGACGGAGGCAGAAGGGAATTCTTCTGGGGGTTCGTCAGGCCAGCCAAACTGTTCCTTAGTCTTGCCATAAATTTTTACAGCATCTATCATGGTAACACCTGCTGGATCCACTGAGGCACCGACTGCAATAAGCAAGAGAAGCCTTTAGGAAGCATATTTACTGAGCGCTCATACCATCCTCCAAGGTAAAGCACAGCAATCAGGCACAGGTGTAAATCACATCCATCTCAGCACTGGAAAATGTGTCTGCTGAGACACTTGGCAGCACTCAAGCTGAATGTTCAAGGAACAGTCCAATGGACCACAGTCTGAGGTCTCCCACTTGGGGAGACCATGAGCATCACTCTAAGGATCCTCTGGTGCTCACTGGTATTCCACCTCCCAGCCCTTACTCCCAGTGATCTCTAAGTACTTTCTTTGTTCTGAGTACAGGTCATCTCTATCCACACAAAAGCAACTATTTCTAGGAGTAAGAACTTCAGCCAAGTGGCCAGGAAGTGCTAGAGAACACACAGGCTCAGAGACGTGTGTCGTGAAGAAAGCCTGGGGCTAGGGCTGCAGCTCACTTAAGTGCTTGCTGGGTTCCATCCCTAACACCACATAAACTGACATTATGACATATACTTCTAATTCCAGAACTCAGGAAGTGAAGGCAGGAGGGTCAGAGGTTAAAGGTCACCCTCAGCTAAACAATGAGTTCAAGGACAGCCTGGAGTACACGAGACCTTGTCTATAAATGCATGCATGAATTACACACGTAAAAAGCTTTGAGCCAGTTGATAGAGCACATGCTTCCTGATCTCATAAATCAGTCTCCATTGATAAGGCCAATGTAACGCCAAAGCAAATAGCTAAATGAGCCTGCCCTCTCTCTACCACCACATCTATTCCTTTAATAGGCCTGCTGGCACTGACCTATAATCCCAGATACTCAGAAGGCTAAGGCAGGAGGATCCCAAGTTCAAGGCCTGTTTGGGCTATAGAATGGGAGACCTTCTTCCAAAATCAAAAGTTTAAAAAGGGTGGGTGATATAGCTTAGTGGTAGAATATTTTCCTAATATACACAAAGTCCAGGGTTCAATTCCCAGTACCATCAACAAGAAAAAAAGCAATTTTCTTTCCTGGCAGCCTACCTCTTACACCCCCAAAATAAGGGAGACTTAGGTAGAGCAGAGGTTCCCTAACAATGGAGGGCCACCTAGTGGCCATCTATTCTAGTCACAATGAGAAGGCTGCAGTCTGCCCTCGGTGGTTCACTCACTGAAGAGGTTCAGCTTCTTGTCAGCCTGCAAGGCTTCCTCTCTGGTGAAGGGGAAGTCAAACCAGCGGGAACGGCTCAGATTGAGCTGCATGGTCCTGCCAAAGATCTCGATGTATGATGGGGCCCGTTCAATTGCCTGGGTCCCAATCTGGATCCGCATGCCTGTCATCACCATAGTGCTGCTGTTGTTACTAATCTCAATGGTGAAGCCGCCAGGCTGCAAGGACAAAAGCACATGTCAGAAATTTCCAGAATCCTGCCTCAATTAATGGCTACTAGGTAAAAACCTCATTTCTTTCAACCCCACCCTAATCATATCTTGAACAAGGGAGAAGAGAGGCAGTGTAAGGCTTCCTTCACCTGAAGATTAACCAACCCATGTTGTCCTGTACACAGTAACCTTGCTAACAATGAAGAAAATTTAGCCTGGTGGGACTCAAGACCTTCTACAGTGGAAAGAATGTTGATCTATTCAAGGATCATTTGACCAGAAGTGAGCAACTCTGAGTACATATTCTATGTCTGATTCTAAAGGAAGATGTGAGGCTAGTCCAACTGCTCAATGGAGGAGCACCGGGGTTCAAGCCTAGTGCTGAAAAGACAGACATGAGTTGTTCAACAAAAATGGTCACAAGAGTGCTAACCCAGAAAGTGAGTCAGCCCTGTGTGCTCCTCACCTTGGTGTTAGCCACGTACATGCCAGTGGAGTTCAGCCTGTGCTTTATCTGTTGTGCATTGTAGACTTGCAGGAGGTCATTACCACCAAATTCCACATCTGTCAGCTGTTGGTTGTGTTCAAAAAAGTCGATGGGGAAGGTCACCTGGCTGGATGTGCGGGCTGCTGAGGAGACAGAGTCAGATTGCCAGAGATCACAGGTATGTGGTTTTAGTACCTCTGCTCTAACCTCCAAGGCTAAACACTGAGCCATGCTCACATACTCTGCTCTAACCAATGGGATGCCATCACCTGTCCATCACAATGCTTACTTGAGATCAGCTCTCCAGCATATCACCACGACCCACTATACAAAACCTGGAGAGTATAATTTATACCACAACAGAATCTATTTCTTTACAGGATGATAAGCTACATCATCATCTCAAACACAGAATCTCTAGAACAGATTTAAAGAAACATGATGATGCCTGCAGTGTACTTCCCTCCTAAAATCATACTTCCTCTTCTTCAAAGTCCTCTCACAGCCAGGAGCAAGACCTACAATATCTACAGTATTCTGCAGGAAACTAGTCAACTGAAGTGATCTACCCTTCAATTAGAGCAAATGCACAGGTAAGCCACCTTCCACAACCCAAAGAAAACCCAAAGCTGAAGAGAACATTCTTTATGGGGCACCAAGAACTGCTGGCACAAAGAAGGTAGCAAATGGTGGTTGCCACATGGGCCTTTGTTTCACAAAACTGGCTAGGACTGGTCTCTGACCTCACCATGTGTGCAAGCGGGAGAGCCAGTTCTTCTGACTAATACAGAGACCTACTGTGCACTGTCTAGAAGACTGCTGAACCCATGCCCACGGGGTCTGCAGGGGCCTTACTGATGGTAGCTGTTTTGCGCTTTCGCACAGGCTTCATGATGCTGATGACGCTGCTGGGCTGCAGGGAGGGTTGAAGCCAGTAAGAGGTATTCTCTACATTGGCCATGTAAATGCGCAGGCTGCCATCCTCACACAACAGGATCATGGTCGTCCGCTGCTGCTCATTGCAGGCAGTGTGCCTAATGGCAACCATGTCTTGGATCTAGGAGAAGAAAAAAGGGGAGCCGGGGTGGGGGTGGGAGGTACACTGAGTTAGTCCTCACATCTGTGGCTCAAGAGCCACACATAAAGGAGCGAAAACCTCAGGCTCCACAGGTGAGTTGGGATGCAAAAGGGCAACAAAGGCAGCAGCTAGAAGAAAGAGCTTTCATCTGTTTGTTTCTTAAGATGGGAGCTCAATATGTAGCTTAGGTTGACCTCCAAACTCTTAATCCCCTTGCTTCAGCCTCCCTAGTGCTAGAATTATGGACGTGTGGCACAATATGAGATGGGAAAGTATTTTCAAGCTGTCAGGGATAGAATAAATTCCTTAAGTAGGAAACGTGGGAAGGGCACTGACCTTTGCTTTAGCGGGAAGAGTCTTAATCTCCTGGATGAGGAAAGTGTCTGGTTTCACCATGACTACCAGAGGCACACCAGTAGTTTGCTGAACACAACAGACCAAGCCAGGGTGGTTCATCACTTCAGACCACTGGCAAAGGGCAGGAGAAGTCTTACTGCCACCATTGGAGCTGCAGACAACAAAAGCAGACATGGTGCCACTCCCCATTTTTCAGTTTCTTCCTTAAAAAGGATCGTCCTATGAGTAGCTATGTAACTCAGAACAGAATTCCTGGCCAAGGATTCAAATTCGCAATGGGTCAGTTTACTAAGAGTCATGTGTGTGCTACCGTCACTCCAGTTTGTGCCCCCAAGAGTCCTCACTGACTTTGCTACTTGAAGTAGTGACCTTTTGAGACTATCAACTATCAAGGTCATAGGGCTGCCTAAGGTGAATGGCATGGTGTCCTACACTGTTCTTCTGACCATTTGATGCCATTCCAAAGCAGGTTAATTTCCTACAGATCTAAAACAGCTCTTCAGTAGCAGCTGAGGAGTAGAAGAGACTCTGAATCTTCTCTTCTTCTTCCCTAAATAGAACTCACACCTCTGACATCCAGAAAATTGATGATCGGACTTCCCTGCCCTAGTTCTAGCCACACCCCCAGGACTGATGTACTATTTACTTATGGGGAGGGAGGGGCTTCTCAAGGAGGCAACATGAAAGGGTCTTGGGGGCAGGATCAGTGCCTCACTGGTACTGTCTCCTCCTTGATACTTGGCCACTGTTAAAATCACATCAGTTGCCTTGACTACAAGTTTTCTCTCTGTGTAGCAGTGAAACTCTTCCGCCCGTAAAAGGCTACCTCTTACAGCCTGGTGTCTCCATGATGAAGAACAAGCAAGCAGGTAGCCCAACTTGCCAACCATGGCTGTCTTTAAAGATACTCAACTGGAGTAGTACAAGCCTGGTTAGAGACAGTATGTGAGGCACTAGGAGAGGCAAGGGGTAAGGATGAGAAGGGAGGGTGTCTAGGAGGCTGGCGTTCCACGATTGCTCTCACCTTTTGATGTTGATGGGGAAGAGCTGCAGCACCTCCAGAGTGCTCCTGCTGACGGTGGCTGCAAAGGACTTGCCCTGGCTGTAGCTGAAGAAAAGCATCTGCAACACGTGCGAGTAGTACACAGACACACCTCCACCTGCCACCTGGCTGTTACTGTCCTGCAGGAGAAAAGACACGCATAAGCAGATTTATTTCACTTACTGGCTGAAACCCAGGTTCTGGGGTAGGACTTTAAATCACCACAAGGTACTTCTACACCCTAAGCATGAAACTTCTACAAGTAAGCTTCATATGAAGGTTGAGATGGATACAATAAACTGGCATCCTTAGAAAATATTACATCACACAAAAGTACATTCTAGCTAAAGGAGCAGTGATTCTGCAGTGCAGATTAGAGACATCTGCCTCTATTGGGAAGAACACAATTCCGCCAGGTAGGCAGAATGACCCTGGTGAACAGCTACCCGGGAAAAGCAGCCTTGATCTGTCTCAGGAGAACTGACAATATTCTACACTATAAATCTCCCAATTTGTCCAAACAACCAAACCTTGGAACCTCTGTCTCTGTAAAATATGCTTAATAGTTCCAAGTGTAACTCGAGCCCCTGAAACTACATAAGCCGATAGGGATTTCTGTTCAGGCCAGTTCCCTTTTGTGCATTACCCAGAATTAGTCATGTGATATTATTAAAGAATTTTTCTAGCTGTAGACATGGCTCTAGTGGTTAAGAACACCGGCTACTCTTCCAGGTGACTGGGGTTCGATTTCCAGATCCAAATGGCAGCTCATAATTAATGATCTGTAACTCCAGGTCCAGAGGACTGAGACCTTCTTCTGGCCTTCAGAGCCAGATGCATGTGGTAACATGCAAGCAAACACCCATACACATAAAATAATAAGGATACTTTTTAGAAAGGTGTTTTTTCTTCAGTAATTCCTCAGTGTTGGAGTGACTCGTCACTGGGAATGCATATTAACTGCTAACAGATTCTGAGAAACAAGAATCTTGCAGTTGAACGGCCTTAGTGATTTAGATTTTGGTATTAGGTAAAAAGAAGCTAAGCGCACATGCTTGCACACACGAGAAAAAGTAAGGAAACCAAAAGGAGACAACAGAGGAGTTGGTAAACAAATCAAATACGGAACAGAAGGAAGTGGCAAGATGTCCTCTAACCTTCAGGTCCTCATGATTTATTTCCAGAACATTAGTGACGTAGAAGGGCCCCTGCTGGGCACTGCTGGCCTCCTCCATGAGCTGTGTGTACATGTACCCAGCAGAAGACATGATGACAATGATGTTCTTGCCTTCCTCATTGAAAAGGAAGGTAACATCTCTTATCTTTGAGCTCGGCAGGAGAAAGTAGAAGGTTGGACTCAAGGCATCAACAGACAAGTCGTAAATCTGTAGGGTGACAAAGAAGGGTGATCTCTTTTGGTCCTCAAAACACCGTAGTGACTTCTGATAGCTGCAACTTCATAGTGATGGGCGTTCACCCTAGCTAATGAAATGAACTAGGCCCTAACTAGTAAGCCAGCATCACTTACCTTGACAAAGTCTGCTGTGACAATGGCCAGCTCAGTCTGTGAACCAGGTAACCACACAGCTTTGATGATGAAGTTCCCTGTTGCCAACTGGGGATGTAACACTAAGTGATCCGAAACAGAGCCCGAGCTACTGAAGGTGAGCACATGGCAGTCCTGGACATGGGTTAAAGAACATAATGTTAAAATGTGACTGGTAGTGGGGTAATTCATTCCAGAGTTCCCAGGTTTCCTTCCTAACATTCCCTGCCTCCAAATCGCACCTCAGATTGCCTAAACACCCAGGTTTCCAGAATACACGGAGAGTGGAGCAATCGGGAAACATGGACTGAACTCAGAGAAAGACCTCTGCATTCCAGTAGCTTTTATGCTTTCAGCTATCAGTGAGAAGGAGAAGGTGAAGCTGAGGCCAGGAAAGACTTGGTCAGAGCTCACAGCTCCACTGGATTTTACCTTCAGCCCACACACTGCCAGGTAGTCCTCCTTGCAGGGGTTTCCAGTGAGACTCAGCACTGTGAAGGGAACTGGGGCAGAAGCCAAGCGGGTCAGAGTCAACTTCCTCTTGCTGGAGTCCGCTTGTTTCAGGAGTGCAGAGAGCTGTAGCACTGTGATCTACAAAGGAACCGTCACCTGCTTAGCCCCAGTCCCAGGGCTATCCCTCACAGTCCAGAACAAGCAGCAAGGCTCCCTGGAAGGGGTGTGGGTCACTGGGCCGCTTTACGGATTAAGTTGCTTAGAAAATGTCTAGATGAAGACTGGCCTCCATTTCTCCCCAAAGAAAGACATGGAAGGTCATTCATACCCTTCTCCCAATGAGGATAAAAGAAATGAATAACAAAACCAACTTTTCTATGCTAAATCTTTTCATAATAGTTAATTCCAGACAGGCATGGTGGCACATGCTTTTAATCCCAACACTCAGTAGGCAGAAGTAGGTAGATCTCTGAGTTTGAGACCAGCCTGGTCTACAAAGCAAGTTCCAGGACAGTCAGAGCAGTTACACTGAAAAACCAATTTAATAACAACAACAACTATAAATAATTAATTCCTATGCACTACTGTTCTCAAACATCATGTTAAGTACTTTCTGGGTCAGCTAGCTGCTTTAAGAGCTATCCATACTTTCACTTAAGGTTAAAACAACAGCCCCAATGAAAGGCAAGAACAGAGAACAGATACCTAGCATTCCCCAACTTAACAGCGCTGCATTTCTGAAGAGCAGGAAGGACTACACAAGAAACACTGCATCTGTTTATGAAGGCTTCTGTCCCTCAGCTTGTGCCTTTCAGTGCCCCAAAATGGGTACAACTGGGAAGTAAGCTGTCCTCGACACCAGCTGATCACTGCTTCTGCCAGGGCCTTTCCCCAGTCAACTCAGTTCCAGGGATAACCAAATGACTCAGGTTCAAACCAAAAGGTTTCTTTTGATGAGATAAGTCTTGAAATTATTCTCACAAATAAAGCAATGTTCTCCCTTACTGGGTCTATCTGAACATGGTCATCTCTCTGCTCCACTTAACACTTAAGATAATCAGGATCTAAAATGACTGGGAAGGAATCATGAAACCCACCTTGCCCTTCTCATGGCTGACAGCCAAATGCTGGCGGCGCCCATGCGGGGAAGAAAGCACACACATAGCCACCCGCCTGAGAACATGGGCGCTGATCAGCTGCCGTATAGTCTGGCCCTGGTCTCCACTGTAATTCATCCGAACATTCTCAAAGGCACCTTCCTGTGAGCCTAAGGTAGGAACCTGGAAGAAGCAAGGAGCAGAGACAGTATGAGAGTAAGCACTGGATCTGGTAGGAGCTGGGGGTTTGTGAATCTGATCAAAATAAATTATATGCAAGCATATAATTCTCAAATAACAAAATTACTAACAACAATAAAGAAAAGTAGCAGGGCAGGGCAGCAGAAGCCTTTAATCTCAGCACTTGAGAGGCAGATGGATCTGTGTGTGTTCCAGGCTAGCCTGATCTATTATAATGAGTTCAGGCTAGCAAGGGATTAAAAAAAATTAATTAATGGACTTTGGCCTCTAATACACCATGCTCAACTAAGTAAAGACCACTATTTTCAGTCTGTTTAGAACAGTAGGGTAAATTTTCAATGAAAGTAAATTAAGTCCTGGTTGCTTATTAAATGTTAAAATCTACTTTCACTTATAAAATGATGGTAGTGATATACTTTTCTTTCATGCATCCCACTTGGCAAAAGTGAAGTTGGCAACTTGATGGGTCATTAATTTATGTCTTTGGCTTTGGATATCAATATTCACGATCTTAAATCCTCTGCTTTAAGAGGATCGGCATTAATGAAGCACCACTATATGTCCATGTTTGTATTCCTGGGTCCAACTGACTCTCTAATAGGCCCCTTCTGAAACCTCTCATGACCTCATTCCTGGTGTCTATTCTTGCCCCTCTGGGAACTGCCTCTACTTACCCCGCAGGTCAGTGGTCTGCCGTGCGAAGTTAGGCAACTGGTTCTAAAGCAGACAACTAACAGGCTGCATCCCAAGTTGAAAGAGTAACTAAAGGCAAGCTGTCTTTAACTCAAGGCTGGAGGTCAGAAAAGGACAAAGCTACCAAACCTTAGGAAAGAAGACACAGTCCAGAGGCTTTCAGTTATCTACAAAGGAGCTTCTGTTCCAGTGCCCCCAGAACGGAGCTCCTCACGTCTTAGGAGTTCATATATTTGGAAGCTTTAATAAAAAAAGGACTTACTTCCTAAATACCTGGATTTGTGCCAGATAGAACTCATCTGTGGGTTGCTACACTGCTCAGAGTACAGCTAAGGAAGGAGGTGACCACAGATTCTAGGTTATGCATGACCTGGGACCAACTAACTCTCAATCTATTCCAGTTGCTCTGCCACATATTGGAATGTTGTGATGCACAGGTTATAGTAACCAAACCATGCAACCCCCACACACTCACCATCAGCTGGTCTGTCATCTCCACAACCTTGTCCACTGTATGCAGTTCACTAAGGGCCTGCTGTGCTCGGCTGCTGCTCCCCACGGCTGAAGCCTGCTGAAAGTTGGTCTGAATGGCATCCATGAGGAAATTGAGCATGTCTAACACGAGAGGAGCGAAGGAGAAATTGGCCTGAGAGAAATCGAAATACACAAGTGAAAAAAAAAAAAAAAGAAAGAAAAATCACAGGTCACATGCAATAATCTTGACAGTTTCCCCTCTCCAGAATCCTAGCTCTGACTACAGTCAATGAGCTACTGATGTGAGGAGTATTTCAGAGTCCCACAGGCACCCTACGTCATTCAAGACACCCAGCACATATAACCACCTCTCTCCTGTCCATACAGAATGGGAAAAATAGAAAAAACACTCAATGGTTTCATGAATTCTGGGCCCAGATGAGAACCCCTAGTCAAGAAAGCATGTTCTAGAATATCACTACTGCAAATCCTTCCCCAGAGATGGACAACAGACACTCCTTGCATGCGCACTTCAAGAACGAGAAAGAAGAAACTGGGCTGCCAGGAGAGCCTCACAAACGACTGACTCAGTCTTGCTAAACTCTGTCCTGAGCACTAGTGCCCATCAGGAGGCCCCACCTGATTCTGCAACTCCTCACGGCACCCCTCAACTGTGCGGCACAGGCTGCTCTTCTTGGGCTTCTCTTCATCAGTAACCTTCCCATCACTGATGGTGACCTTGGCCTTGTCAGCTGGCGAGGTGCTGGCATGGCGCACCAGACTCTCCGAAACCCTAGGTTCACTCTGAAATGCCGATTCCTTCATGGTAGAGCTCATGCCACTGCTAGGAGTTCGCTTCACCAGTGCCTAGGGACAGAAAATGGGAGTGTCCCTAACTTCTTGCCACAGCCAGATGAAATACTGCTAAGCTATTGGAAGCAGAGGAGGCTATATATGTGATTCCCAAGCCCAGATCCAAGGGGCTCACTAAATGCCCATCTTCACTGCCCACTCGGAGCATCAGGCCTTGACTATACGAGGTGGTTGCTGCTTTTATGCTCTAAGTGCTTGGGCCACAAATGGATACATCACTCATAACAGGATGAGAACAAATTTTTGGCCACACAGAGCTAATACGGGAATTTTCTGCCTTAGACATTTCTGTGTTACTAACAAGTTGCCCATATGACACCATGAAAGTTCCATCTCTCACCAAGCAGCTGCCATCTTCTTTGGCTCCACAGTCACAGAAAAAAGAACCATACTTGGCATAGGAAATCTCATGGTCCTTGTGGCACACCTTCGCACACACTGTGCACACACCCACCCCATCCACCATCTTACAGGTGTGACAGTGGTACCTACAAAGAGCAGAAATCAGCAGTAAGTCACAGGGCCCAGCAGTGGAGGCCCAGCTGGCCTCGCTTTAAAAGAACTCACCAGTGCTGGTTCATAAATTCCTTCTGTGTGATGGTGAAGGTGCAGAGTTTATTGCAGAGAGAATCTTCATCCTTCAAAGATCAATACGTCTTTTTAGTCAGACACATAACTCTGCATATAGGGACCCATAAAAACACATGTCCTCCAACATCCCATGGAGAGAGACCCATGACTAGTGAGAACCTGCCCTGATTTGATTTATTGGAGAGCCTCCTGCAATTTCAAGTGCAATCTTCTAATTGCTTTGAGGGTGGGGGAGAGCAAATAATAAAAACCCTTAATGCTTTCACAGGTCCCCGCCTCCCCCCCGTCATGAAGAATGCACCCCCTCCCCCAAACTTGGGTGAAGCAGAACAAGTAGCTCCAGAGAGAAGAAAGGTATAACTCATTTAAAAACGACTTCACCAAAAGACTGGTTTGGCATGTCTGCTCTGCAGGCCCAGAAAAGCACAAGAGTAGTGTCCTGCACTAGGCATGTGGGCAAGAAGGAAGCAACGGGATTGAAAGTTCTGAAGCCCACCCAGGGCTTAAATATGCTAGACAGCCACTCCTTTCCCTACTTGGCACTTACGGAGTCCTCAGCCTGGGAATCTTCCTCCTCCACCGCTAACTCTTCTACCCAGTCTGAATCCACCTCAATGACACGCTCTTCCCCATCCACGGAGAGGTGACTGGGTCCTTGGCCATTACTCTGACTCAGGGCATTTGTGACATCAGCCAAGTAAGACATAATATGACACGTGCACTCCAAGACCATCACATGCTGCAAGAGAAACCCGCAGAAGCTTCAGCTCTCAATTTATCTTACAAGATAAAGTATATCTGGGACTGGGAGAATGAAGTAAATAAGAAACTAAGACCCCTCAAGACAAGACGGGCTTCTAAGAGTCTCATCAGCATTCTCCTGCTGTTAACACTATCATTCGTGCAAGCTGTAACAGGTTTTAAATGCTGCAGAAAGAAACAGCTCCAAAGTCCAAAAGAGAAGCAACCATAGCAGTTAGCTCTGTGTTTCTCTTAAAAGTCCAGTGCACAGAGGCTGGGGAGACCCTCAGTAGTGAAGAGCACAAGCTGCTTACAGAGGACCGGGTTCTGCTCACAGCACGGTAGCCCTCAACTCCAGCTCCAGGGGAATCTAACACCATCTTCTAGTCTCTGTAGGTACCGTCCTCCCTCTCCCCTAACTCCTCACAATAGAAAGCTAGGCATGGTGGTGCAGGACTTTAATCCCAGCACAAGGGAAGCAGAGGTAGGTGGATCTCTGAGTTCAAGGCCAGCCTGAATATAACAAGTTCCAGGAGAGCCAGAACTACAGAGACCCCACCTTAACCCTCTCCCAATTAAGAATACAATACAATAAAATAAATTTTAAAGCATTAATACACCTACAACCACCAAGTCGGATATCAGACTCAGATTTCTAAATTCCCAGGAGCCTCTTTACTCTGACAACTTGGTGCCAAAAAGACAATAATTAGTAGGTAAGGAGGGAGAAACTTACTGGGGTTCAGAGCCCTGCCCTGAATCTAGCCACCCTGCTAGGTTTCATGGGTGGGGAATCAAGCAAAGTACTTAACCTAAGACTTTTGTCATGCTCAAGCCCCTCTGCACAGTCCAGAGCTCTGCAGGCACACTGATCAGCTGCAGCATCTGGACTAGGGCTGAGAATGTCACCCCTCACCCACGTAACACTGACCCAAGGCAGCAACACAGGAGCATCTCAGGCGGCAACAAGTCCCTGTGCTTAGAAGGACTCTGCTGAGTCCTGCATCACTTCCTGAGACCTGCAAGAGGCCCGAAGGCATGCAGTCAGCAGGTACACTTATTAGTCAAGAGTCACTTCCTGCAGGCCAAGAGCTCCAGAGGGAGAGACTTCTATCTGACCAAAGAAAAGAAGCTCTTTCCTGGCTCCCTGCCCTCAGCATTCCTCACTTTCCTTACCTTTCCATGCATTACATTGGCATTCAGTTTCTCAACCACATTCTTCTGAGACAGGTACTTCTTGCTGTCCCAAAGCAAAGAGAGAAAACAGACAATTATCTAAGGCACCAGTGAAAAGGACCACCTTCACAACCCTCCAATCAATCTGAGACACTGTCAAGCACAGGAGTCTGTGCACAGAGCACTGAGAACACGGCTTGGGCTTGGCTGGTTTTAGGACAAACAGTGCATTCAGTATTGTTTCTCCAGGACTTCTCTTGTGACAAAGAACCAGGAAACTCCACTAAAAATAATGAAGATGGCTAGGCATGTGCCTATAGTCCCAGCACTGAGGAAGTTCAGACAAGGATTTTGAGTTTGAGACTGCCTAGGCTACATAGTGAGACCCAGTCTCAAAGGTGTGTGTGTATGTGAGAGAGAGAGAGAGAGAGAGAGAGAGAGAGAGAGAGAGAGAGACAGAATGTGTGTGTGTGTGTGTGTGTGTGTGAGAGAGAGAGAGAGAGAGAGAATGTGTGTGTGTATGTGTGTGCGCACGCTCAGCTAAGTAGGTAGTCTGAAATGAACAGATACCTGCCGCCTACCCCTAGTTAGATCTTAATACTCAGAAAGGAAGAAATTTTAGGTTCATTTTATACTACTAACTCTGAACTACAAAGGAAGTAACTTGCAATTACCTGCCTCTCCTCTGAGCACCAAACAGTTATAAAGGCTAGTCCCTCTTACCATCTGCCCAGCCAGTCCACAGCAGCATTGTGAAGCTGAAGGTGGCCAGCTCCTTGTCCAGCACTAGCTAAAGTGGCCATCACAACCATGAGTTCGGGGAAGCCAGTCCCATCGCCATTCGCCAGCATCTCTGTTGCCATGGGGGTCAGGGTACCCAGAAGCACGGCACACACACCTTCTCCAACTTGGCTGGTGAAAAAGAAAAAATTGGCATTCTAAGTGTAGTCTTTCAATAGCTATAAAGCCTGACCTGGAACTAGCTCTTGTAGAATAGGCTGGCCTCGAACTCATAGGGATCTGCCTGCCTCTGCCTCCTGAGTACTGGGATTAAAGGCCTGTGCCACCACCACCCAGCTAGTCTTTCATTTTTTTAAATATTTATTTATTTATTATTTATACAATATTCTGTCTGCGTGTATGCCTACAGGCCAGAAGAGGGCACCAGACCTCATTACAGATGGTTGTGAGCCACCATGTGGTTGCCGGGAATTGAACTCAGGTCCTTTGGAAGAACAGGCAATGCTCTTAACCACTGAGCCATCTCTCCAGCCCCTAGTCTTTCAATTTTAAGAGCAATTAAGACATCAGGTTTCAAGGGAGAGTTTAAAGCTTATGGTCACATAGCGGTGCCTGGGCAAATTCAGTGGGCCACAAACTAGAAAGTCATGAATGTGGGAAAGGGACTGTGGAGGCAGGTGACAGGGGTGAGAGATAAGGGAAGCTATGGGAGCACTGGCTACTGTCCCAGAGGACCTAGGTTTGATAACCAGCACCCATATGGCAGCTCACAACCACCTCTCACTCTTTTCCAGGGGCCCCAGCACCCTCTTCTGGCTCGCACAGGCAACGAGCACAAAAGCGACATACAAACATCATGAAGGTACTCATTCTCAAATCCACACTCATGCAATAAAATAAAATACTAAAAAAATCTTTTTAAGAGGCAGGCAGATCTCTGTGAGTTCAAGACCAGCCTGGTCTACATAGTGAGTTCCAGGACAGCCAGGGCTAGAGATCACACCTAAAAACAATTGGGGGGGAAGATGTAGGAAAAAGTGATCAGAAGCATTATAAACAGGCATGAAATCATCAAAGTACAAATTTAATTACTAAAATCTACTTAGTGTTATAAATTAAGTATTAAATACAAAAGTAAACACACCAATCTTGGAACTGGATTTGAACTACTAGAGCACAAAACATCTACTGAGGTTGCAATTGACAGGCTAAGTCAGCCCAGGAGTTTCTCCATATGAAAACTCAAGAAGCTATGCTGGATTCCTGGAGTGGGCAGGAGAGGTGTGAAACGCCCAAAGGCAAGGCAAAGAAAGTTCTGGGTTCTAAAGCCAGCGTGCACACACTTCCTACCTGTTTTCCCGCACAATGTATGTGGTCAGCAACTGCAGCAACTGCCGGTTCTCCTGAATGATCTCCAGCTGGTCAGAATCCTTTGGGGGTGATGTTGTCATGCGGGTGAGCCAGGCCTGCAGGCGCACCGACTCCACGCAGGCCAGCTGGGCAAGAGAGCCACAGAGATGAAGGAGGCTTGGGTTAGGGCTCTTCTCAGCTAAAACAGGACAAGAGGCTTCCGTCAATGAAGAGGGCAGGGATCTCTAGGAAGGGGCAAGAGGAGGAAGAAAGACCTCAAGAGTTTCAGCAACTTTCCCAACTTTCTCTGAAGGATTCTCTACACTTGTTAGCACTGTCATGCTGTGGCTAATATCAGGCAGAAGCCCGGCACGGTATTAGCCAGACATCAAAGTTTTCATAAGAAGATTACCAAAAGCTGTCACTCACTCAGTTGGAAGAGTTTGGTGAAGAATTTCAAGACTCGGTTACAGAATTTAGCAGAGAGGTCCTCATTGGCTGTGGCCATCATGATCTGCACAAGTTCCCCACTGCAAGGCATGAGGGAAAATGAGAGACCCACATTAAGACTCATATAAAAAGAACCTGCTTCTGCTTCAGTCTCATTCCCTGGGGGAAAATGGTCACTGTGATCAATCATACAAGGTGCCCATGGAATACAGGTCCTCATCAACAAACTCAAGGAGGCAGTCAGTAACCCAAGTCCTCCCCAGGAGACAAACACCCAAGCAGGCCTTCTGTGGTCCCCGAGGACATCTGAGTTGGTATAGCTGTCTACATCATAGCCCCCTGCTTTCAGGAGGCCTTGAACACTGAGTTAAGGGAGACAGTGCTCACCCATCAGAGAAGAACTCTTCCATGGCTTTCCGGGCCTGGCTGCTCTCCAGCTGCTTTTCCAAATACTGCAAACATTCCTCCAGAATGGACTCATCCAGCCCACTGAGGAGCGAAAACACTGTTCAGAACCCTCCCAGCTGACTCTGAAGAATATAATGACTAGACTTGTGGAAGCCTAGCATCAACACTGGCACAAAACAGGTATTCAATAAATGTTTAATCCAAGAACAGCAAGACCTCAATTTTATTTTACTACCTTCTTTCCTGGGAAAATAAAAATGAGAGCTAAGCCAGATGTGGGTTCACATGTGTGCAATCCCAGCACTCAGAAGGCAAGAGTATCAATTTCCAGGCCAGTCTGAATTCCAGTGACAGAACTAGTCTCATAACATGAAAAGAGCAAACAAAAATCCAAAGAGGAAAGGCATCTGAAGTTAGGAGTGAGCCACAGTCAGTCCATGACTGTTCCCAGAGGAGGGTGACTTCTGCAGGGCTAAATCACCTCAAGTTCCTCAAGTTTAAAAAAACAAAAACAAAACCAAAAAGAGACTAGGGATAGACTGTATGTGAGCTATTTGTCACACAAGAATGAAGGCCAGAATTCAGATCCCTAGCACCCACACAGATGCCGGGCAGGTGTTGTGGACCCGTACACTGGAGGCAAAGACAGGATTCCCAGGAGTGACCTAGCTGACTAGTCAAAACTGAAACATGGAGAATGACCAAGTAAGACTCCCAGGGTCAGTCTTGGGTCCCGCCCATACCCACATACACGTGGAGATGCATATACAATATACAATAAATATACACTAGTAACACCAGCACTTTGAAAGATGAGGCAAAAGGAACCCAAGTTCAAAGCAACCTGGCTGCACAGCAGGAGAGGGGAGAATGAGAATCTGGGAAGGAAAAGGAAGAAAGGAAAGGACTTGACAAAAGCCCACAGTTCCTGGTGCGGGTACAGCACATCCCCACAGCACAGCCTAGAGAGGCAGTTCAAAGACCTATTTTCTCCAGACTATCCATTTCAGACAGACAGTCAGAAAACATGACTCTGGTATCTTTCTATCTCGCCACACCTACTCTCACTTCTTCAATTATCTAATACTTCCAATAAGAACATTTGACATTCCATTCTCTCAACTGATTCCTAATTTATAGAGGATTCCAGGACCTCTTCACACACTTCCACATGAGTTCAAAAAGCCCAGAAGCACAGGACCACGGAGGTACCTGTCACCAGCATGGCACAGGGCAGGAGTGGCACATCTCACCACCAGTTGCAGCGGCACTCTTTCAACTACTTACCTGCTGGGATCTGCATGGTTGGCCAGAATGCTGTAACACCCGGTGATCAGCTTCTCATACACACGAGCCAGGAACTCATCAGACTCTGCAGGTCCCAAGATGCGCTCCAGGGAGTTACTGCTGATTTCAGCCACACTCTCTGTGCTTGACTCCAAGAGAAGGGGTAGTAGGGTCCGGATGACCTGTGCTGGGTTCATCTCATCCGACCAGCTAGAGTCAGGGAGGTGGAAGCAAGTTAAGAAACATGTCCTGAAATGCTGCAAGGTTGGGGCAAGCCTTAGTTTAGTCTCGTCCTTCCTTGATAGCTATTTCTTTACATATTTTTTTCTATTTTTGGGGGAGACAGGGTGTGTTCCGAGACAGGGTTTTTCTGTGTAACAGCACATGCCTTTAATGCCAGCACTCAGGAGGCAGAGGCAGGCGGATCTCAGCCTAGTCTACAAATGAGTTCCAGGACAGCCAGGGCTACACCGAGAAATCCTGTCTCAAAAACCAAAACAAAAAAATCATTTATTAAAACATCAAATTAATAAGATACATTTGTGTATTAGGCATAAAAGAAACTAAAACCAGAGGTAGCAATACATCCTTGAATACTCTAGAGAGTCTGGACCACTGTGAAGGCAATGCAATGTATGCTCCTTTGACCAAAGTACAGGAAGACAAACTGTCCTTCTGGTAGCCTGCCCTACTCTTTGATTCTAGCAAACATGATGTAGGAATGTCACTATCGCCAACTGTACTATACTCCTTCAGCCACAATACAGCACCCACATCATGAACATGTTTGGGGGGAGGCGGGCTGGGCTCCAGGCTCTAGTACTCACACTATCAGATCCCCAGTCAACCTGACCAGGGAGAGGAGAGTATGTTTCAGGGAAGCCGCCAGGGGCAGACTCTGGCCACAAAGAGTCCCCAGGTGAGCAGCCTGCACAGCACTGATGTAACTCTCAGATGGGATGGTATCATTGGCAAATGCATTGCGCTGAAAGAAGAGAATTGGGAGTAATAAATTTTGTCTACCCTGGACAAAATTCACTGGCAGATTTACAAAAAGCCAAATGAGAACAAAACAAAATCTACCATAAGCTAAGGCCTCACTAGGTTTGCAAACAGTGCCCTCCTGTCATTCTTCCTGAGGATGCTGGGCAAAGGGGAGGAGGCAGTTAAATTTTATTTAGAACAAGGTCAATAGTTAAACACAGCAAACACCTAATACTCCCTCCAACTGATCTGAGCATGTAACAGTAAAACTCCTGCTTGTCTGGAACAACTAGGGAGGATCTGTACCTTGCAAGGTTGCAAGGCATCTCATAACCATTACAAGGACTGTAACTGCCCTAAGTCCACAGTTTCAAAGCCAAAAGAGGAAGATGAGTCATCCTTTGCCCTTCCACAGATGTTAAAGAAAAGAATAACTGTGCACAGAGGTAGTCTGAGTGGCAAAGACACAATGAGAATGCCCACAGCACTCAACAGCTCAGGAAGCCTAAGATCTGCGGTATCAACTTGCTGTGGACCACTCTTTGTACACTGTAAATATGTATTGCTCTCATTGTTAATAAAAACTGAGCGGCCGATAGCTAAGCAGGATTTTCGGGGCACAGAGAATGATGGGAAGAAGGGAAGAGTCTTGGGAGTCACGAGCAGAAGCAGAGAGAAGGAAGATGAACGTACAGTGTTGAAAGAAGGTATTGCCACGTGGCAGAGAGTAGATAAGAAATTTAAAATTTAAGCAATAGCTAGCAACAAGTCTGAGCTATGGGACAAGCATTTACAATAATAAGTTTCTGAGTGGTTATTTGGAAGCAGCTGCTGAGACAACTCTGCCTTCATCAACTCACGGCAGAGATCAGCACCTGACACAGGCAAGGATCAACACTGAGAACTTGTGCAACACAACACGTGACAACACATCACATTTGAGCAAGATTTAACAAGTGGTACGGCCATGGCTCAGAGAAGTACACTGGTCTGTGTCATGGTAACATGGATTGGTGGGCAAAGGGGTCACATGAGAACATCTGGGAAATCACATTACTGATTTACTATAGGAAAGTGTGTTACCATGAGATCATTTCCCAGTAGCCCACTAAAGAATAAGGACACACAGAGTGGTTTAGCGCTTTGTGTAAGCTCTGGAACCCAGAGGGACTCACCCAGGATCCAATGTTGGGAAACTCATTCGTGTTGATATTATTCCAGGACTCACAGACAGTCTGCACTGATGATGGTAAATTCTGCACCAACGTTGGACCTGGAGATGACAGAAGGATGAGCAATCATCACAAGAAAGAAGGAGTGATGGAGTATTTACAGCAGCCCCCACTGTTAGAACCATTACTAAGACAGTTTGGATGGCTATTTCCACAGCTGTACTACATCCAAGAACCAGTTAATTACTCAGGAGCTAACAATTGCAATGGTAAGGCTTTCATTTCCCATCAGTCACTTTCTAATCTCAAGAGTAAAGATGACAACTGAAAACAAAGGAGGGGATGCAATTCAGCAAGTCAGGCTCCAATCACCATCAAATCTGCCCACCCACATCCCCAGTCTCAGAGTAAGTATTGCTTTGAAGCCCCCCCCCCCCCCAATCCTGAGGGCAGGGATCATGAAGCCACATGAACAATATTCATTGAAGCAGTACTAAGACTCCAAAAATTAGGAGTATTTAAATGTGACACTGAGGACACACAGATAGCTGTAAATTGTAAAGGGGAATTTCTGAGCTGAACTCCAATTCTGCTCAAGAACTTTAATTTTCCACCCTATTTTTTGCCAGATCATTCCTAGGGCAGTGAGAGACTGGAGGCCTGATGCAGTCGTCAGTTCCTGTTACTAAACTCTGCAAGTCAAAGAACGCCACAGAGGAGCACAATAAAAGCAGGCAGCCTGGTTTAAGATTTCGGCTTCACGCTTTGCATAAGAGTCATGACAAATGAAGCTCTCCTAAACCTCAGTTTCCCTGTAAGTAAACTGGAGAAACTTAACTTCACAGAGTTATTGGGAAGGTGCAATCCGATACACCTAGGGAAATGTTGATACTCAAAGTGGCTCCAGTTAAGTGTTAAAGGCCAGCAAAGCACGTGCTCACTTACCCAGCGTGTTTGCCTTGCACCTGCTAGAGCCAATAGCCAAAACAGCTGCAAAGCCGTGCAGCTTCTCCTGGGAGGGCTTCTCAGTGGATCCCTCTTCGTTAAGGTTCTGGAGCAAATAGGCTCTGAAGGGAAAGGAGGAAGGAGAGGATGGAGGAACTGAGTCCTGCCATGCTCAGAAGAAACTAACCTTAGAGAAGCTCAGGAACCAGCCTATTTAAAGACAGGTGGCAGTGCCGGCCCCTTCATGGAAAGCGCAAGTGCTTCCCAAAGAACAGTCCACCCCCAGAAAAGTTCCCAAAATACAATTCCATGACAGGCAAATCCAAAGGGCACTGAACACTCACTCCTACCCTCCGTCCCCCATCTTGGAAGACCAACAATATATACATACATATATGTATGCACACACGAACACACACACACATACATACATACATATACTCCAAGGATATATTTTAAAAAAATAAGTCAAGTGGTGGTGGTTCACACCTTTAAATCTAGCAATCAGGAGGCAGAGACAGGTGGATCTCAGAATTCAAGGCCAGCTTAGTCTACAAGTGAGCTCCAGGACAACCAGGACTACACAAAGAAACCTTGTCTTGAAAAACCAAATAAATAAAAGTAACAAAAACAGCAACAAAAAAATGAAACCTGTTCAGCTTTAATTTCCCAGTTTATCTGCCAGGGGAAATCCACCAGCAGCTCAGTTTTGGAAGCACTGGCCCAGGAGGCGGAGCAAAGCCTAGGTTCTGCAGAGAGCAGGCCCATCCACACTTTGCAGTGGCTGCTGCATCATACCAACATCAACAAAAAGACAGCCAGGAAACCTGATGTAAGGAAAAGTCGCTCCTCCATTCCACCCCAAGACTGTCGTGTAGGGGTCAGTTTGGCCAGCTCTCTCACAGTTGCTCACAATCACTTTTGGTGGTGAAGAAGTATAGAGTCAGGGTCTCATATAGCTGAGTCAAGTATTTGTGTATCCGCCTCCTAAGTGCTAGGATTACAGGCATGGGCTACCGTGCCTTACTGTTCCCTCTTTTCACTCCCAGTACCGAGGAGAGATCTCCCAGTTCTAATTTAAAAAAACTAGAAGTCTCAATTTGTGAGCAATCTCCACTTTGTATATATTGAAAAAGAATTTTAAACCTTTTAAACATCATTTGCTGAGCAAATTCTATAGAACATGTAGTTTGCAAGGTTTGCTGAAGAAAGAGAAAGGTTTTGAAATACCCTCCAACCCATTTAGTAATATTTGTCTCTCAGCCTCTCAGGCCTCTAAGTCCAGCAACAGAAGGCTGAGACAGGAAGACTGCCACAAGCTCGGGAATGAACAACACAGTGAGACAGTTTCAAAACAGAGTTAGTAATTGCTCCTACATCTGGGTACTGTAAATTGGAAGCCCTGGGAGTACTTCATTCTCAATGAGAACTGGAATGGTGGCACTCAGAAAAACTCCTATTCTCTGTAGCTTAGAACTAAACTTCTAGAAGTCCTTCATGGAATTATAAAAATCCAACATCTTGGGATTTTGCCTCTTGGTCACCCCTTCACACTCTGTACTACAAAGGAAAAAGCAAAGCTGGCACACAAGAAGGGGTACAGGCCGAGACTCCAGGGATCTCTCAGAGTGAGTGTGAGTCTCCATACCTAGTGAATGAGGCATAGGTGTCAATGAGTTGCAGCGTAGCTGGAAGGAGGTTCTTAGTGATCTCAGATGACTTATGAGGGTCAGTCTCTGCAGCCATCTTAGAAAAGTGCTCATCCAGAGAGACCTGGACCTTTGAGATAGCCGCATCCAGGGTGTAGATGGACTGCAGACTAGGGATCTCATGCAGCTGTAGGACGGTGGTGCAGTCAATGGAGCAGAATGATGAGATCTTTAAAAAGACCCAGGATATTAATTAGCTATAGCAAAACAAAAGACTATAGCAGAGCCTAATTCTGTCCTTCGGGTTCGAACAATAGCACACCTGTCGGGCAAAGTACTCTTCCACAATTTCAACGTCATACTTCACTGAGCTACACTTGGTGGAGGTCAGTTCTATGACAGAGCCAGCATGCTCGGGCTTCATGCCCTGTTTGATAAGGTGATCCTATTTGGACAACAAGAGAGAGTGTTTAGGAAAATAACCTGGAAATCCAAAAGCTTTCATTAACTTCATAAGTCCCCACAGTGTGAAGAAAGTAGCCTGTGAAACTCCCTCATAGCACTGAGCTCCCCTGTGGTACCTTTATCCAGTTGACATAGGAGCTGATCCGGAGGCGGGATGACCATCGCAGAGTGTGTAAGATGTCACATTCACTCATCTCAGGTAAGTTCGTGGCCAGCTGGTTCATGTAAGTCTTTGAAGGTGGCAAAATTCCCAAGATCCTCCAGAGTATCAAGAAGTAATACTGCAGGGCGCAGGCCTCCTGAGGAGGTGAACAGAGCAGTGGAAGTATTGTGACGTGCTCAAGATCTCCCTAACATAACAACTGTTCCAAAAGATAGCCTTTCAATCAGAACTGTGTGCCATTGTGAACTGAGAGGCCTCAGAGCATTACACCAAACAGGCAGATACACTATGACAGTTTGCTCTGTTCTCTACACTGAGAAGCTACAAGGATACTCTCCGACAGCCCTGGCACCCCTTATTTTATCATCTAACCAAGGGAGAGGACAGGAGCTGGGCAGGGCTGCAATCAGACAGCCCTTTAGTAAACAGCATGGAACTGTGCAGACCTGTTTTAAGGCGTCTAGAAACCCACACGCACTAACAGGCATAAAAGATCATGTGTTAGCCTTCTAACATGACACAACACTCAGCCATTGACACATAGGCAGCCACCAAGCCTCAGTTACATTCCACTCAACATTAACCAAAACATAAAATTACAGCTCACAGAACCATGCAAACTTCGTAGAAATGCTACAGAAAGTCGGTTTTGCAAACAAATGACGAATAATAGCTTAGGCTCAGAAGGGAGCTTCAGGCCAAAATGATCGATCATCACACCCAGACCCAGCCCCTCCCAGGGTCCACAGTCTTACCAGGGCAGTCACATTCTTATTCTCCTTCCTCCTAACTGTATCAAACTGAGAGCCAGCTGCAAGCAGGGCTGTCAGCGAGGTGTAAAGTTCATCGTACTTGACAAGCTTGGAGAAAAGAACTTCACATGCCTAAGACCAAGAAAGACCAAAAGCAATTTAGGTCTAAGTGTTGTTGCACACCTTTGATTCCAGTACTCAGGGAGATGAGGTGGAGGATCTCTGAGTTTCAGGCCAGTGGGATGAAGAGACAGGCCCTGGGGGCGGGGGAGGACACTTTTTTCTTCAAATTGAAACATTTTCTCCTCCTTGCCTCACATGATCACTTAGTCTCCTGGCTGTAAAAACATCCCAATCAACTTATTCTTAATTGGTTTTTCCTTGCAGCAGACTACCAGTTCTGGGCCTCACACTTAAGTTTGTATATTGATACAAGCACACAGCTGCAGGCTTTAGAATGAGAGAGCAAGGCAACTATTTTGTTCAATGATTTGTTAAATTTCTGAAGTTTTCCTTTAAGACTGTCAAATGCTAACGTGTGTGTGGAGTAAAGAGCACTCAGTGTGGGGGAGTGGAGAACATCTGACCCACAGGTAAAAATGGCTTTAAAAATCTTGAGTAGGGCCGGGCGTGGCAGGGCGTGGCGGGGCGGGCGGGCCAGGGCAGGCCAGGGCAGGGCAGACCTATTATAACCCCAGCTACTCAGAAAGCTGAGAAAGGATGATTGCTTGACCTCCCTCAGGCTTTCAAAGTTAGTTTAAGAGCATAAGAAAGGACCCAACTCATTAAAAAGAGGAGGAGGAGGAGGAGAATAAAGAAAAAAGGCAGAAAAAGAAAAAGAAAAAATTCCAGGAGAATAAGAAGAAATAAAGAAAAAAAAAAGAGAAAATTCCAGAAGGAAGAAGAAAGAAAGAAAAGAAGAAAAAAAAAAGAAAATTCCCAGTACCATAGAATCAAGTCGGTGCAAATCCTCTTCAGAGGCCTCTGGGGACAGGACGCAGTAGAACCTGGGTTGTGGGGCTGCATCTGGAAAATGATGAACTTGTTAACCAAGTGTGAAGCATAAGAAAGTCAATTTCTACAACTTTCCTGAACCTGCAGGTGATGGACCACCCTCAAGGGGGAGACTGAGGCCTCCAGGAGTCACTGAGCTACAGATTCAATGCCACCAACAAGGACCAGAGGTCATCACCCTCTTGCTGACAATCTTCTTTCTGACCTGATGAAAAATGTTTGGACCAGTTTTCTTCTACTTCCTTGAACCCATGATACAGAGGAGTGTTGGTCCGGCGGCTGCTGCTGTCTTGGGATCCACTTGCCCACCCAAAAGGGGGACTCAGCAGGTTGTGCTGCACCTTTGAAATACAGACATTCGAGTAAAAGATATACAGTCACCACCTGTTTTTCATACCAAGGACAAAAACAGATCTAGCAATACCAAAACTTGTTAGCGTCAAATGAAAATGAAAATTGGAAGATGTTTCTGTGATTTCTTTTGGAAAGTAATTTCTGATAGTGTACTGTGAGGAAGACTGCTCCAGGAATTAATTTGAAAACTGTCGAGCATAGAACCTCTGACCCACCCTCTCACCCTCTTTGGTGTTGTCAAAAAAGGCTACAACTATAGCAATTACTGTGGGACCCTTCCCCAGACACTAATGCACACGTGGAGCCAAAGTTGAGGGCATTGTAGCTACACAAGCAAGTAGGGGGGTTGCGAAAGAACAGTCACGAGTGAACAAGAAGATGCCCACTAATTGACAAACCCATCAAATAGCCTCCAGTTATCACATCAGGCTAAATAGCAATTCTAAACCTAAAGACGTAGCTAGCCCTACCCATAAAGCCTTCAGAGCCACAAATAAAACCTTATTGCCTGCAAAGAATGGAGCTCTCAGAAAGATAGCGAGGACATGGTACGGGTCTTCACCTGCTCAAATAGATACATAGGGGCTTTGGAGTACTGATGAAGCAGGTAGTCGAAGATCAAAAGGAGGCGTGCCAGGGTTAACGGCACGGAGCGCATCTGAACCTCCATGTTTACACTCAGCTCCTGGATGCTCTGCACCAACATGGTGAAGATGGTCTGGCGGCCCTTCTCAGAGAAGCTGTGGAAGATGAGGAGCAGCAGCTGCAGGTGCTCCACATTCAGATCCTCTGTCTCACTGGGCATCACCCCCTGCAGTGCACTCTGCTTCATTGTAGACAAAAACCTGGTACAAAGAAAAGGGGAGCATGTCTGGTGGAGAAAGCGCAGAAAAGCCCTAAGATTACAACACCCAGTGCTGAAAGGAGAACAAATTAAAGAAGAGAAAAGCTGGTGCAGAGAAGCCAAACAGTCAGATGTGGGGCCAACAAGGTGGCTCAGTGGGGTTAAGATGCTCACCACCAAGCCTGCCACCCCTTGCTCCAACCCCAGGTCTCACATGGTGCTAGAGAACCAACTCCACAAGTTGTCCTCTGACCTCTCCAAGAATGGTGTGGCACATGGGACTGACTGTGTGTATGCACATGCGCACACCTACAGAGTTCTAAGCCAAGCAGGAGGAGGGGTAAGAGAAGGGGAATGGAGAAGAGAATATTATAATATTTGGGAACTTGTCAGAAGAGTCTTTATTTATTTATTCATTTAAAAGAAAGGAACGAGCACAGTCCACTGTCTGCATGTTCTCTGGCTTTTAGGAAAGAGATCTGTACTTTAATATGGGTGCCCTTCCTTCATCCCAGCTCCCAGAATGCCACGAAGAACACAGTGGGCCTCTGGCATTCACAGAGGGCTATGATCTTGCAAATCCAACATTACAGCTATTTGATCCTGGGCTAGGGGATAGAAGAGCAAAGCCTTTTAGGAAACCAATAGCTTTGAAGCCTAACCATGAAAACAAAAAAATGGCAAAAAAAAAAAAAAACAGGTCTATCTGAGGAGGATTTGGGTGATTAAGCTGAGCTTCCCCCCAAGGAAACAAGTTCTTTAAAATGTATCCAAAACTGCAGCAAGCCACTCTAAATGGGCTCTCCTTCAGGGCACTGGTCATCTTTGGAATCCAGGCTCTGAAGGGCAATTGTAACCAAATCTCCCATGGCTATTAGAAGTGTCTTTTCCAAGACCATACTGTTTAACAGAACATCCTCCACCCTCCCCATCACTTCTCCACCCTCCTAAACAGACAGCTTCTCCCAGTCAGACTGCCAACCAATCAGTGAAACTCCTGCACACAGCACTCAATCACCCACAGACCTTCTGTTAGGGTCTTACCTGTCCCACACTTTCAGGCATTCTGGAACATCAGGGTCACCTTGTGCTCCAGCTTTATGTTGCCAGATAAGCAGGAGACGAGAAAGCACAGAGAGGCCTTGGGGGTGAATGTACAGGGGCCAAGAGCCCTCGGAGAAAGGAGCAACTCCTAGCTGCTGTAGTAGTGTACTCTGGAAAAAAAAAGAGAGACACACGGAACAAGTCAAAAGGTTGTTCATTCACCAAAGCTCCTTTTATGAATAATGAACAACAAAAGGACTTGTCAGTATATGTCTAAAAGAAATCTGGAGAAAAATCATGTTGTCTAACAAATGAGAAAAATAGGACAAACCCCAATTACACCTGCAGTCTAATTAGTGTCTACAACAGGCTTTGGAAAGGACAAGTGCTTGGAGACAGTGGAATCAAAGCAGTTTTCAAAAGGGCTGGAAAGTGACAGTTGGTGCCTTTAGAAAAAACTCAACACATGTCAGAGCGGGTGGACTGGATTTTTTGTTTTGTTTTGTTTGCTTTTAAACAGCATCTCTCTGTGTAGCCCTGGCTGGCCCTGAACTCACAGAAACCCACCTCCCGAGTGCTGGAACTAAAGGCATGTGCCAGCACACCTGGCTAAGTGGACTTCACTTAAGCTAGTTACCTCAGACAAGTAATAGCCACAGGGGTTGACAATTTGTGTTAAGTAGAGAAATGCTACCTGTGAGAAGCCAGTGTGCATTACTCAATAGGGTCATCTGTTAGGAGGTCCTGTGGTCATCAGTTAGTTTACCATAGCCTGGAGGCTCTCCCAGAGTTCGCAACATGGAGGACCCATCCCCAGCAAGACTTCTTGCTTTCTACTTGCCCTTATTTGGAGAAAGTCTCTAGGCCTAGAGGCCTGACCTTATCTGAAAGCTGTTCCTAAGCCTGGCCTGACTTATCTCTAGTGTGACCCTTGGCAAAGTTCCCTGCTAGAGCTCCCCCGACCTCCCCTTCCATAAGTAACTAGGACTTGTACTAAGGACTTTATGATAGGAGCTGTTTACCCCGCCACTGTCCCCAGCCTTTATGTCCCGCTCTCATTCTGGAACAGGATGGAGCTGGAACACTGTCTCCCCAGAGAGTTGTCTCAGTGGACTCACAAGCCATCCAGCCCTGCTCACTCCTTCTACTCCCTCCCCTTTGGTGGACCAGAAGCCCATGATCCCTGAGAAAGAAGAACTACAGCTGAGATACTTGCTTCCAGCTGAGTACTGTTCCCGAGGAACCAAGCGCTCACACACAGTGAGCAGGTGCCACTGGAACACAACCCAGATGGCTGATTTACCATACAGCTGTGAAAGACACAAATCATGCTAGAAGAAATTACTCTTTTTTTCTTTTTTTTTCCCCTTTTTTTCTGGTTTTTAGAGACACAGTTTCTCTGTGTAGTCCTGGCTATCCTGGAAATTACTCTGTAAACCAGGTTAGGCTTGAACTCAGAGATCCACCTGCCTCTGCCTCCTGAGTACTGGGATTAAAAGGTATGAACCACTACTGTCTGGCAACTAGGAGAAATTTCTGACAAACTTAATTCTAACCTTCAAGATCCCTAATAACGCAACTCCTTGGAATTCAACATCAATCCAACGCCATGGATCTCAAGGGCTGTTTCAAGTACCAGGCAGTTACTCCAGGCCAAGCACTGCACTAACAGCAATGCATACACTTCCGAATGAACTGACAGCCCCAAACAGATAGGGATAAAAAGAGGTTGGGAATTCCCTATGCCATGATGTCACGAGTCTGCACACACACATTAGCAGTTCCCTCTCAAATGCTGAGGGCAACATCACTACAAGAGGCCTAGGGACTCCAGTCCAGAGAAAAGTATTTTGTCTCTGTTCTCTAGACGAGTTAGGTAAGACAAGGTTATGAACACTGAAGCTTCCCTAAACAAACTCCAACTGGGGGGAAGGAGCTGAGCACTGTGCAGGACCAGCTTCAGACAGTCCAGGAAGCTGCCACAGAGGCCATACTCTTAATAACTCACACTTAACTCGCATTTCCTTCCTGCCAAAATAAAATATTTCCCTTAAAATAAGCAGGTATTAATACATTTCATAACCATCTTCTTAAACTACAGAAGAAAACTTTAAAGACTCTCCCAATAGTTTGGGATTCTGAGAATTTAACTTTTTCCAATAGCTTGCAAGATTTTATCCCTTTGGGAAAAATTGACAAGCCCCTAAAATACATCTGGTATCTGCTAAAATCACTTTTGTTTGGATTTTTTGAGATAAAAGTCTCATTCTGTTGCCAGGGATAGCCGTGAATTTGCAATCCTCTTGTCTCAGCCTTCTGAGCAGCAGGCACTGAAATAATTAACAGTAAAAGAAAAACTTTCAGAAGTTTCAGGTCAAATGTGGAGATCACTGAATAAAGGCACTGGGAAGGGTATCCAAAAGAAATAATCCTTTTGTCTATGGTGCTGGAATCAAAGTCAGGGCCTGCATGAACAGGCACATGCTGTACCACTGAGCTGCACCGCTGACCCAGAATGTACATTTTAAACTATCTCCTCAGGAATCCTTGTGTACATTAAAGATTAGGAAAGACTAACTTTGTCCACCTGCGGGGTGCAACGACACACCTGTAACCCTAGGCTGACACAGGAGGACCGCCAAGAGTTTAAGGCCAGGTTAGGCTACAGTCCCAAATCAGTCATAGCCAGAGAAAAATAATTCCCAGGAATCCACAGGATGACCCCAGCTAAGACCTAAGAAATAGTAGAGAAGGTGTCTGACCTGGCTTTGCCCTGTAGTCAGATTGATGACTATCTTAAAACCTCACCACAGAGCCTTCATCCAGCAACTGATGGAAACAGAGGCAAAGACCCACAGTGGAGCACCAGACTGAGCTCCCATAGTTCAGTTAAGAGTGGGAGGAGTGAGAATATGAGCAAAGAGGTCAAGACCATGATGGGGACACCCACTGAACAGCTTACCTGGGCTAATGGGAGCTTATCAACTTTGGCTGGACAGGGAAGAAACCAGCAAAGGACCAAACTAGACCTTCTGAACATAGGTGACAGTTGTATAACTGGGGCAGACTGCGGGGGCCACCGGCAGTGGCACCAGGATTTATCCCTACTGCTTGTACTGGTTTTTTTGGAACCCATTCTCTTTGGATGGATACCTTGTTCAGTCTAGATACAGTAGTAGGGCCGTGATCCTTTCTGAAAGCAATGCGCCTTACCCTCTCTGAGGAGTATGTGGGGGGTATGAATGGATGGGGAGGAAAGATGGAGGGAATGGGAGGAAGGGAGGGGTGGTATGTAAAATGTAAAAAGATAGCTTGTTTTCTTTTCCTGTTTTTGTTTTTTGGGGGTTTTGTTTTGTTTTCTGTAGTTTTGGAGCCTGTCCTGGAACTAGCTCTTGTAGAACGAGCTGGCCTTGAACTCACAGAGATTTGCCTGCCCCTGCCTCCCAGTGCTGAGATTAAATGCATGTGCCACCACTGCCCAGCTGTTTTCTTAAAAAAATAAAATAAAATAAAAAATAAAGACAACCAAGTTATTATTAAAATATGATACTGCCAAACATGAGAGAAGGATGTGCATCCACACGATCCGACCCCTTGTGTGGGAGTGAGAATTGCAGTTACCATGCAGCAGTGTGGCCTGGAGTGCTGACACTCACAGTGACAGCCCCAAGAGACCCACACTCCTCCACCCACAACAGGGAACACGATAAGAAAGATCACAGCAACACCTGGAATGCAGTAAGCCTGGACACAACTCAAATGGACTTCAGTGGAAACAGATGCATCAAGCGGTACTGTGCAAACCCGGTAGTACCACACAGCACTGTAAATAGGGGCTACAGCAATCCTCGCTGTAAATGTGAAACTAAAGAAATGAGGACCTTGAGACTTAGGGTTCAAACCATCACCCATTTCAGTAGGAATTACAAACGTGTAACTCATGCAGTTACATGTTCGTGAAGGTCTTGAACTCAGTTTGGGTGCAAGGTCTGTAAGGGAGAGCAAACATGTTTCCTGTGACCTGATGCCCTTTCCATGTGCCGTTGACCTTGTGTTGACCCATCAGACTGGTGAGCATCTGCCACTCTTACTTGTAAACAACTTTTGGTGAGTTCTGTTTACTGGTCTACTATGAGAAGTACTGG
Organism: Myodes glareolus; assembly: GCF_982192425.1. Classification (NCBI taxonomy): domain Eukaryota; kingdom Metazoa; phylum Chordata; class Mammalia; order Rodentia; family Cricetidae; genus Myodes; species Myodes glareolus. Next base: position 15,391,481 of record NC_142031.1, read on the forward strand.
GAGATTGTTTAGCTGTTTGCTTCCCTTCTTTAAACTTCATGACACGAGGAAAAGAACATCATTTTCTTCCAGAGATCCTAACCACTGCACAGGGGCACACAGAACACCCAAGCAAAACTCTGCCTAGCAGAGAGTAAGAACAAAGCACCCTTCAATGATGAGAGCCACCATGTCCCAGGGAAGGTGTGAGGCATTCCCACCTAGGCAGCCCCAGTACACACCAACCTGCAAGTTCGGGGACTGCAGGTCGGAAGTTACCAGGGAGTGGTTGAAGTGATAGAGAGCAGCAGCGAAGTCCTCATCTGACGACCCTTAGGACAAAGGGATACAGTTACTCAGGAACTTGGAGCCATAAGTGCCCTACAACAACACCCAGCCTCTCCACTGACCCTTGAGTCCATCTTTGTCCACCTCCTTAATGATGCTTGCCAGGGTGGCCATATGGTGCTCAGAAAGAGACACACTCAGATAGTTTCGGATGAAATTGTTCCGAGAGTTCAGCATGGAATTTGTGATAAAGTTCAGAATGTTGGAAGCCAGACCTAAGAACTAAAATGAACAGAAAACAACTCAGATCAGGGTCATGGGGTACAAACTTCAATTAAGTCAAGCTAGTATTATACAAGCCCAGAAACCCCCATGCCAAAACTGAAATCTATCACTTAATTCTTACAGTAGAACTATGTTCACAATGAAAATCAGCTGCACAGAATGGTCACCCACTTGATGGAGACCTCAAAAAACACTATGTTTTCTGAGCTAACCCACTAGCTCCCCTTTGTCCTCCGGAGCCCACCCCGTCCAACTCAAGACATTACCAATAACATACTGGAGACTGACCTTACACACATCAATGATTATTACACTCCCCTTTCTCTATTATTACACTGATTTGGCATTATTGTAAAGACTAATTATTAAATGATTACATAAATGTTTTATGCCTATAACCTTGAAATAGGAAGTTATTTGAGGCTACATGAAAGAATTGCACATGACCCATTTACTGATAAATTATCAGGATAATTTAGGGGCTGAAACACAAAAGATAATCAATAAATATTGACTGGATCAGTAAGTAAGCATTTATGATGCAGCAAACCTATGCTACAGGCTTTGAAATCACCTTCACAATGCCCTTTGGGATGGATACAATCACCCGCCAACAAGGACACATTCAGATTCTGGCCCAGAATCATTAAGAGGAAAAAGTGAGCTTCAAATCAACCTCTATCTAAGCCAAGAGACTGTACTAATAACCATCAGTACTGGAAGCAAGCTATTTAATGATACGTAATTACTCCCTGAAAGTCCTACACAGGGGCAGATCTATGTACCAAAGTTATCCAGATTAGAACTGCTTTAGCTCAGATGGTCCACTTCTCAGCTCAACCACTCGATTGAAGTAATCTCCCCTCCCCACACTGCCCGAACCTCAGAATCTACTCTTACCAACTCAGGATCTTTGCGACTGGCCAAGATGTTGCCCTTCTCACCAGAGGCCTGTTTACTGGGGCTTTTAACCCGAGGAGAGCTTTCCAGGGGAGGGGGTGGTGGAGGGGGTGGAGGTGCAGTTTTCTCTTTACTGGGAGAGATGGTCTCCTCAAACCACTGCCCCAAAATAGGCTCGCTGTCATCATCTGAAAAGAGAAAAGTACCAAAAATAACCATCTCTGTATGTGTGAACCTGTTTTTTAAAAAGTGTTCAAGTCAAAGACTACACAGCATGCTGATGCCAAGGATGGGGACTGCTCCTGTCAATCTGCCAAGACAACTAAGTGGATACATAAAGTGTTTCCATCTTATTATACATTAATTATGGTGCAGTGAAACTGATTTTTTTAAAGGGGTCCAACAATAGAAGAGAAACCATTCCCTCTTATCTACCTGCCTGGAAAGAAGTCAAACATTTACAAGAGCAACCAAGTCTTACCAGTTGCATGCCCAAGATGCTAAGAATCACAACTCTTGGTGTGCCATACTGTCCCACAAACATGACCATGGAAGGGAAGGAGAATTATCTTCTCTACTAAGTCTTCAGTTCTGTCCTATTCATCCCTAAGCTACAAACCCATGCATGGTAAAACCAAATCCCTGCCACATGGCCTTTTGTCCTGCACAAAGAGAGCAGAAGTTCCAGCATGGGCCAACAAAGGAGGAAACATGAGCAACTGAGATGTATTTTGATTCTGGCAGAAATGAAAAGCTACATGGGCTTGGCTGAAAGCAAGATTTATCATTTAGTATGATACACTCAACTTATTATTTTTAAAAAAGGTCTCAAGTAGCCCAGGCAGGCCTCTAATTCACTAAAGCAGTCAATAATGACCTTGAACATATACATACCCCTCTTCCTGCCTCCCTAGTGCTGGGATAACAGGTGAGTGCACCACACCTGGTTTACCAGGCTGGGACGCTAACCCAATCCATCACACATACTGGGCAAGCACTTTCCCAGCATCCCTGCCCCTCAAGCATGTCATCTCTGAAAACACATAAATGCAAAGGCAACCAGGAAGGAGACAGAGAAGCACAGGAGCTAGAGGGTCTCTCTGACTACCTTGGCTGCTGTCCTCCTCTGTGCTACTGAAGTCATCCTCATAGTAAGTATTGGAGTCGGTGGAGGCGCTGGCATCACTGCTCATGGAGCCCTTCCTCTGCCGCTGCAGGACACATGCCTAGGGAAACCACAAGGTTGTAGAAAAGATGAATCCAGAAACAGAGCTCAACAATTTAATCTCCTTGACAACCTACAAGCATCTCCATGTCTCAGTTGCTTTTCAAATCAGGTTAAAAAGCTCCCCTCGCAGGACTCTCGCTGCTTTATCTTACATAAGCACCAGAGACATGGCCAAGGAATGTAAAGGAGCATTCCTGGAGTGTCCACCACGTTTCTGCTTCAGAACTGTCACCACAAGTCACCAAGGGTCAACATAGAGCTAATACTGGCATTCAATAACTGTTTCCAAAGCTACAAGGACTATTGCCTCTGTCAAGCTGGGTACAGTGATATGTGCCTATAATCCAAGGAGCCTGAAGCAGGAGGATCACTTGAGTGCAGGAATGCAAGGCCAGCTCAGGCAACAGAGGGACCTTAAGAAAGGGAGGCAGGAAGGGAGGAGAGAGGGGTTCCAGGGGGGATTCCTTTCCAGAACTATCACCACAGTCTGCATTAATAAACACCACACTCTTATCAACCTCACTCCAACTTACGAGTGGCTTGATTTTCACCCACCTTTCTGTATGAAGTTGAAAGTAAAGTCAAGAGCAGGTTAGTCAGCGGGACAGAGTCAATCAGCCGTTGAATCCTTTGTGTGGAGGTGCTTTGGGCCATAATGCTCAGGACTGCAGGGGGACCATCTGTCTCCCAGCCCTGAAGACAACAAAACCAGAGGTGCATTAGTCCTATTACACTGTTAAGAAAGAACCCTCAATGATGGCTCCAGCCAGTATGTTGAGTGAACTCCAAACCGATCTGCAGACTCCAAAGAAGAGCCACCTCACCTTGTGGAGTGCCTCCACCTGCAGGTCCTGAAACAGAGATGTCAGCAGCTTGATGGCATGGTTTGCCAGGATCACTGAGAGCACTCCAAATCCCTGATGCCTATATAAATGAAAACAGAAACACAGACCTTAAGATCATTAGAAATGAAGTACAACCTCAGAAAAGGCTGTTCTCTTGCCATTCTGGCATTCCAGACCCCTTTAAGGATCTACAAACATTTCCACTGAGTACTATACACATAAAAATAACTCTAGCACTGCAGCTCATAAACAAAGTCCTAGCCACCAGCTAAACTCACCACAAACAAGAGAAAAATCTTACTCCTCTCTTTCTCCAGCCCAATCTGCTTCTAACCCAATAGTCCCTATTTCAACGCACTATACAACCCAGATGCTCATGAAAAATGTGTGTGTGTACATGCACACACCAATGTGCATAAAGGCCAAAGGTCAACCTTGGATGCTGTTCCTCAGGGCAATACCCAGTAAACCCGAGTGATCTTCCCAACTCTACCTCTCCTGTGTTGGGGTTATAAGGTACTTAGAGTTCTAGGAACTGAACGCAGGTCCTCATGACTGCACAAGCCTCTAGCTCCTTAGCTTCACGCCAAATACTTTTTAGGTCACACCGAGTCTGCTGAAGTTAATGCTTAACCTACTTCCACATCGACCTAAACAATTCCTTTCCAAACACAGCACAACTCCTGCTAATCTCTTTGCAGGCCTCTTTCTTTCACAAGACTTATGACAATCCAAAATGGACTTGCTAGTACCACTCTCTGTTATTTTTCCACTTAGAAAATAAAATCCAAAATGGGTGTGATGGCAGATTCCTATAAAGCCCAGTACTTGGGAGGGTAAGCAGAAGGACCAGGAGCTCGAGGTCACCAGTTACACCACAAGTGTGAAGCCGGATGGGCTATTAGAGACCCTGTCTCAGGGGGGAAAAAAAGAACAAAGGGGGGGAGGACAAAGAGGAGCAGAGCAGGAGAGGTAACTCAGCAAATGAGAGCACTGATTGCTCTTACAGAGCAGCCAGGTTTGATCCCCAGCACCCACATGTTATAACATATAGCTTTTAACTTATATAACATCTGTGGCTCCAGATCAAGAGGATATGAAGCCTTCTTCTAGGTTCCAGGCACATACACATAGGCAAAACACCCATACAAATACAGAGAGATAGCTCAGCACTTAAGAGCACTTGTTGCTTTTACAGAAGATCTCCCAGCACCCACACGGTGAATCACAACCATCCATAAATCCAGTTCCACAAGATCTGATGCCCTCTTTTGACTTCTGTGGTTAATAGACATGCATATGGTATGTATATATGTATGCAGGCAAAACATTCACATATATAAAATAAATCTTAAAAGTAATAAGCACATAAAAGAAATTAAAAAGAAAAAAAGGAATTAAAAGGATAAATAAAATCCAGCAATGTCTCAATTTAAGGAACCACCTGAGAGACAGGTAACATTCACTGTTATCTCCTCATCTCCTTCCCAGCAAGCACCACTCATCTCTCTCCTCCCAACCCCCACCCACCGAAGACAAGGTCATATGTAGCCCTAGCTGTCCTAGAACTCACTCTGTAAAGCAGGTTGGCTTCAAACTCACAGAGGTCAGCCTGCTTAAGCCCCCCGCTTCCCAAGTTCTGAAATTAAAGGCATGTGCCACTACCACCCAACATATACCTTATCTTTTGATATGAACTTGTTGGAAACTCTAAGTACACACATCATATAATCTTTCTGTCTCTCAAAAATGAGGAAATGGGATCAAAACCAACTAACCTATCTAGATGCTAGAGCAAGAGGCTAACTTGAACCCTTGAGACAAAGTGTGCACAGCACGCACAGACCCTGGCTACAATCTACAGCACCAAAGCAAATACACAAGCTCTGATGTGGGGTCAGTAAGTAGCTCATGAGCTCTGTGAACTAGGAACAGAGCACAGCATCCAGAAATGGAGCCAGAGGCAGACACATACCCTTTGCCAGGCCCCAGTTTGGGAGAGCCTACTCCCTCTTTTGTACGAGAAAGGATGTCTCTGACTCGGAGAGCAGCCAATGGGTCCTTCTCTTTTCCCTTGTCAGCCAGGGCTGTGGGGCTGAGATTCAGTATGAGGAAGAGGCTATTCAGCAGACACCAGGCACCCAACAGCTGAAAGTTCTGGAAATGCTGATGAGAAAGGACAAAACCAAACATCAGCTGAAAGTTCTGGAAATGCTGGTGAGAAAGGACAAAACCAAACATCAGCAGAGAAATTCACACCTGACAGAAGATAAGCGCAGCCCACAAGCCTCTTACCTCACCACCAGCACGGCGGGAGCTGCTGATTGCCTGTCCGATCATGTCGTAGATCTCAAGCTGCCCAGGAACAAACAGACATACAATCTGAGCAGGTCAGGTCATCATCACAAATCTAAACCTTACAATCTGAGCCAGTTTACTGGAAGACGCATAACTGTCATCAGGTCACTAGGTGACCTACCACCATCAGTTTCTGACCTCACAGGGAACTACCTGTATCTCTCTCAGTGCGCGGCACATTCTTAGGTGTTCCCATATGCCCAAGCCCTGCATCAGTCAGCTTCCCATCCCAACTAATTCCTTTTATGCACTTACTACAAAACCTTGTTTGCTACATCCTGCCTGAAAATACATCAGTACCCAGTAAACCCAAAACAGTTCACTGGGTAAATGTCAATCCTTCCCAAAGCTTATGGCTGCCACAAACTTACTGTGTTTGCAACAAGACCAACACAACACAGAAAGGGGAGCATTTATGGATGCAAATATGCAGAATACCTTGGCTGAAGCCATCTTAGAAACACTGTCTAGGGAAGGAGTGTGGAGACCCTAAGCCTTTTCCTCCATCAAGAAAAGAAGCCACACTCCCACATGTTAACAGTCAAGGTTTCCATGTCACTGGACACTTGACTTACACATTTCTGGACAATAGTGGCCGCATCACTTTCATAGTCGTCTTCTTTGGAGCTTGTGGACCCTGTCCGCACTTGCTGGGCACTACCCACATGAAGAATGGCCATGCAGGTGGCTACACTCACACCTGGAAAAGAACAGGCACAGATTCCAATCTTGGGGAATAGCCTCAAATCCAAGATATAAAGATGGAACACGCTAGCCACAAACAACTCCATAATTCGATTCCTCAAAGAACCCCAAAGGTCGAGTGTAAACGCAGTCCTGCCATATAATCCAGCAGCCATACTCCTAGCTACTCACCCAAATGAGAAAACCCCACACCACGCAGGAACCTGCAGATGAACATTTAATGATGCTCTATTTGTAACCACCAACAAATGGAATCAAGCAAGATACCCTTCAAAATGAACAAAGTCAGGCATGGTTGTACACATTTATAATCACAACATGCAAGAGTCTGAGGCTCAAGTCATGCCTGGGTTACAGAGTGAAATCAAGGCCAGCAAGGGCACCTTGGCTGCCATGTCTCAAAAAGTAAAAAGAAGGTTGCACATATAAACTCAGAAGTATAACACTTAGGCCTAGCATGAGTGAGGTCACAGATTTAATCCCCAACGTATCTCTCTCTCCCCTTCCTTTTCTCCCTCCCTTCTTCCCTCTCTCTAAATTGGATGCACTACACAGAAAAGCCATGGAAGAACCTTCATGGCCGCTGTTAAGTAAAAGAAGCCAGTGTGAAAAGGCTCCATCCTATATGACACTGATGACACAACATTCTGAAAGGCTAACACTACAGGGTCAGTAAGAAGTCCAATGGTTAGAGAAGGGTGGGAGGAATACAAGATAAAAGGAGCAGCAGAGGGGATATCTGGGGCAGTGACTATTCTGCTTGCTGTGATAACTATAAAACATGATAATATACATTTATGAAAACCCAGAATCACACCAGACAAAAAGAAGCCTACATAGAGTAGGAGATAGCTCAGTTGGGCAAACACTGGCTATGCAAGCATGAGGACCTGAATAAAGATAAAGATCCCCAACACTCATGGAAACCTGGTACAGCGGTGCATGTCTGTGACCACAAAACTAGGGAAGATGGAGACAGAAAGATTCTGGGAGTTCACTGGCCTTGTTTATGCAAACAAGGAATTCTGGGTTTACCAGGAGATGCTATCTCAAAAAATATACAAAAAGATAGAGCAAGACACACTTGATTACTATAACCTCAAGCCCCTAAATACACAGGCTCAGATGAGCACACCCATGTGCACACACAGGAAAATACTCATACAACCCCCAAACACACATAGAACTATGGATTAGTTCACATGTGTGGCGATATTTTGTTTGTGATCTAACAAATAAGGCTTGCTTGGAGATCAGCCACTAGTTAGCCATAGAGGCCAGGCAGAGGTTGTGCACACCTTTAATCCCAGCACAAGGCAAGGGATCTCTGTGAGTTCAAGGCTTCGCTGGGCTATGCAAGATTGATCTAGTCTGAAAGAGAAACAGAGCCAGGCAATGCTGGCTCATACCTTTAATCCCAGTACTTGGGAGGTGGAGACAGGAAGAGATATGGCTGGGCGAAGAGAGGAATATAAGGTGGGAAGAGACAGGAGCTCACTGCAGTTAGTCTGAGCATTCAGTCTGAGGACTTGTAGAGATAGGATACCCCATTCAGTCTGAGGATTTTGTAAAGGTAAGAACTAGGGACTGGCTGCTCTGCTTCTCTGATCTTTCAGCTTTCACCCCCTAATATCTGACTCTGGGTTTTTAATATTAAGACCAATTAGAATTCATGCTACACACATATGTCAGTAGTGGCTCACTGGTGACAACAAATGGATCGATTATCAGTAGGGAACCATGAGTCTCAAAGAAAGCATGTGGAAACCATGTAGTGCCTGCTCATTCCAAACACCTTTAAAAGAAAGTCTAAGGCCAGGTGTGCCAGTGCACAACATTACTTCCAGCACTTGGGAGACACACATACATGAATGAATGAATAAATCTAAAATTTTGGGGGGAGACAAAAAAAAAGTGGGGGACTGGAGAAATGGTTTAGTGGTTAAAAGCACTGGCTGCTCCTCCAGAGAACTGAAGTTCAATACCCAGCACCCATGTGTTCTCATAATAGCCTGTAACTCCAGTTCTAGGAGATCCATGGCACCAGATATGAACATGGTGCAGAGAGGAAACCCTGCCTGGGAAAACCAATAAATAAGTAAATAAATAAGCAGGCAGACAGCAATAAAGGAAGACACCTGACACTGACTGGCCTCTACAATGTGCTCACCAACAGCAAGTACACAGGAATGAACACACACTCACACCACCAGCTGTCAGGCCCCACTTCTGAGGCAACCTGATTAGCAGTAGGAGAGGGGCTGCATGAAAACACAAAGAACACTCTTTGTCTACACAGGCGCCAGCTTTCCCAAGAAGCCATCCTCAAATCCAATCTCACAGCAAGACTCAACCTCTCCTTGATCTGTACCCTTGCATTCTGCTTTATGTTATTCCACTTAGCCCTCTGTTCTCCATGGTTTCTAGGGAGCATTGTTCCTTGTGAGCTGAGTTCCAGCCCTTGAACCCATTTTAAAAAGCCAGGCATAAGTGGGGCATGCTTGTAATCTCAGCACTGAGGAGGTCAACAGGTGGCTCCCTGAGGCTTGATGACCAGCCTATTTGATGAGCTCTCAGTCAATAAGAGACCCTGTCTCAGATCTCCTGAGTATGGGGACCTTGGGAGAAGACTGAAGAGGGGAGGGGAGAAGCAGGGAGGGGAGAGGCAGGGAGGGGAGCAGAGAAAAATGTAGAGCTCAATAAATATCAATAAAAAAAATGTTAAAAAAAGAGATCCTGTCTCAAAAAATAAGGTGGAAAAAATAAATAAATAAATAAATAAATATTAAAAAAACAAAAACAAAAAAGAAGGTGGACAGCTACTGAAGAACAACACCCAAAGTTGACCTCTGTCTCCACATGTTCTCACACATATGTGCACAGACACACACACACCTGTACATACACACGGACCCATATACACATGCGCACGTACACACACACACACACACAAATCGAGGCCAGCAGTTATACAGCAGGGTCACTTCAATGCCTGTAACAGTTTCCCTTGGCCTACAAGTGATATTAGTTAGTCTCAGAAGTAAGGGTGCCAAGGAAGAAGAATGGAGTTCTCAAGGTTTTTATGACTTCCTCGAATCAAATCCATGTTTGACTGAAGAAAATAAAAGCAGACATAACTTCTTACCTGCATATAGACAGCTGAGGCTGAGAACTGTCACATCTTGCAGACGTGAAGGATTGAGGGGTTCCAACACAGGTAGAGAAAGGGTATCCAAGGCCATGGTTACATCAATCACTAGTGAGTGAAAACTGGAACACAACAGAGGAGATCAGAAATGGTCCTAGGACCACTTGCTTCTATAGTCTAATGCAGAAAACGAGCACGGGTAAAGACTAGCCAGCTCTGTCCTTTGGGATTAGAATGAAGTACAAGGTCAAGGAGCAACTTACCCATTGCGAACAGCAGTGGCATCAGCTACTGTCGCAGGCATGATGAAGAAGGAATTGGCTACCACTGCATCCTGGAAGCGATTGATGTAGCGCAGGAAATACGGCAGGTTCAGGCACACTCGGAGCAGCTTCTCTGAACCACCTGGATTGACAAAAAGGCACACTGTCCAATGGGCCTCTGTCTGGAGCCTGGTTCTCCATGGAAGAAGCACAGGCAAGATGTTTGGGTAAGTGTATAGATCAGCTTTCTAACATAGACAGGCTCCTACCAAGCTCTTGAAGGCTAGCCACATTTTGAGCTATGAACACGTTCTTGGTCTTGACAGCAGAGGCTTGATCTGTGGATGGCTGCTCATCATTTTCTCCTTCCACCTGAAGAGAAACACAGGCCCTATCAAGACCACTTGCCTGCTGCCAGGCACCCTGCTGGTTACAAGACAGCTCCTTGGAAATGCTTGGACATTCAGCTACAAGTGGAAAACTGCTGACCCAGGAGAAAATACAAGAGAAGTTGAGACACAAACAGCTCATAAACTGTATGTTTTACACCAGAGTGGAGCCTTGTGAGGAAAACTGCACGTGTCTCTGTGGCATTCACACTGCGGAAAGCACGAGAGAATGACTGCAAACGGTCCAAACCACACAAAGGAAGATGGGAGGCAAATCATTCGGTATGATTTGTTTTGTATATTCTTCCATCAAAGCCATGTCACTTAAGGGTGGGAATATAGTCTAAGAAATGCCTCATTGCATGATTCTGTCATTGGACAAGTACCTGAGTAAACTTACACAAACCAAGGTGTCTACAAGGTCACCAGACAATAAAGTTTTATGGCTCTATCATCACTGTATGCTCCCTTCCTGATCAAAATGGTATACTGTATCATGTTTTGTTTTCAAGACAGGGTTTTCTCTGTGCAGCCTTGGCTGTCCTGGAACATGCTCTGCAGATCAGACTGGCCTCAAACTCAGAGAACCCCCTACCTCTGGCTCCCAAGTGCTGGGGTTAAAGGGATATGCCACCACCCACTGGCTTTTTTGGGGGAGGGGGAGAATGGGGCTATATCTTTTAAATAAAATATAATCTTTTCTCAGTTCTATCATTTTAACATATTCCATGAAAATGAGGATATTTGGGTAAAGAACTCACCAGAGCCTGTGGACTAATTGGAGGAGATGGTACGGTTCTAGGGTTAAAAACTGAGGTGAGCTGGTTCAAAAAATTCATCTGTACCTCCTTCTGCCTTAGCTCAGGGCTTACTGGTGATGCCAGCTCTTTCTGATCTTCCACTACAAGATTCAGAAACAAAAAGGGGGGAAGGATGAGGAGAATGCCAACAGAAGGCAACGGTGGCCACAGAGGGGGTCATGTAAGCAGGAGTGTCAGGCACACACCATCTGAAAGCGTCTTCACTGTTTGTGGAAGCTTGGCGGACTTCATCATTGCTGTGAAGGTGATAATTTCCGTTCTGTCTAGTCGGCTACAGCCAGTACACAGGCCTTTGATCAGCAGAATCAAGTGTTTCTGAAAACAAAACATATCCACATATGTCTTAGATGATTCTGTACTTCAGGGAGTCTGACTAGTGCGGGGTCAGAGTTAGGAGCCCACAAATAATTGCCATGTGAAGGGCTAGGAGTGTACCACAGTCCCTGGCCCCCAGAGGAGAGGAGAGAAAGAAACATAACTTCAGTGAAAAATACACAGGCAGAGATCTCAAACTGAGGTCATTGAGAGCTAATCAGTTTGCAAATCTGTCTTATTCTCACAGACTGTATAACTGTTTTCTGTTTTCAACTACAGCTGTGGTTAACTTTTGTAAAAACAGAAGGCCTTAAAACAAACTTAGATTCCTTATGAGTCTCAATTATCCACAATAGGCTAGCTTGATGCCTCCATTCCTGCATGGCAACAATCAGCCATAGCCAGAGAGTTTGGTGAGGCCTGGTCCTTTTTCTTTCAAGCCTGCCAACTTGTCAAACAGCACACCCTTTTCACTACTACCTGCTTACACATATAGAAACTTTCCATCCTTGGAAGACTCTAGCCTGTCTATAGCCAGCAGGATATAGCACATTCATTTCCACTCCTGTGTTTGCAGCAGACTGCTGGCAAGCTGCAAGAGACACAGTATGGCCCACAAACAACAATCTGATCAACCTCAGAAAAGGTTTACCCACCTTAGTCTGACACCATTCATCCAGTTCCCATACTTAAAGCCGGTTTTAAAATAAGGGCCAGAAATGGACCCTTTCCTCTCACCTGGGACACAGCACATGCCTCGTCCGGGTTCTCCAGACGAAGGAGAGAAAACTCAATGAGGACTTTACAGGCCGCTGCCACCGACTGAAGCTGGTTCCGGGGAACTGAGAAAGCAAAAATAGTCACTTAATTGGCAACAGCTCAGTCTCACATGCAACACAGCAGCAGAACAAGCACTGAGCTCACAAGTTCTGCATTCTCAGCAGCAAGCTCCCCGAATGACAAAAGCTAACTGCCCGTATTTATCTAGTATTTAGTAGATATTAAGATGACTTTAACAGGAAACACACCACATTTCCTGCACTTCAAATGTGTCAGCTCATCTAATCCTTAGGCCGTTTTGTAAGGGAAATACCATCCCATCATATTTTTAGGCTTATTTATTTTGTTTTGGAGTGTTTTGCCTGTACATATGTATATGCATCATGTGCATGCCTAGTGCCCATGGAGGTCAGAAAAGGGTGTCAAACCCACCCTGGAACTGAAGTTAGGTATGATTGTGAGCTACCACATAGATACTAGTAACTAAACCTGGACCTCTGCAAGGGCAGCAATTGTTTTTAACTACTGAGCCGTCTCTCTAGGCCCTCTCCTTTTGTTTTTGAGACAGACTCTCAATATATCATTCAGGCTGGCCCCAAACTCACTATGTAGCCCCAGCTGATCCTGAACTCCTGATCCTTGCAGACACACACCACCACACCCTTCCTCCCTTTCATCTCTGGAATAGATGGGCAAACTGAAGCATACACAGGTTAAATGACTTTCCCAGAGTTATCCAACTACGATCAAGTCCAGAAGGGTTGCCTCACAAGTTCATGTTGTTGGCCACTAGAGAACGACCTCTCCTTGTCACAGGCGCTAAGTGACGTTATGCAAGGGCTGCAGTTGCTTCCAGAAGATGACCAGAGCTTATAATAAACAACACTGGACTAGAAGAGCTATTTAGAAGCAACTATATAGGCTCCTTTCAATTTACCTATTGTGTAAATTATCCAAGTAAACAATTACAATTCATCAGAATTGAGAAATGCAGAAATTCTGAAGTAACATAAAATAGGACTTCATCACTTTGAGAATGGAAAAATTCAGCAAATAAGGAACAAAGGCCAAATCTCTTCCCATACCAAAGAACACAAGAGATTCATGTTCACACCAAATCCAGGAAGCGGAAGCCTCCTAGGGGCGCTAACCCAGTCATGTCTACCAGCATCGCCCTCAATAAATCAGTCTGCCAGCAGGTACATGTATATGAGTTCAACACTGCTGTGACTCCAGGCCAGTTCAAGGTCAGATAAATGATGAGGGAGAGTCATTCTTTCTTTGGGGGTGTGGCCTCTGGCAGTCTCCAGTGAATAAATCCACACCTGTGTGCACCCAGGCAGCACTAATATTTTATATAAAAAGAGGCTGGAGAGACGGCTTAGCAGTGAACAATTATGGTGCTCTTGCAGAGGACCCAAGTTTGATTCCCAACACTCCTAACAGGCAGCTCACAAACAAGTGTAACTCCAATTGCAGGGGTTCCAACGCCCTCTTCTGACCTTCAAGAAACCTGCACTCATGTGTACATACCCAAAGGACATACACTCATACACATAATTAAAAATGAAAATAAACCTAAAAAATAAAAATAAACAGGGAAAGCAAGCATAGAATAACATAAAATGGAAATGGAAAAAAAACTTTTTTTTTAAAGTTCTTTTGATTAAGAAGAAAAATGGGCCTGGCTTCAAGGCTATGAGGCAGCACTTTTCCAGATCCTGTGGCAGGCCCAGGAAAGGTCTCTGCACTCCTTCCTGGGGTAGGAAAGTGGGAAGATCAACAGCTGCTCCTATTCACAGCCGAACAGCCTAGGAGTTGCTCAAGCAAAACTTCATTAGTTAAGTGTTCAAGGAGAGACTATCACAAGCCCTCGCCGGGTAACAGGGCAGGCATACTCACTGAGGCTACAGACCGTGGTGATGTAGTGTGTGGACAGTGCAACAAAGGATGAGTAGAATGGCTCATACTGCTTCTCGTGGTGCAGGATTTCTGACTCACTGCAAGGAAGACAATGTCACCAACAATCCATACCCATCATGTACCCCACATCCCTCTAAGAATTGCCTTATTCCATCCTTTCGGCAACCTACTTGGTAGGAAGTAAAGGAAATGGCTACTTATTCCTATATTCAATGTGTGGGCTGGGGATGGTGCTGGGACACAAGGCCCTGGGTACAGACCCAGCACTACAAATACAAACAAAAAAGCTTAGAAAATAACTGTAATTATACTGTTTAAGAAATCAGACTTAGTAAGAAGCAGAGGCTAATGAAGAAAAATATATTTTCTTTTTCTTTTTCTTTTTTTCTTTTTTTGAAACATAGTTTCTCTGTACATCCCCGGCTGCCCTGGAACTCACTCTGTAGACCAGGCTGGCCTCACAGAGAGCCACCTGCCAATGCCTACCCAAGTGCTGGGATTAAATGTGTCACTGTCACCTGGCAAGAAACAATTTATCAATTTAGAAGTTGTTTAAAAAAGGGAGGGGAAGTTGGAGATGGGTATGACAGCACCCAGTTTTAATCTCAGCATCAGGAAATGGAGGCAAGCAGATTTCTGTGAGCACGAGGCCAGCCTGATCTATATAGCAAGCTCTAGACCAGTCAGGTCTACATAGTGAAACCCTGTCTCAGAAATAAAGTTAAAAGGAAACTGGATATGTGACTCAGTAGAAGAACATATGGGGCCTTGTGTTCCATCCCCACCACTCCCCACAAGCACACACAAAACAGAAGTAAGGAGACACAAGTGAAAATATAACAGACGGCTGAGGCTATGGCAGTAGCAAAACCCTGACCCCTAGCATTAGAACACATACACACAGCCCAAATCACATTACCAATTTGTTCTATATTGCTCACTAGAAAACACCTTAATTGTTGATGACCAAAAGAGGACAGGCTAGGGCACTCCCAATACTAGTAACAGAAGCAGATGAAAGTAATCCATGTAGTTGAAGGCCAACTACAACACAGAGCGCAGGGATCTGGAAAAAAAAAATCAACAGCTCACAGCAAGAAGTCCCCTAAAGCCAACACCGACTGCCTGAGCAACAGCCTCCTCCAAGTCCAGACCCCTTCATGGAGGCTAACACTAGATGGCAACAGAATAGCTAGTCCCTCTTCAAACCTCATCACTGCATTTAGCTCAGGAATCGCCCTCTTCTGCGAATATATGGAGCCCAACTCACTCTAAAGGCTGGATACATTTAAGTCACTTTATCAAATGTGAAGCTAAGGCACAAACCATGAACTAAGGCAGGCAAAGAAAAGAACAAAATGTATCTTATTAGATGGAAAGAGCAGAGAGATGGTTAAATCGTTTCCTCGGTGAATTAATCCCTAGCAAAAAGTATCCACCCAGCAAGAGAAATGTAAACAGAGTTGATCCATTCACCACCAGGCTTATCTTCCTGCCAAATGAATAAAAGAGCCGAAATGCCAGGTCTGTGTTTGGAAAGTGCCAATGTCAGTGACGGATCACTTCAAAACACTCTCTGGAGTCTGGCACTGTGAGTGCTTTGCTGCCTGAGGATTAAATCAGCGTGTAGCAAAGATTAGACCCTTATTAGAAAAGTAGTCCTGGAGCACCTAGGGTGCCCCAGGACCTTCCTGACCATAGGGTCACACTCCTGTTTATCATGGTAGGTAAAGACAAGGGAAACAGAAAGCTAGCTCCAAGTAGCACTCCTCCTCCCTCTCTACACTACACCTTTCCATTCACCAACACGCGAGTTCCCTTGTCTACCTTCTGGCTTCTTCTTCTTTTCTTTCTTTTTTTTTTTTTTTTTTTTGGCTTTTTGAGACAAGGTTTCTCTGTAGCTTTGGTGCCTGTCCTGGAACTAGCTCTTGTTGACCAGGCTGGCAGAGATCCGTCTGCCTCTGCCTCCTGAGTGCTGGGATTAAAGGCATGTGCCACCACCGCCCGGCCCTTCTGGCTTCTTGAGTGTGTTCCTACTCCTTAATTCCATGTAGTCTGCTGACTCACTGTCCTTTGCTGTTAGTTTGAAAAGCTCAGATCTGTTTACCTCCACTCTTTTCAGCTAACAAGTTTACCAAGTCTTAGACAAGAACTACCCACTCCAAGGATGAACTTATTCTGCATGTTCATTCCCATTCTGGTAATAAAATAAAGTTATTAACAGATAAACACACATGCACCCACAGGAATAAGTAAACTTATTTAGTTGCCTGGCTCAGTCAGAGGTGTGGAGTTAGAGCTGGTGAGTGGCTGTTTCTCCAGTTCCCTCTTTGGTTTTTTGAGACAAAATCTAATGCAGTGGTTCTCAACCTTTCTAATGCTGCAACCCTTTGATACAGTTCCTCATGCTGTGGTGACCCCCAACCATAAAGTTGGTTTTTGTTGCTACCTTATTACTGTAATTTTTCTACTGTTATGAATCATAATTTACATATCTATGTCTTCTAATGGTTGTAGGCACCCCTCTGAAAGGGTCCTTTGATAACCCAAAGGGTGGCAACCCATGGGCTGAGTACCACTGGTCTAAAGTATCCCTGGCTGGCATGGAACTCAATAAATATCTGAGAATGAATGACACCGTATGTCTGCTCCTCCTGCCTCCACTTCCCAGGTGCTGGAATTACAGGTATGTGCCAAGTATATGCTGCCAGGCAGAAAACAAGTCTGAATTGGGTACTGCTGGGGATTTGAACCCAGGGCTACGTGGATATTCTTAACTGAGCTACATACATTCCAAGCTGTGTGTGTGTGTGTGTGTGTGTGTCTGTCTGTCTGTCTGTCTGTCTGTCTGTCTGTCTGCCTGTCTTACCCCAGGGCCACACAGATGCCACTATGATATATCAGAAATCCAACCCCCCCTCCCTTACAAATATATAGCAACCTTACTTCAATAAGGCAACGAATATGTATCTTGGGGAGGAAGATGGGTATTGGTAAAGAAAAAAATGGCACTATATTCAGCTCCACTTACAATTTGTTTATGGTAGACTAGCAAGACAGCTCAGTGGTTAAGGGCACTTGCTACAAAAAGTCTGGCAACCTGAGTCTGTTCCCAGGAATCCACATAAAAGTTGTTCTCTGACTTCCAAATGTGTGTCAGAGCACATACATACATGCGCACACAATAATTTTTTAAATAAAAATAAAATAATATGCTTAGGGTAACTAGGGATAAGGTTGGGAATAAGAGCTTTTAAAAGGCTAGAAAGAAAAATAGGTATGATTCTCCCGTCTCTTGCTTTTGGAGAAATGTCACCAAATAACTATTGTCACCCATTCGCCCAGGAAACCTATAAACACAGAGATCCCAGCAAATGCTAAAACCAGAGAAGAGGAACAAAGGGCAGAAGGGTCAGTAGGAGAGAGAGCAAGGAATTGAGCACAGACATCACAAAAAAAGCGGTGAGCCTTGAAGGTCCGTCAGCTTTCTTGAAGCGCCCACCACTGCACCTGTACTGTTAGACAAAGACAATGGGGTTCTCTACCCTAGTCAGTGGAAGGAGGAGAACAGAAGGCAGCCAAGACAGAGAATATATCTGATTTAAAAAAGGAGAAGGAAGAAGAAAGAACTAGCTAGCATAGCATCTGGAAATATCTAGCTCCTTTTAGAAAGAGTGGGGGATCTGAGGAGGGACATAACAAAAGACTAGGGTTCCCTCCACTTTTCCCCTTAGATAACACACTGTAAGTCTATTTCATAGACTGTGGAAGCACAGTAACTCCCAACCCCTTAGCAACTTCAACTTCTGCACACAAAATCCATCGAGTTATTTCTTTCACATTACTTCAGGGTGCACACACAAACACACACATACACAAGTGCAGTCACTCGTGTACACATAGGCAGACAGATACACATACAGCTATTCATTTAACCCAAGAACTGTGAGTTTTCTGTCGGATTTTTCTCCCATGCCTGACTGACGAGTGGTGACTGTGCCAATGAGACACCAGGACTGCCCTCCAAGCACACTCTGTCTTTTGGTGATGGGTTCTCCCTCCTGTGGCTCAACTGTCAACTATGTCACACTAGCACATAAAGACAAAAGACACCGGTCAGTGCAGCACTGTCTCTCTCCAAGACTTCCAGGAAGATCTGCACTACTTGATAGAGTGTTCTAACAGCCTCCCTGCCCCAGGTAGCAGCTCTGTTCTAAATTCCAAGAAATACCTGGAAGACAGAATTTTTTCCAAGATGCTTATCATGAAAGAAGCCAGAGACACTCAGGAGATTGGGGGGGGGGGGGAGATTTGTTTTTTGTTTCTTTAAATCTATGTATACTCAATATCAGCTATGCTCCCAACCATGTCTGATAGAGTTCTGAAAGGAATTTTCTTGGCCACATAACACAGAGGGCTGCACTCAACACTTAAAAAGATTTTCAGTCTGTGCTAAAAGACCTGCGGGCTATGGACAACAGAAGCCACCCGAACTCAACTAAATAAACTCAGACATCACTTTCTTTCAAAGATCTAAGGACACTTTTGAGGGTACCCATTAGAGTTTGTCCATGCAAATCTACTGTCCTTTGTTTCACAGCATGATCTTAAATTAACATCAAGCAATTTGATCACACAGTTAAGATCAGACCCTAAGAGTTTTCAATGTATTCTGTCCTCAAAAGGTCAATTCCAATTATAAAGCTTAACTTGAGACAGGGGTAAAATGGAGACATTGAGAGGAATCTCTCAGAGCCAATATCAGCCCTAGCAGCTCCACAATCAAAGAGAGAACGGCTGCCAGACAGAATAAGGACTGCAGTGACGAAGCCAGAACATGGAAAAAGGATGCAGAGGCCAGCACACTGCCACAGAAAAACAGGGGGTCCCTGGAGGCAAAGGGGAAAGGAGGCCAGTTGTAACCATGGGAGGAGCAAGGCAAGTGCAGAAGAGAACAGCCGTACCACAAACACAACAGCAGACTAGTAGCAGCCTGGGTCCCTAAACCTACAACAGCTGGAAACAATGCACACCCCAGCAGAAACCTGGGCTGACCTATATGCAGTGGCCTTACACCCTAGGCAACAAATGGTTCCACATTTCTGAGTCCCCTATTGCATTTTTCTGGAAAGAAAACATTTGAGAAATTGGTTAACAGGGTATAATTAGTGTGCTCTAAGACAGAGGTCAGCAAACTCGGGCCCAGGTAGTTGCCAACATGAATGGATTTATTATCTTTTAATGACTGGATGCGATGTGTACATTTAAGGCCTGTAAGAAGTTAAACACATCACGTTTGGTCAAAATTGGATAATATCACACATGGCTGCCTTTGTCTAAGATGGCAGAAGTGAACTGCCCACACAGCCCACAGACCTGCAGGTAGTGCCTGAGCCTTCAGCAAAGGCCACTGATTGTGCTCTACCCTCAAAACAACACCGTTTTACAGTGTAAGGAACTTATGAACCAGAGGTTTAACTCTTTTCGTATGATCTAATTTCTCCCAAGAAGATAGAACAGAACTTCAAACTTCACTAAGCTATAAAAACCAGAACATGGAGTTCAAAACTCCTGACTTCCAATAAAACACAGTATTACTAAATACACACCACTTTTCCTAACACCATAAAGAGGTTTTTTTTCACGTCTACAAACACAGTTCCTGGTTCTCTCAGATAATGAAGAACGTAGAGGGGTGACTAGCGCTTAGCAAAGTTCAAATCTAGTTCCGTGTTTGGATTCAACAGGTTGCAAGGGGCTGCTCTAAGTTTAAAAGGCAAGGACCAAGCATATGGGATATACATGAATGCCAACAAATGGCATTACAACCTCAGTTCACACCCATAAATACAAAAGAAAATCCTCTAACAGGAAGTGAACATTGTTCATTGTAAGTGGTAGGTATGATTCAGGAAAATAGCAGTAATTTAAATATTTAAGACAGTAAAATAGGAGTCTGCATGGTTGGCTGGAGATGGGGAAGAGTGTCTAGCATCCAAATCTGGAATCCCGAGTTCAATCCCTGGAAACCAAGATGGAAGAAGAGAATCAACTCCTAAAACTTGTCCTGTGGTCTCCATTAGCACACACACATAAAAATAATTAGATTAGATTATATGATAGTAGGTTGGGGGTAGAGAGATGGCCCAGTGGTTAAGAGCACTTCCTACTCTTCCAGGACCCAAGCTCAGAGCCCAGCATCAGCGTCAGGGGGCTCATAACTGCCCATAACGCCATCTCCAGGGAATCTGGAGACCTCTTCTTGCCTCCAATGGCATCCACATACACATGATATACACGTACACATGGATTTTAAAAAAGGAAAAAGAAAGACCGTTAAAATAAAAAGGGGTTATATAATTTGAGAGTACACTTTTTGGTACTTGTTTACAACTCCAGAACATTATTGAACACAGTTAAGTAGGAAAATCTACCAGTTAAATCTTAAGTTAGCAGACTCAATCACTGTTTTATAAATTGTTAAGGAACCTTCATCCAAAGCATCACCATTACTGTGACAATTCTGACAATTACTGTGATAATTAATGTGTTAAACCATGAGCCTCCCTTGAGTAACACACAGCGATTTCTAACTTTCCAAATAACATTTAGATATACTCTGTTGACCAACATGCTAAAATGACCCGCTTAGCAATTTCAGGGAGTTACCGCGCAAAGTTTGGTTAGGAAAGCGAAAGTAAGCAAACGGGCTTTAAAAGCCTGAGTCTACTATTAAACTCATCAAAGAAAACGCAGATACGAAGATAGCCACCTTCCCATGAAGAAATACGACTCCTGCAATTCGACGATCTATAATAAACAGGTAACAGCACATAACAGCAAGACAACGAACAGTCCCATAAGTAAGAGAATGGACGTATTTTATTGAGAAAGAAAAGGATTCGGCTCTCTGACACACGCACAGTGTAAAGTACGAGAAATGCAAAGTAAAACCAAAGTATTCAGTGGTAACTAGTGGCTTCAGTCACAGAAACAGCACGTGCCCCCCAGTGAACAGAGCACCAAAGAAAGACCGTTATTAAACAATGTGGTAGATCTCCAAAGTAAATCTCGGGCTCCGCTGGCAGGGAGAAATGCAAACTCATCCACACCCTGACCTTAACACAGAGGGGCAGCCCGGAAGACACCCGCCAAGGAGCACCTTGCACCTCAAAAACCAGTTCGCAAATGCTGGAGGACACGCCCTCCAGCAAGGGCAGCCATAAAACTTTTGCTCTAGAGGGGAAATCGAGTCAGGAATGGTTTACGCTAGCCACGGGAGGAAACCTGGGAGCTCGAATCCCCAGCGCCCGGCGGCCCCGAAACCATGCGTGGGGCGGATTCCCGGCGGGAGGCTGCGGGGCAGCGGAGACTCACGACCCCGCAGGTTCTCCCCTCCCCCCCACCGCGCTGCCCGTCGGCGCCGCCGCCCGGTACCTCTCGATGACTGAGGCCACCAGCTGCGGCAACTCCTTCATCTCAAAGGCGGAGTAGGACGCGGACAGTAAGGGCCGCACCGCCACCTCCCAGCCCGGGGTCGTGTCCTGCCCGGTCGCCGGGGCTCCGGGCGCTGGAGCCGCTGCCGCCGCCTCGTCGCCGCCGCTCGTCGCCATCTTCCGTCGTACTACTGCGGCTCCCTCCGGGGGCTTGCCACCGGCCCAGCGCCGCCTCCCGGGAGGGGGCGGAAGTGACGCGAACGGGCGCGTCAGACAGGGCGCCGCGAGTCGCGCAACAAAAACGTAAGACGCTGTGCCGCCTCTGACTTCTCAGGGCAAGACCCGAGGCAGTGCGCCTGCGCAGCACTGAGCGCTTCAGGGGAGCCCTGGGAGAGATGCCCTGTGCGCGTGCGCTAGAAGAGCGGGCATCACTGCGCATGCTCGGGCGCTGCTCTAAGGGGAAGTATGGTTTCCAGTTTAAGAAAAAATGAGTTTTGTGACTTGGATTCAGAAGAAATGTGCGAGCAGGCGGAATGGCGCCATCCTGAGCCTGTCAGGGACGACAAGAAACCAAAGCCCGCTCTCTGTTAACCACTTCCTCTGCCCA
Organism: Myodes glareolus; assembly: GCF_982192425.1. Taxonomy (NCBI): domain Eukaryota; kingdom Metazoa; phylum Chordata; class Mammalia; order Rodentia; family Cricetidae; genus Myodes; species Myodes glareolus. Next base: position 15,413,751 of record NC_142031.1, read on the forward strand.
GTGTACCACACGAGCAGCCGTTCTAGCGCTTCGAGTTCGCAAAGCTCTTTCCGTACACCACCTCATGGCAATGATTTTCTTCACGAGTTCATATTTTTGCTGTCCCTTTTTTGTATGTTTGGGACCCTTCGGTAATAATCATGAGAGGAGGTTGTTAATCTTTTGAAATGTGGTCGCAGCCTTCTTCCCTGAGGCTCCAGAGCCTCCGGAGCCGTGGGCTCCCTATTTAGTACAGGTTGGCCTCGGACCTGAGCAATCCTTTATCTCCACCTCCAGTGGAATTACAGGTGTGGGTCTCCACATCGGTTTATAATCCCTAAGGTGAAGGGTTATTTTTTTCGGGCGTTCCGCTGTAGCCCAGGCTGGTCTAAAACACAACACTCTTGTTTCAACCTTCCAAATACTGAGAAATTATAGGTGTGCTAAGCCACATCTAGTCATTGGAAGTAATGGCAAGTCAAATATTTCTGACTTTTGGGTAACAAGAAGGCACTCGGAATAAACATCTTCCTTTTCAAACACATTTCCGTAGTGGAGATTTGATCTTGTATTGTCTTGAAAACCTGGGAAAACATCTGTGTTCTAAATTTAGAATTGAGGGGCTGAAGACATGGCTTAGCAGAATTCCATTCTCAGCACCCAGCTCTAGCTGCTAAGGCCTGTAATTCCAGTTCCAGGGGATCTGATGCCCTCTCCTGGACTCTATAGGAACCTGCATTCCCACGTGCACATATCCCCCACCACCACCACCACACACACACAGATGCTCATAAATCTTTTTAAAATGCTTTGTAGTGGCAACGCTGGAGAGGCAGAGGATTACCATAAATTCAAGACCAGTCTGATCTAAATAGAAACTTACAAGCCATTTTTCTGTCTCAAAAATATAACATACATTTAGATATCAAACACTGAAAAGCAGTTTAGATGAAGCACAAGTTTCATCAATATTCTGACCTAAAAAGATAGGAACTACAGAATAGTAATATTTTAAGAACTAAAACTGATGGGCTGGAGATATAGCTCAGAGGTTAAGAGCACTGGCTGTACTTCCAAAGGTCCTGCGTTCAATTCCCAGCAACCACATGGGGACTCACAACCATCATATAATGAAATATGCTGCCCTCTTCTGACCTGCAGGGACATATGCAGGCAGACCACTGTATACTTAATCAATCAATCAATCAATCAATCAATCTTTAAATAAAAAAGAAAGAAAGAACTAAAACTGAAAAGGACTATCTTTTAAGCCTGAGAGGCTTGGGACGTATCTGAGAACTTCAAATTGAAGGTACTAGGGAGAGTTTTCAGTAATTAGTACAAGCTGCTCTTCCAAAGACCCCAGGTTGAATTCCCAACACCTATACTCATCAGTAACTCTAGCTCCAGGGAATCTAACATTCTCTTCTGGCCTTCCCCTGGAGCAAGAGTTCCTAGTGGGACACATCATACACATAAATAAAAACAATTTTCTGTTTTTCAAGACAGGGTTTCACTGTGTAGCCTCAGTTGTCCTAGAACTCAATCTGTAGACCAGGCTGGCCTCAAACCACAGATCCACCTGCCTCTGCCTCCCAAGTGCTGGGATTAAAAGTGTGAGCCAACAGTACCTGTCAATAAAAATCAATTTTCAGGGAGTTGAAGAAATGGCTCTTTCAGAGGGCCCAGGTTCAGTTCTCAGCGCCCACAACCATTGTCTAAGTCCAGTTCCAAGGGATCTGATGCCTTATGATCTCTGAGGGCCCAGGTTATGAAAATGGTATACACACATATATACAGACAAAACATTCATGCACATAAAATAAGTTCTTTGAAAATCTTTTCAGTAAAATTTAAAACCTGGGGGCTGGAAAGATGGCTCAGCAGTAAAGAGCACTGGCTGCTCTTCCAGAGGTCCTGAGTTCAATTCCCAGCAACCACATGGTGGCTCACAACCATCTGTAATGAGATCTGGTGTC